>NC_137942.1:19258013-19743013 GCF_963969265.1 Rhamphochromis sp. 'chilingali' | reverse complement strand
CAGGGAACAGGTTAAAGACAAAGTCGATGAAACCGTCCAAACTATAATACAAAAGAGGATAATCTGGAAGACTGTACTGCGCTGTACATGATTATACAACAAACAAGAAAACAAGGAATATTAAGAAATGCATAAAAAGCTTGAATGGAAGGAGACAAGTTTGTATGACACATTTGAGGTGAACATCGTTTCTTAGGCGGCATCACTTTATTATTAGATAATGTGACATGAAGCACAGATACTCCATTTAAAGTTTGAATCCAGCAGCTGGCTGAATCTTTCTGGTGTGAGAGTTTGGATATTCTCTGTGAACTCCCAGTACTTTGGCTTCCCCTCTTAGTCCAAAGACACTCTTATTAGGTTAACAGACAGGGTGTCATATTGTAGAGTATTTAAAGTGAGAACACAAAATGCAGGACGCTAACCCTAAGTCAAAAAAGGTGAGCCTTTTATTTTGGCTGAAAAAAAGTCCAGCCCAAAATATAACAGATTGTAACACAATGCGACAAATCCAGGCAACACAGAGAAACACATATGAAAACAGACAGGGTAGGAAAACAGTACAACTGTTGTGGTGTTTGGTTTTGATCCAGTGTTTTGAGTTAGTGGATTTTCTGGTTTTGTTCATTATGAATTTTACGGTCAGTTAACGTTTATATTGTTTGTTGCTGTCATTATATTTAATCTTGTTCTGTTTTACATTGTGTCAGACTAATTCCTCCCTGTGTGTTCCCCGTCCTCTTGTGTCTAGGTTCCTGTGTTAGTTATTGGTGTCTCCCTGTAAAGTCAGCCTTGTCTCCATGTTTTAGCTCTTTTGCACATAAATCTATTTAATACTTCAATGTTTTGTGTCCATTTATTTATTCATGCTATTTTTATTTAATCTATTTGTACATATTAACCAGCATCTGCGTGTGCAAAGCAGAGAGACATGCTTTTTTCTTTGCACACATGACAATAAACGCTTTGAAACCTTGAATCTTGAATGCTAGTTGGTCTGTTTCCCCAGTCGGGTCTCTGTGAGGTCTATCATGTCTGTTTATGAATGTCAAGCTTGGTCTCGCTCTCTCTGTCTTTCGCCCTCTTGCTCTCTCTCTGCCTCTGTCTCTCTCTTGTCCCTCACTCTCTAGCTATCTCACTTTCATGTCTCTACCTCCCTGGCTCTCTCTGTCGTTCCACTCTGCCATATCTATTTGCTTGTTATGTTTGTTATACTCTTCCCACATCAAGTTGTGTGCCCTAGTCTGTGTATCCGTGTGTCTTATTTTGCCTCTTGTGCTTTGTGTTCAATTTGGCTTCCCCTGTCTCATCAGTCACATTTATGTTAGCTGTGTTTTCACCTGTGGTCTGTTCCCTAATTAACCCTTCAGTGTTTATATTATCTGCATCTCCCTCATCCTTCTGTTCTGTGGATTCTGCCTGCCTAGTGTCTTCCCAGTTTTAGTTTTGTTATCTGTGAATTTGCAATAAAGCTGCTTTAAGTTTAGTTTTGCCTGTGAGTCCTGTACTTTTGGGTCCAATCGTGCCTGCCTCACACAGCAACAAACAAAAATTATAAACAAAAAAGTAAACAAAAAAGACAAAACTTTACAAGGAATAACTTATGTAAAAGAAATACAATTAATAATTTTCATAACTGATCTGGCTTTGATATTTAAATTATACACAAACTACATATTCAGAGTATCTGTGATACTGTACAGTTATCACCTTCCTATGAGGAGGAGTCAATGCAAAATTTAAAAACTCATCAGGTCTACTTAACTGACTGCAGGGAGAACAGAAGCAATCAAGCAATTCAACACGATGGACTACAGGACAGGACTGCTTCTCTTTACTCTCTACTGGGCAGGTGAAGATTCTCTTTTCAACTTCAATATGCATAAATAATGTTTTTTGACACAAATTAATTCACATAATTTTTGAAAACTCTTCCCAGGTGTCAATGGTCAGACTCTGACAGAATCTGAACCAGTTACTAAAAGGCCTGGAGAGTCCCACAGATTGACCTGCACAGTCTCTGGATTCACACTCGGCAGCTACGCTATGGCCTGGGTTAGACAGGCTCCTGGAAGAGCACTGGAGTGGATTGCTTATATAGGCACTTATAGTTCTCCTATCAGATACTCCCAGTCAGTCCAGGGTAGATTCATCATCTCCAGAGATGACTCCAGCAGTAAAATATATTTACAGATGAACAGCTTGAAGACTGAAGACACAGCAGTTTATTACTGCGCCCGATGAAGCACAGTGCGAGACAGCAATAGAAATGCCATACAAAAACTACTTCCTCTATTTACTTTCACCACTGGGAACATTTAACGTTTCACTATCCTGCATTTCAGCTTCTTTGAGTAGTGCAGCAGATTACTGCAATTTTAGCCAATGTTTAACGTTTCAATACAGGTAGATTTTTCTACCTTTGTGTTTTCTCATTTAAAGATAACCATTCATCTTGAGCACTGAGATTTAAACCACATTAAGCAGAGGCTGATTTGCTCAAAGGAGGAGGACAAGAAGATGATTGGACTAGAAAAATGACATCTTTGAGATTGACAGCATTTTAAAATAAAGCTAATTTTCTTCATAAAGGACCTAACCTCCAACAGCTTCACCTGAATAGAAGCTATTTAAAAAGACCAATTGTCACTGTAGTGGCAGACTATGTGTTTTTATGAGGACCCAAATGCAGACCACAAGAGTTTCTCATTTGTTAGAAACAGTTTCAAAACCCTAATAAAGTTGTTAAAAAGGACAAAATGACAAAAGGAGTTAAAAGTAGGGCAGCCATGCTGGTTAATAGCATCAATAGCTTAAGATGAATATGACTAGTATTATTTTCACTCTTTAGTATAATAATCAGATATGATTATCTGATGAAGTCAGAAGAAAGAGCAAGAGAGATCAGTTTAGTTCAGCTTTAATCATTTTCTCTGTAGGTGTTATGCTGGACAGTTGGATATTGTAAAGACCTTTAAGTGGATTTATTTTAGTAACGTGTGTGTTTCTGAATAAACACAGAATAATCAGATAAGTGATCCATGGAGATAACAATGATTTTTTTTTTAACATGATGGACTGTAAGACAGGACAACAATATCTTCAAGTCTCTTTTTGGCAGGTGAAGCTTTCTTTGACATTTATTTAACATCTGGTCTGTCCTGTTACGTTTGCATGTGTTCATTGTCAGACAGAATCTCAACCAACAGTTTCAAAACTCTAACAAAGTTGTTAAAATGAATTGACTTGAAAGCAGGACAGCTGTACTGACAGCAGTCTCTAAATCTGTTTGCTTCATCACTGGTTTTCTTTAGGTGGGCACCACTTTTTGCACAATTTTAGTAGTAAAGAATTTGGAGAGATTAAAAAAACAAAAAAGAAAACTAAATAAACACATTTAAAAAAGATTTTTTTAGGTTAATAGTATCAATAGCTCAATATGAATATGACTGTAGTATTATTTTCACTCCTTAGTATAATACTCAAATATGATTGTCTGATAAAGTCAGATAAACAGAGAGATCAATTCAGTTCAGCTTTAACCATTTTCCCTGTAGCTGTTATGCTGGATAGTTGCATATTGATAAGACCTTCAGGTGGATATATTTGAGTAATATGTGTGTTTCTGAATAATCAGATCAGTGATCCATGGAGATAACAATGATTTTTGCTTCCACTAGTGTGTTTAGTATCTGTCTCATCAGGCTAGATTAAATATTTGCAGTATGGACACTCAATGGATGTCACCTGTCTGAGCTCAGATTCTTCTGTTATAACAGCAACTGATTAAAAAGAGATTATTTACTTCTTTCTTGTAAGATAAGAATAAATATATACATAAAAAAAACATTTCCTAGATCCTATACAAACACTATACATTAATACAACTCTCAGTATTGTTATGAAAATGAAATTTGGATATTAGAGATTTTAGGACTGGTTGTGTGTTCTTCACCAGAGGTTCTGTATTGACAGTATCTTAGCTTTCCCTTAGACTGCACTCTTCTGGATAAATGGTAAATGGTTACCATACAAATGACCTGTATTTGTATAGCACTTTACACTAAATTAAGTCATCCACCCATTCACACACACATTCACACTGGATAGACACCTCTGATGCTGTGCCTGTAATCTACTGAGGCCCGATCTTCCAGTTTTGGGGTTCATGTTCCTATTACATTCAGATAACTTTATTAATCCAAAAAAAGGCAATTTCTTCTTCTACTTACCCACACAAACTACTCACACAATCAAACTCCAAGGTTCAAAATAAACCATTAACAGTTAACAGTAAATTTCAGAACCCATTCTGAAACATTACTGTAAATATACTGAGAAGGCAGAAAAATCCATGTGTTGTTTAAAATATTGAAGAGTTGCCTGAAGATCCTGTGATGAGATTGTTTTACTGTAGCAAACACAACAGAACTATTAATTCTTATATAATAATAAACAGATAGTATAATGATGAAAAATTTTTCACCACCACTTATCCATATATCCACACATATCCACACAAATCCGGTATTCAGTACAATAAGTTGTGAGAGAAAGCAAATGGCAACACTATTCTTTTAAGATTTACAAATACTGTTTATGTCTTATGCACAGATTACCACACAGCTCATAATCTTATATGATTTTATCTGCTTTCCAAAATAGTTAAGTTGTGTAACTGAGTTTTTCAATAACAAATTCCTCCTGCAGAGGGACGTCTATGCACGTTTTGCCTGCTTATAAACACATCAGAGCCATTTCTCATTTAATTTTTGACAACATATGACTTCTTGGAGTTTATTCTTTATTTTTTGTACAGTTCCACATTCAGCTCGCATCTCCAGGTTCCGGCGTGCTACTCAACGCATGATTAGATGAATGTCGCCAGCCTCCCACTGACCCTGCCCCCTGAAACCACTGCCTCTGCAGCTGACTGACAGCCCACACCCCACCACATATATTTTATCAGTCTGTTATGTTCTGTTGTATGTTTATTTCAGTGAGAGACACTATAAAAAAGTGGAGCTGTTTCTCAGGATATGTGAGAATTTTCAGTCAGCTCAAGGCTGTTTAAACATCTCCAGAGACAACAGCAAAAAAGCATGTGAATCTGGAGATAAGCAGTTTGAAAAATGAAGATTCTATTTGTTACTGTGCTCGAGGGTCACAGTGGCTGGACTGAACACAGTGACTCTGATCATGGACTCTTTTAAAGGGTGATTCAAACATCCGGCACATACTTAGAACATTCTTACTTTGTCTTCCACAAAAATACACTTGTTATAACTGTTCTTACAGGCAATCTTACATATTACTATTTACTATTAACTTAATAATTTACAGTATTTAGATGATACCAATTGAGTCACAATTTTATATTTATTTGAGAAGCACTTAGAGTACAGCAGGTATCTGGGAGTGTGTGTAACAGCAGTCTAATATAAGATATAGTCCCTTTTCATCTCATTGCTTGAACTTAAAATACATTGCAAAGTAACAACAGTAAAACGAAGTCACCTTTCATAATGTATGTCTTACATCTGAGTGAGTAATGAAATTAGAATCTAATAGAATAATTTTCCATGCATGTTTTCATGTTGTTTGTATAGGCAGTTTTTTCAGCAGGCTTCAGTTAGACCCTAATGAATGCTTCATGCATTTGTATGCAAATTCATTGACTTCTTCTGTTATGCAGGTATAAAAGCTTGACATCAGACTGTGTTGTGGAGTTCACATCATGACACGTTCATCAAAAAACATGTTTTCTGTAGCTCTGTTATTGCTCTTAGCCACTTCACGTGAGTGTCTTTAACATTCACAGTATTTGTTTTGTAATATAAACAATTTGTCACAAATCTTTTTTTTTTTTTTTAAACAGGTGTGAAGTGTGAACAGCTGACACAGCGAGCCTCAGAGACTGTGCAGCCAGGTCAACGTCTGACCATCACCTGTCAGGTCTCTTATTCTGTGAGCAGCTGGCACACAGCTTGGATCAGACAGCCTGCAGGGAAAGGTCTGGAGTGGATTGGGATGGCACGTACTGGATCTACAACATACTACAAAGATTCACTTAAGAGCAAGTTCAGCATTTCCACATATTCCTCCGACAACAGAGTGACATTAAGTGGACAGAATATGCAGCCTGAAGACACAGCTGTGTATTACTGTGCCAGACTCCCACATTAACACACACAATCAGCAGCTCTGTACACAAACCAGTGAGAGCCTCAATACTTAAACTCACCAGAGGAGGAGCCCCCAGGCCACTTATTATGTTTTGACATAGATGCTTATTAGAGGAAGAGGCAGTCGATGAGAAAAAGAAAATCACTTGTAAAAATATACATTAAAAACACAAAAACTAAAAATATCTTTTTAGGTCTTAACTTCAGAATGCAACAAATAAATAAACAAGGTAAGGTTATAAGGAGTTAAATAAATCAGTGGCACAATTCTGGTGGAGGGTCTTTAGTTTCCATTTGTTGTCATTTTGCCTCATAACATTTAGTTGTTGTGAGAAAGACAAAAAAGTTGTTGTGTACAGAGACAAAAATAAAAATTCTTAATAATATGTAAAGTGTGAAGTTACATATTAGAAACAGTGAGATGCTTGACATGCGTTTTGTTTAAATCAATCAATGGAATTTTTTACAGATTTCTATAAAATTATTTTGTTCTTATTTTCTCTTTTTCTTTGTGTGTAATGTGAGCCTTAAAGCTGGTTATGTAATCAATTTTTTTACCAGTTGTTACTTGAAAAATGAGAGCTAAGAACTAACTGTAAGTAGTAAAAGTCTGTACATGTCTTAATATTCTACTATACCTCATATGGTCATTTCTCTATACTAAGTTTAGGTTTAGACAAAATATTTCATTGGAAAAAGGCAGGTTTACATTTTGCACTTCTGTTTCCTGCCTATTACTCAGAAACTACCACAGGTAATTGAGTGGTAATGGTTTGAAAATTACTCCATTATTACGTTCTTGTTCCTGCCTTGTTACCCTACTTTCCCCATTATTACGCAGCTATAATACAAAGTGCAACACAAATCTTGTCAGAAGCAGTTGATTCCTGTCTGTGAGGAGGAGTCAACAATTCAAATGCAAAAACTCAACTTCTACTTAACTGAGGGTTGAAGGGAACATTTAACACTCAGATCACACAATGGCCTATAGGGCAGGGCTGCTGATTTTAACTGTCTGCTGGGCAGGTGAAAATTGTATATATATATATATATAGTTTATATGTATTCTCTCTCTCTCTCTCTCTCTCTCTCTCTCTCTCTCTCTCTCTTTAATACATTTCTTTTTCATTTGGACAGGTGTTGACAGCCAGACTCTGACACAGTCTGAACCAGTGGTCAAAAACCCTGGTAATTCACACAGACTGACATGTACAGCATCTGGATTCACATTCAGCAACTACTGGATGCACTGGATCAGACAGGCTCCAGGAAAAGGACTGGAATGGATTGCTATTATACGCACTTCAAGTTATAGTTATTCTACGTATTATTCCCAGTCAGTCCAGGGTAGATTCACCATCTCCAGAGATGATTCCAGCAGTAAACTCTATCTACAGATGAACAGCTTGAAGACTGAGGACACAGCAGTTTATTACTGTGCCCGACACAACACAGTGAGAGACAGCAATAGAAATGCCATACAAAAACTACTTCCTATATTTCCCAACACCAGGGAATGTTTGGTTGACTCAGGGCTTTTTTCCTAAAAAACAGAGATAGTTTTGGCATGCCCTTACAACCCATTAAAAGACACACATTAAAAAAGAATAACATATACTCTTTTAAAAATCAATAAAGCATACAGTGTCATTATCACTTACAGTAGAGATTATTGATAAGTATGTCACTATCTAAACATATATAAACGACATCAACAGTCAAAAGCAGTCAAAAGTCTGGCTGTACTTCACAGCAAAAGATGCAAACTCAGCAGCCTGCAACAAGTGCTTTAAGCTGATACTGTGCAAAGGAGGTAACACCTCGGATCTGATGAAACACCTGGCGACGCATAGCGTTTTTTTTTTTTTAAAGCCGAGAAATGCACCGTATTTGATAGCTTGCTGCGAGATCTCACACCGAGCACATCTACTGCGGGTGGGTTGCCTGTTATCGACCCGGAGTTAGCAACATCCCCCAAGAACCCGAAGAGGAGAGTCCTGGCCCCTAGCCCTGCCAGTGTAGCAGAAATGATGACGGATGATGATGGCAGCAGCAGCCGTTCTTCTCTGGGTCAGTAACTTAATGTTGTTCGTGTAATTTACGTTCAGTAGGTTAACCACGTTATTACATTAGTGCAGGTAAGGCGAACTAGCAAACACCATCATAGTTACATGCGGCTGTCTTCTTGTTTGATGGCAGATACTCCCTTCACCCTGGCCTAAAAGGCTAAAATGACCAAAGAAAAAGTGGAAAACAGCTAAACATGAGAGGTTTTTGGATAAAGTTTGTATTTTTTTCCCCCATTGTTTAAGCACTGCTTCCAGCCAAGAGTGATACCATAAATCCCCTATAGCTGTAGAAAAGGCACACATTGTTATCTTTTTACAAAAAAACAGCTGAACATGAGAGGTTTTTGGACAAAGTTTGTGTTCTTCATTCTTTAAGCACTGGTTTGAGCACCGTTTAATAGGGGTGCAACGATACACAAAATTCACGGTTCGGTTCGGTTCGATACTTTGGTGTCACGGTTCGATATTTTTTCGATACAAAAAAAATGTTCATGCCTTTTTAATTTGTCATTTATTAAAATTATATATTTTAACTCAAAAGTACAGTTTTTAAATTTAACCCTAACCCTTGTGCGTGTTTTTTATTTTGACAGCGAATGCGCACCTGCGGACCACTTATGTGCAGCCCTGGTTATTTAGCTCGTCATATTGCAGCCACAGAAATTCTTTTGTCCATGAAACCATAAAGCTGCACTTTCTTTTTGCTGCGGGAGATTCCACTTGTCATGTTTGCATAGTAAGCTAACGATTAATAAGACGATGTCAGAGGAATTGGTGCACAAATTATCATCACTCACAGATCAGTGCTGTCGCTCTCTATACACAGTTCACGCGATTGCAAAGTGAAAGCAAAAAAACAAGCGCAAATTCAAACGCGATTTCAATATGTCACATATTGACAGTGGCTCACCGATGCCAATGACATAATTACCCAGCTACATTTCTGAAAGAATGCAAAAGCATTGGCATATATTTTTCCTTCCTACAATAGCCCGACGGGCAGGGAAGAGATAGATTTTGGTAGCCCGACTGTTATTGCGAGCCCTGTATCTGATTGAGGAATCACTCATCTTTGGAAAAGAGAGTTTATTACAGAGAAATGTCTCTTTCCAAAATAAAAGCTATACTATACGCTTCTTCTGGGCTATATTCTCAGCAGCATATTAAACATATCAGGTCCCCATAAGCAGAATCATGTGCTAACAGCTGTCTAAATGACTCGGCTAAAGTTAGTAGCATGCTTGCTTGTTTTTGTCTGCTTCCACTTGTCTTTGCACTAGGATGATGTCGGCGTAAATGTGCAGTCATGGATTCTTGAAAATGGATCAATTATTGCACAGTTCTGTGCAGGGGGTCTTTATTTTTCGATCTTTTCTTTCTAAGGTATGAAAACGTATCTATGTTTGTTTTCCACTTATACTTTAATTAAAAGCAGTGTAACAATCAGTAACTTGTTTTTATTGCTATTACAATTCAACGATCAATCAAAAAAATATGCTTTGTGCATTTTCCAAGCATGTTGACAGTGATGCTTCACGTGACTGACTCTATGCAAACTCTTTGACTTCATCTGTTACTCATCTATAAAAACTTGACTGCACACCACACAGTAGAGTGCATGAATGCCACTTTAATCAAAAATAATGTTTTCTTTAGCTTTGTTAATTGTCTTAGCAGCTGAATGTGAGTGTAAATCTGTCAGAATCAGCTGTTTTATTGTTGTATTTTATTTTATGTTTTTTATCTTGTAATTTGCTAAATGTTCGCAAAATATTTTATTTTCCAACAGGTGTGAAGTGTGAGCAGCTGACACAGCCAGCCTCTTTGACTGTGCGGCCAGGTCAACCTCTGATCATCACCTGTCAGGTCTCTTATTCTATGAGCAGCTATTGGACTCACTGGATCAGACAGCCTGCAGGAAAACGGCTGGAGTGGATTGGAAGAGCATGTGATGGATGCACATCAGAATACAAAGATTCACTCAAAACCAAGTTCAGCATTTCCACAGAATCTTCCAGCAACACAGTTACTTTAACTGGACAGAATGTGCAGGTTGAAGACACAGCTGTGTATTACTGTGCCAGAGAGTCACAATAACACAAAACATCAGCAGACCTGAACAAAACACTCTTCAGTGCTTCAGTAATCCAACAAAGGAGGAGCCTTCAAACTACTATAATATAAAGACTTGATTTTTAAACATTTTCTTTTATGTGAGTGGAAGGGCAGCAGGAGATTAGGTTTTGGCTTTCAGTGATCATGTTAAGACACATACAACTATTACATTTTTGTGGAAAAGATCATGATTTGAGCTAAAATACAGCCCTCAATGACATTTTTTGAAACCAAGGTGGTGGAACCAGTAAAATCAATAATCCTGTTTATTTTTGCGCTCGACACTCAATACATTGATTGATATGGTTACAAAACTCCTACTTAACTCACTGTTAGGACACAAATAATATTAGTTATCTCAATTCTTTTCAATATATAAGTTAATGGAAATTTGATTATAGATTATAGAGATAAAAAATGATGACAGTAAAGAGACAACATTATCATCTCTGTACTGAATGAATTAAAGAACTACTTCTTCCACAAGCAGCAGTGGTGCCAAAAATGAGGCTTCAGCCAAAAATAAATAACAGAATAAGTGTGTCAGATAGCTCAATTTCATCATGAGCATTTTTCTCCAACTCTGAAACACTGGTAGCTGAAATAAAAAGATTAATTAATTACTGCTAATGTTGTTAAAATAAATACTTTTTCTAAGGAATGTATTAAAAGTAGAAAGATGGTTTCATCATGCCAAAATATACTATAACCATGCTTTAAGGGTAAGGAGTAATTCTGACAGAGAGCCTCTTAGTTTCCATTTGTTGTAATCATGGTTATGCAATGTCAATTTATTGAATATGTTTTTCATTATTTCTAGTGAATTCTCTTCAAACAGTATAATCAGCACTTTGGTTCATTTTGGTTAATTAAATGCTGAAATGAAATGCAGTCTTACCACTGGTGACTTGTTTTACTGCTGTTACAATTACAGTTTGTATAGTCTATGAAGCATATTTTTTTTACTTTGCATAATATGACTGGCTCCAGTTAGATGAACCAGTCATGTTATGCAACATGGCTCCAGTTAGATCAGTTTCCAATGATGATTCATGTAAACGATTCTATGCAAACTCTTTGTCTTCGTGTGATTCAGATATAAAAACTTGACTTGTAGAGCAGACTTCACTTCAAATTGCTTTTAGCAAAAACAATGTTTTCTCTAGCTCTGTTACTGCTCTTAGCAGCTGGATGTGAGTGTCTCTAGATTTGTCACAGTCAGCAGGTTTTTTTGTTTGTTTGTTTTTTTTGATAAATGTTCACAAACCATTTATTTTTTCAACAGGTGTGAAGTGTGAACAGCTGACACAGCCAGCCTCTTTGACTGTGCGGCCAGGTCAACGTCTGACCATCACCTGTCAGGTCTCTTATTCTGTTAGTAGCTATTGGACTCACTGGATCAGACAGCCTGCAGGAAAAGGACTGGAATGGATTGGAGAAGAGCGTGTTGGATACACAACATACTACAAAGATTCACTTAAAAACAAGTTCAGTATTTCCACAGACTCTTTCAGCAACACAGTTACTTTAACAGGACAGAATGTGCAGCCTGAAGACACAGCTGTGTATTACTGTGCCAGAGAGCCACACACCGTAACACAAAACATCAATAGACCTGAACAAGAACTCTGCAGTGCGTCTGTAGTTGTAAACCAGCACATGAGGAGCTTCTGGACCATTGTTGTTTTTAAATGCCACTTTTAAACAGATCAAGTATCGTATGATAATAATAATAAATGATACAAAAAAAGATCACTTTTTTATAATTATTTGTTTTAATACCTTTAAATGTTAATTGTGCCACATATATGTACAGTAAATGTCTTAAGCTTCATCATTTTCAAAAAGAAAACACTTTGCATTGGGATAAAAATACTACATCTTTCTCCAGGATTGCACAGTTTACACTAAATATAACTAAATATATATCCCGATGATATAACACTAATTGTGTTGACTTTCAGGACAGCAAATGCTTTTCTTCTAACATATGCTGCATGTCATTCCAGTCTCAAGAATTCTGCAATATTGCTTCCGGCTTAATAAATTTTCCCTTTTAGGTGGATGTCTGTGTGGTGACAGTTTTTCACTTTTACTTGCTGGTTTTACGCAGCTAACCCCTTTTAGTTTGAAACATATCAAACTTGTGCTCAAATGGAGTCCTTTAAAACATTAACTCACACACTGAAAAATGACATCTGTCATAAGGACCCAAACACATAACACCATGTAGTAGCGTATAATCCACATTCCAAAGTTTTAGGCTAAAGACAGGTCACAGCCATAAACAGACTATTGGAAAACCCAGAAGACACAACTGCCAAGACCAGTTAACTGACCAAGTCTCTGCTACTGAGCTGTTAACAAGACTGTTTGAATACATCAGCTGACTGGAGCCTTTCTGTGTCGAGTTTTCATGTTGTTGCTGTGCTTGTCTGAGCTCTCTCCAGGTACTTTGGCTTCCTGCCACAATCCAAATTAGGTACTCTATGGTGACTGTATCTTTGTTTGCCATGTAATAGAGTCGGTGTCTTAATTTGTGCGTAGTGTCCAAATAGCTAGCAGTAAGAAGTTGTGTAACTGAGTTTTTGAATACCAAATTCCTCCTGTAGAGGGGGGTCTATGCAAAGTTTTGCTTCCTTATAAACATGTTGTTGCCAATTCTCATTTAATTCATGAGAGAAAATCTTAAGAACTTTTTTTTACCAATTTACACATTTTGATTATAAAGTTTTCAAGATTATGGGATATATGATTTACTTTAAATTATTCTTTATTGTTTTTCTCAAAGGTAAGAAAGGGATTCATTCTTTAAAATGGTGAAAAAGTCTGATTCATGATGATCATGTTGTTTTTTTCTGTTTTTGTTTGTTTTGCTTACAGGAGTTTGGAGTGAGATCAAACTGGAACAGTCTCCCTCTGAGGTGAAAGGATTTGGAGAGAGAGTGAAAATGTCATGTGCCCTTTCTGGTTATACCCTGACAGTAAATGATATTCACTGGATACGACAGAGACCAGGAAGAGCTCTGGAATGGATTGGGTATATGAGCACAGGCTATAATTCTCCTAGCTATGGCAGTTCTTTTCAACATCGTTTCATCATGACTGAAGAAGACTCCAGCAGAAGACAGTACCTTGACATCAACAGCTTGACAGCAGAAGATTCTGCTGTTTACTTCTGTACTTGACAAAGCACAATGATGTAAGACAGTGGAGCAGCTGCACAAAAACCTCACCATATACTAATATCATGTAGCAATATAATCCTGATGATTTCTGGATTCTCCTGCTGAAAGAGAACTTTCATACATATTTTAAAAAAGGAAAATAAAGATACTGAAGCCTGAGTTGTTCCTGGTGTGTTCATTGGAGTATAAATATTAGGTACAAAGGTCTTAGACATTTCAAAAAGGAGAGTGCATGAGACAGGGCGTCTACAGTGCTTTGAGTGTTCAAGTAGAGTAGAAAAGTGCTAAATAAGTACCAGTCCATTTACCACTGCTTGTAGACATAAACAGGTATGCACGCTATTTAAAACAACCATGCATTCAAAAACAAATAATGTTTGAATTCCAACCTGAATACATAATAAATTAATCAATTAAAAGTCTCAAAATAAATCAATTTCTATTCTTTCACTTCTGTGAGAGGTCTTTGCAAAATTTGACACATCACACTATCTCACACATCATCTAACAATATCATCATCTTAGTAATACAATTAAAGACATCACAAGAGTCTATTTCTAAATTGTTCCTCTATAGGTATGAAGTAGCAGAAACAAACATACTTAAAGGGCAGTTACAGCATTACCTATGTAAAATGTCAAATATGTCACACAGACTGTTTCATCCTCGTTTCTATTAAGTCACTATAATGTCAAACAAAGTAATAAACACTGATCTTGATTAAATGGCACTGACCCTGGACTCATTTAAAAGTTGATTTAAACATGCAATATTTACTTTTTACATCCTTACTTATACTTCCCACAAAGAATTGAGTTTTTATTTAAAAAAAAAATGATGCAGAGTATAAACTGAGTCAAAATTGTATATTTATTTGTTGAGTGATTAGATACAGTACACAAGTATATATTAATAATCATTTAATAATCTGGCCATATGCTGAATACCATGTCTCTTTAATGCAATATAATATACCATTAACAGAAGTGACAGTAGCAGTCCTTTTTACCTCATTGTTTGACTTATAATTTAAATGTAACTCAATGTAACCAACAGTGAACAGAAGTCAGCTTTTTTTATTTATGTCTTACATTTGAGGTTTGTTTTTTTTATATATATTGTCTTTAAGCAGCAGATTCTTCAACGGGCAACAGTTAGACCCTAATGAACGCTTTATGCATTCATATGCAAACTTACTGACTTCCTCTGTTACTCAGCTATAAAAGCTGTGGCAGACTGTGGCGTGAGGTTCTATGTCACGTTCATCAAAAAACATGTTTTCTGTTGCTCTCTTACTGTTCTTAGCCACTTCATGTGAGTCTCTTAAGTTGGGTAACATTCAGCAGATTTTGCTTTTTCATATAACCTGCAGTTTATCACAAAACATTTTCTTCTTTAACAGGTGTGAAGTGTGAACAGCTGACACAGCCAGCCTCTGTGATTGTGCAGCCAGGTCAACGTCTGACCATCACCTGTCAGGTCTCCTATTCTGTTAGTAGCTATTGGACAGCTTGGATCAGACAGCCTGCAGGGAAAGGACTGGAGTGGATTGGAAGGGCATCAACTGGATCTACAACACTATACAAAGATTCACTTAAAAGCAAGTTCAGTATTTCCACAGACTCTTCCAGCAAAACAGTTACTTTAACTGGACAGAATGTGCAGCCTGACGACACAGCTGTGTATTACTGTGCCAGATACCCACAGTAACACAAACAATCAGCAGACCTGTACATAAACCCCTCAGAGCCCCACCAGAGGAGGAGCCCCTAGACCACTTATGAAGGGAGAGGCAGTCTGTGCCAAACATTTTGCAAAGAAAGTGCATTTATTGAACTTCAGTCAAACTTAAATTAGAAAGTTCTTCTGGTCTGCAACTCTGAGTGTTTAAGCTGCTTATCTATTTCACTTGAGGTTTCCCAGTCAGTCAAACTCAATTCAATTGTCAACACTCTGGTCCATGTCAGTCTGCCTTCATTCACTTTAAATCTCAGTATATTCTGTCATTCTCTCTTCCTGGAGTCTAGTTTCTGTGACCCTTTCCCTCCCCATTTTAAACTCATCCTGGTCATTCAAAGAGCCTTATTCAAGTCTTCATCTGCTTTACCTTCACTGTAACTAGCATATAGACTCTGCAGGTTCTGGTTTACTTCCTTTGACTGTTGGGCCTCAGCTCTGCTACATTAGCTCTTTGCTTCATTCCTTTCAAATAATCTCTCCTTACTTAATACAGTAATGCCAATGAGATACCACGACTTATCTACTTCACACTTTGTTATTTCTAAAAAGAAGACATCAATATTAATACTGAAAAGATACATACAATATGTTTTTATGGTGTTTTTATGGTTTTCACCCCTACATCAAAGTTCCACAGACATCAATACTGTATTCAAGAGGCGTTATATGTAAAGCAACAGTAGATATGGAATACTGGCTGCACAGTGAAGAAAAATAAAATGAAAATAAAAGGCAAATTAAAATCAAATATAAACAAAGCACCAGAACATCAGAAAACAATCCATAATGCAAAAATAAACCAAAACATAAACTCAAAATACTGGGTCCAACGGACCCAGAACCGTGACACAGGGTTCCTGGGTCGTTGACCCAGTGCTTTCAGTTTTCTTCATGTTCAGTTTATTTTGCCACTTCCATGTTCTCACTTCCTGCTTTTCCTATGTCAGCTCGTCTCGTGTCATTAGCCAGATTATGTTCAGCTATGTACTCACCGGTCTCTCATTATCATCCTCATCAGTCTGTGTATTTTAGCCCTCTGTTTCTACTCATTCACTGTCATGTCATTGATGTTATGTTCTCGTTTCCGCCTGCGTTCAGTCAGCTAGCCATTCAGTCAGCTAGCCATTCAGTCGGTCATTCATTCAGTCGTCCAGCCAGCCAGCCAGCCAGCCAGCCAGCCCTTTCCTACTCCTGTTCTGTTTGTTCACTCCGTTGACAATAAAGACCAACCTTCACCTACCTACCTGTGAGTCCAGCATTTGGGTCCTCCTTCTCTCATCCACGACACTACTCCTGACATGTTGTTAATTATTTGAAGGAGATTTACCTTTTAGGATGGATCATGAATTCTGTAATAATCAATAAACAAAACTCTTTTTATTTATTCTATTTATTTTTTATTACTGCTGTTTTTTTGTATGTTCCGACATCCTATACATGTTTTATGTCTATATTAAAAGGCAGGAAAATGACATGCAAAAGTAGACTATTTATAATATCGCAAGTTCTTATCTGCTGCCCAAAAGCCTGAAAAGCTTCATAATTTAGATTTTGAATACCAAACTTTTCCCAAGTTAAATTTGCAGGTCTATGCAAAGTACCCTTGCTTATAAACATACCATCATCAACCTTCCTTTATTGTGTTACATCTTAAACACTGCGATTGTGAAGTGCTGAAAAATATGGACTATATATTATCCTGGACTTTTGTCCTTGTAGTTAGTCTTCAAGGTAAAAATAAATATTTATTCTTTAAAACCACAGAATGGACAAATGTGATAATCACTGTCTTTTTATTCTTACAGGAGTTTGGAGTGAGATCAAACTGGAGCAGTCTCCTTCTGAGGTGAAGAGACCTGGAGAGAGAGTGAAGATGTCATGTATCATTTCTGGTTATAGCTTGACAAGCTACAATATTCACTGGATACAACAGAGGCCAGGAAGAGCTCTGGAGTGGATCGGTAGAATGGATACAGGAAAAAACTCAGCTATCTATGGCAGTACTTTCCAAAGCCGTTTCGTCATGACTGAAGAAGACTCCAGCAGCAGACAGTACCTCGAGATCAAGAGTCTGACAGCAGAAGATTCTGCTGTTTACTTCTGTGCCCGATCACACAGTGACTGAGGACAGAGTAACACCTGCACAAAAACCTCAATGACTGCTCAGTTTTCTCTTCACTTGTAAACAAACTTTATGTATCCATATTTGCCTTTATCCATTAATCACACATCAACTGTTTATGTTTGTAGCAGATTAATGGTAATGACCAAATATTTTTCTTTTTCTTTTTCAATGTATCTAAATTTTTTAGATTCATTAATTAATATTTTTCTTGCACAAGATAGCAGCTATGAATTTGGAGTTGTAATGTCAAAAACATTAGTTGAACTTTATCATCACCTGTTTCCAACATCACTCTAACCCTGTTGTGAAATCCCAGTGGGAAATCGCCTCCTTCTGATGATTATTATTTTTCTTCTTTAAAGGTTATTAAGATTTTTGTAAAATAGTTTGAGCAATGGTTGTTTGAGCAACGACTGCCTCTGATGTTATTGGTCTACCAGTGGTGCCAGTGGAAACAGTGCTACTGTTGGCCGAAGAGAAGAGAGAAGATGGGTGAAGCATTTTAGGAGGCAGCAAGATAAAAAGAAAGGCAGGAGAGGAGGTATTTTAAATGTAGGGACTATGACTGGTAAAGTAGAAAGCTGTCTGATATGACGGAGAGAATAGAATGGATGAAATGGAAAATAGTGTTCCTAGTGGAGAAAGAGAGAGGAGATTGGACCAGACTTCTATGTATGCCTATGTAAAAGAAACAGAGGCAATGAGGTGGTGTTGGATAGGTATAATACTAAAGAGAGAAATGCAGAAGGACTCATGATAGTGTTAGATGCAAAAAAAAAAAACAAACAAAAAAAGAAGTGGCATATGGCACAGGTAGAGGGAAAAGGCTGACAGCGAGTTGTGTGTGAAGCTGGGCACAGGAAGGACAAAATGCAGTGATTTGTATTAGTTAGCTAAGCAGAGAGATTGAGCAGGAAATGATGTGAAGCAAATTTGAGTCATTAAAAATAAAGATGAAAATATAAAAATAAAGTGAAGATGAGTGTATTGAGAAGACTGAAGGACCACTTGAATAAAAAAAATTGAAAGACTAGCTGATGAATAACAAAATTGGGAGCAAGAGGATAGAAATTAGTGTATCATGAAGTGCAGAGGATTGCACAATGGACTGTCATTTCTCTTTACAGACCTGTTTGATTGTGCCATAATATGAATTCTACCAGTTGTCAAATAGAGCTGTCAGCTGACTTCTGCACAACACAACTGATGGTCCCGACTCCATTAAGAAGAAATTTCACAAATGAACCCTGATAAGGCACACCTGTGAAGTGAAAACCATTTCAGGTGACTACATCATGAAGCTCACTGAGAGAAAGTCAAGGGTTTGCAAAGCTGTCAAGGGTGGCTATTTTGAGGATTCTAAAACATAAAACATTTTTAGTTATTTATCTTTTTTTTTTGCTACATAATTTCATACATTTGACGTCTTCAGTATGTATCTAAAATGTAGAAAGCAGTAAAAATATTAAATGAGAAGGTGAGTGCAAAATTTTCACTGTTAGTGTATATACACCCCATTTATTCTTAGCATTTTGTAATATCAAAATTTAATTTAAAAAAAATCATTTTTTTAAATTAAAATAATGTGCAATGTAATTATCAGTAACTACTTTCGTTGTAGTTACAACTGAACAATCAATGGGCATTATCATACCTTGTATAACAGACTTCTTCACTGCTGTTAGAGTAGTAATAATCCTCCATTTATTTGAGACTATGCAAACTGTCTGACTTCCTGTGTTACTGAGCTATAAAAGTGCAAATCAGACTGCAGAGTGATTTTACCATTATGTCATTTTTACCAGAAAACATGTTTTCTGTAGCACTGTTACTGTTCTTATTAGTTAGATGTGAGTGAAATTATATTAGCTATCAGTAGGAGCATTTTTGCAATAGAGTTTGATACAATTTTACAAGAGATATTGTTTTTCCAATAGGTGTAAAGTCTGAAGAGTTGACACAGTCAGCCCCTTTGACTCTGCAGGAAAATAGCTGTAATGGATTGGAAGAGGATGTGCTTTGTACACACAAGCTACAAAGATTCAATCAAAAACAGGTTCAGCATTTCCACTTCCAGATATTTTATATCCACAGAATATGCAGCCTTAAGACAAAGTTGTGTTTTACTGTGTCAGACAGTCACAGTAACACAAACCCTTAGGACACCTGAAGAACTCTTCAGTGTCTGAATAGTTGTAACGTGAAGTCACCAGCGGAGGAGCCCTAATGCTTTGAAGAGCAGTTCACTGTAAAGATGCAACGCCATTTGGTCACAGTCAGCCATTGTGCTTTAAATAAAATAACATCAATTTTGATGGTTGATATTTAAATTTTATGCAAACTTTATTTTGACCAAACATCAAATAAGTTCAATTATCTCCTGTTGAGGAAGAGTTAATGAAACATTTATATATCCATTTAGTCTTCTTAAATACTCTTTCAGAATTAAAATCATCATGCTTAGGTTTTTATTTAAAACATAACTGTTTGCACTCATCTCTTTGCTTTCCATGTTTTATGAGCAGAGATGGGCAGTAACGCGTTACTTGTAACACGTTACTGTAATCCGATTACTTTTTTCAAGTAACAAGTAAAGTAAGGGATTACTATTGCAAAAACGGTAATTAGATCACTGTTACTTTCCCGTAGGAACGCTGGGTTACTAGGTTACTAAAACCGTGATTTTTTGCGAAAATGTCTCATGACAGTGACGTAAGTGAGTGCGAGATTCGTGACAACAGCTGTGTGCAGATCAACAATGGATAATATATCAAGTGCGGGAGAGAGTATGAGCGTGCAGCGTTTAAAGCGTGGAAGTACTGACCTTACTTTAACTTTGATTCCATAAAAAGTGAAAAAAACATTAGTGTCCGTTGTGCGTGGGAAGAAAACTTCTTTTTACAGCGAAAAAAACCCTAAACTTCCAAGCAAGCACAGAGTGCGCTACCACGTAATGGGAAACTCACAGAGAAACTCGCGGATTCTTCAACTGACCGCTGCGGCACACCTGCACCAGGGTAAACCTCCGCCTACCCTACTCCTGCTTTACAGGTGAAAATAGAGCCAAAGGACCGCTAGTCTTTGACTTTATTTATTTTCTGCTGTGTTTTACTTGCATCTATTTGAAAGAGTGAGTGTAAACACAAAAAAAAAATATTTTATGTGCTGGAATGTGTAGAAAATAAGTTTAAATATTAAACAAATTTCTTCCAGTCAGAGAATGTTGCATATAATTAATTTTTTGCTTGATGCATAAAGTTAAAAGATTAAAACTAATAAAACAAGTTTTAAAAATAGACTTTTCAATTTGATTACATTTTGTATGATGGATTATGCAGAAAAAGTAGAATTGGGCTGAAAGATCTATCGCTTTATCACCTATTCAGGTTGTAAATCGTGTTTTTAAAAAGTAACTAAGTATCTAAGTAATTAATTACTTTTGAAAATAAGTAATCAGTAAAGTAACGGGATTACTTTTTGGGGGAAGTAATCAGTAATTAGTTACTGATTACTTTTTTCAAGTAACTTGACCAACACTGTTTATGAGCCACACTTTGATTAACCGTCTTAAATAACCTGATAAGAAAACAGACTAATCACGTGTTTTATTGGCATGAAATCTAATGAGATCAAAATAGAGTATGTTCATTTTCCATAATAGTATTTGCACTCCACACATAACTGTCAGCTTCTTATTGTACGGATGGTTTATATGTTTTCCTCTATGCAAATTTCATTTTCCACTCAGCTATAAAAACATCACTTCAGGATATTACATAAGATTCATCAACAACCATATTTCCTGTAGCTCTCTTACTCCTCTTGGCAGCTGGATGTGAGTCTCTTTACATTTGTCATTGTCAGCAGTTCTTCTTTTGTAGCATGATTTAAGAATTGGTCACAAAACTTTTTTTTTCTTTTTTTAAACAGGTGTGAAGTGTGAACAGCTGACACAGTCGACTGCTGTGACTGTGCAGCCAGGTCAACCTCTGACCATCACCTGCCAGGTCTCTTATTCGCTTAGCGGCGCCTGGACACATTGGATCCGGCAACCTGCAGGGAAACCACTGGAGTGGATTAGTAGAGACACTGCTGTGAAAGATTCACTAAATAATAAGTTCAGTGTTGAATTAGACTCTTCCAGCAACACAGTGACGTTAAATGGACAGAATCTGCAGCCTGAGGATACAGCTGTGTATTACTGTGCCAGAGAGCCGGCCACAGTAACACAAACCATCAGCAAACCTAAACAAAAACTCTTCAGTACCTCAGCTGTTGTAACATGAAACCACCACAGGCAGAGCCCCCGGACCACTGTTGCTTTTAAATGCCCGTTCACTTTTAAGCTGATCAAGTATAGTATATGATGACATGATAGTAATAATAAATGATACTAAAAAAAAGATCATGTCCATTTAACTCACAATGTTTTTTTAATTGTTCTAAAACCCTCAAATGTAAATTGTGACCACATATATGTACTGCAGCTGTCTTCACCTGTTAATCCCCCCAGGGGCTTTCTGAGGTTCCTGCTCAAAAATTACATCCCCAAAATGAATGGAGTAGTTCTCTGCAATTACAAACTCTGGGTAAACAATCTTGGTATCAAAATAAAGCTAACACTTATAACATTTCACTGGAGGTGTAATTATTGCAGCAGATGTTACTGTGTCAAAGTTACCAAGGCTAATACACAGAAAAAGGAAGTAGATTTTTCATTTTGTAGCCTTCAACCAGTTTGAAAATATGTTTTGGCTCACATTTAAATCCAGAAAATTAGTAATCAATATGTAAACATAATCTGTGCAAAGATTTATGCTTCTGAAATGAAGTTGCTCTGATGCCTTGTGTTAGTGTCGCCATTATCAGTAGCTTCAGCGGCTATCAGCTACCGGTGGAGAACAACGGAGGAAACTGGTCCAGTAAGTGAAGCTTTGTTGCTATTTGGAAAGCCTGCATTTTTGTGGTCTTCTTTTGCAGCAGGGAATTTTGGTTGAAGCATGGTAAAACTTGGTGTTTGAGAATCTGTGAGATCTCTGCTAGATATACCTTTTGTGGTTACATGAAGTCGGCTGAGTTCTTGGCTCCATTGTTTATGTTAAGTGGACCTTAGCACAATTAAGTAACTGATCCTTTGTTTGTAAACCACCGTTTGTTTGGTGGTTGTATATGGTTTATATGAACTTTTAGCAGAGATTCTGATTATGATATTTGCATAAAAGACTTGACTCATGGAGGGTTAAACTGCAGTTCAACCCCTTTGCCCCCAGCACCGGGGGCTTGGGGCTCATCAAGCTTTGTCATTTTTAAAAGAAAACATTTTACATTTGGATAAAAATATTAAATCCATCCATCCATTCGCTTCCGCTTATCCTTTTCAGGGTCACGGGGGACGCCGGAGCCTATCCCAGTTGTCATAGGGTGAGAGGCAGGGTACACCCTGGACAGGTCGCCAGTCTGTTGCAGGGCTAAGACACAGAAACAGACAACCATTCGCACTCACATTCACACCTATATGTTCAGTGTGTTCGCAAAGACTACAGGGAGGAGACAGGGCTCTGGGCAGTCTTTGACCATCATCTGTCAGGTCTCCAGTTATCCTGTAACTAGCGCAACAGCTTGGATCAAACAGCATGAAACCAAGGAAATGGAGTGGATTCTCATGATATGGGCTGACAAAAATGATGCTTTAAAAAACAAGTTCAGTGTCAGCAGAGACACTTCTGCTCAAACAGTGACAATAACAGGACAGAATGTGCAGCCTGAGGACACAGCTGTTTATTTATTTGATTGATTGATAGATGAGAGATAAGTTGCTTAAAAAATCCTCTCAAAATGGTCAGGTACAAGTGTGGAGTGAAAAAAGCAGCCAGTGTCCAAATGAAAAATATGAACAGAAACCCTTAAGAAGTATTGCTCAACACCACTTTAAAAAATGACAAGAAAGACTCATTACTTTGAAGCAAGATATGAAGAAGTGGTGACATAAGACCTTTGTAAAAATAAATAAAATAAAAATAAATAAATAATAAATTTAAGGTTGTTTTGTGTTTTAATTGATTGATAACTGAGTTGATTGAGAATTTTCTCGGCCTTTCTTTCCTGGTAAAACAGCTCTAATGCTTGTTTTTATGTCAGGTAAACACTGTCTGTCCATCAATAGTTGTTTGTGATCACTTTAACTGATCACCGTGGATACCTCTGACAATGAAATGTTTGAAATGCTGTTTGCTGTTGTCACTGAAGATAAACCAGCATTGAACTGACTGAGAATAGTACCTGTAAGCGCTCTCTTTTTTTCAGGTATCTGAACTTTACTTAAGTTGCCATTTTTCTGACAACCTTTTAGCTTTACTTCCTACATTTGTAAACAAATATCTGTACTTTTGACTCAAAACAGGCTTGTTACTTTTGGTTTAACATGTTTGAGGCGAGATATTTGTTTCATGTCACTGCAAACCTTCAAACACAAACTGATTTGAGCCCAAACAGAAACACATGAAAGCAATCATGTTCATGTATTAATCACTTGGGGATGTGGCATAAAAAGAGATAAAACAGGCACAATTGCATGCATGCAATTGTCAGGGGTTAAAGTGATATGTTGTTTTTTGTTGTTGTTGTTGTTGTTGTTGTTGTTTTCGAGGCAACACTAAAACGAGTGCAGATGTATGCTACAAACAAGAAGCAAAAGGAGCATAAAGGGAGTAATGTGTTTTTAGCAGACAATTTCAAATTCAAGGTTTCTATCAGCTAAACAAACATCAGCAAACACACAAACTGTGTCTACAGTTTGTTGCACAGTGTGTTGCTAGTTAAAGGTGTGAAGGTGTGTGTGTGTGTGTGTGTGTGTGTGTGTGTGTGTGTGTGTGTGTGTGTGTGTGGGTCTGTGTTTCTGTACATTTATTACTTGTGTGTGGTTGTGTGTTATGTGTTGCTGAGTATTTGTGATGGTCTGTCAGTGGTTTGTATCACTGTGTGGTAAACATGCACAGTAATAAACAGCTGTGTCCTCAGGCTGCAGATTCTGTCCTGTTATTGTCACTGTTTGAGCAGAAGTGTCTCTGCTGATGCTGAACTTGTTCTTTAAAGCATCATTATTGGCAGTGTTCCCATCAGACCATATGCAGTTAATCCAGTCCATTTATTTTTCTTTACCCTGCCTAATCCATCCTGTCACTAGTCATAGCTAGTCAAGAAATACCTAGAGACCTCACAGGTGATGGTCAAAGTCTGCCCAGGCTGCACAACACTTGAATCTAGCTGGATGAGATCAATGTAATACAGAAATCAACATTATTACTCATTTGATTAATCCGTTTTTCTCTTGTGTTTATTAGAGTGAATCCAGTAAAGATTTTTACAGGATCTTGAAGTTAACAGCAACATCAGCGATATAGAGAACATGGTTGACCTTGAAGCTGAACTGATGTGACCTCTCCTGTCCTCTCACTGATGCAGTATGTCAATCTGCAGGGCCCACAATTTCTGTACAGGAAATCTGTTTTGGCTCTCTGATCAAAAAGTCCCAATCTCTTATCCTGTGACTGTTAGCTAGTAGGTATACAGAGGTCAGCTGGAGCCGATGTAGGTGAGGGGACTTGCCCAGTACTAACTACCTCGAAATCTTCCAGGTGTCTTCCCTGCTAACATTGTTAAGATAAGAAAACCTGAGCAGCCTTGCCAGTCAGATCCTATCAGTCCCATTTGTTAGGTTTGCCCAACAGAAAAATTCAAATGCAACATTTACTTTTTGTTAAACTTTTCTTTTTCTTGTTAGTAAGGGATTCATTTAAAAAAAAATAACTTAACCCATCCCTCCATCCATGAATTCAGCTATTAATTGTCTTCTGCCTGTCAAAGGTCTTGTCTCATTAAGTAGAGAAGTCCAGACCTCCCTCTCCCCAGCCTCCTCTAGCTTATGTGGGAGAACATCGAGGTGTTCCTAGGCCAGCTGAGAGATGTAATGATCCTATGTGTCAATGGTCTGTCCCAGGGGGCTCCTTCTAATGGGACATGCCTGGAACACTTCACCCAGGAGGCTGCCCAATCAGATGCCCAAACCACCTCAATTGGTTCCTTTCAATATGGAGGAGCAGAAGCTCTACTCTGAGCCCATTTCGAACGACTGAAGTCCAGCCATTCTTCAAACAAAACTAATTTCTGCCGTTTGTATCCACGATCTTATTCTTTCAGTCACTAGTTTGTGACCAAAGGTGTTCAACACCCACTGTACAACTTAAGTGGTTCAACAGTGGGGTTTGGACTGGTGGAGTTCGCTGGAAACAAGTCAGAGCGGGAATACCAGTAGCTGTAATATTGAACCTTTATGGATAAAATTAAATCTCAGGACCAGTGTACCCTGCCTGGGACAGGGTTACAGGTGTCCAACCCTGAAGCCAGACCAGGGGAGAGAATTCGTCGAACCATCACATTTTGGTCCATATCAAACTTACTTAAATCCTCAAACCCAATTTTTCCTGCTTCTAATACATCAAATTTGGCATCAAAATGTTTACTTGCTCCCTAAAATGTCCCACGCACACGTGACATTATATTTATTCACTTCACTTGTCAGTGGTTACAATGTTATGCCTGATCTTTTTATTACCGACTTATTGTAAATTATTATATTTTACAAGTCCTGACAGTCAGACTGCGAGTTTGAACTTGTGAATAAAAGGTCTAGAGAATCCAACAGATTCACAGTCAGTAAATCCTCTTGTCTAAGTCAAACAGACACCTGAAAAAGGACTGTAGAGGGTTACTAATGACAATATCACATATGACAGTGACTACATGTAAAACATTTTTCTTGCTATTATTACTGTCAAAGTATCACTGAGAGAAATATGCATATTTTAGAACAGAGACATTACAGTTGCTGCTCCCATCAGACCACTAGAGGGCAGGTGCTGTCAAGTATCTTCTTTTCGAAAAGGGCAAGATCAGCAGAGTTGTGGTTCATCGTGTAAACTTCAGCTAAAAAAGTTAAGAGGATAAAGTGATTAACTTTACTTTTCTATGCTTCTGAGACTTTGCAATTAACTCAATGTTCATTTTATGGGATATTTATTAGCTATTCATGTTAAATCTTTATTTTCATTTTCTCACAAATACAAACATCTTAAAAATAAGAAAGACTAAACAACAGTTTAAGTCTCAATCCTTTATTTGGATACATCAATATAGGCAGTCCTACCCATTCTACCAACTAGTACCTTTAGCATTGCTGCTATTCTTCAAGTCCAAAAGTGCAAATTGTTTGTATGTTTTTGTCATTTCAAGAAACTACATTTGGTTTTCAGAGGAGGAAGCAAAACTGAACTTTGGATGCTGCTTATACACCATCAACTAAACTCTGTGCCTGTTTTTAGCTGTTCTGGAAAAGATCCTTACTTCACTGGAGTCAGAATCAGTAGATCTGTTAGTACGGAAATAAATGTTTATTTTATTTTTTGTTAAGACAGTTTTTCATAATTCAGTTCTTTTTCTATATTGAAAAACATTCAGTGGTAGTAAAAATATTATTTAAAATGCTCTGTATCATACTGTGTTCAGTTTATATGGAAATAAATACAAATTTGATTTGACATGGTTGTAATTCATTTAAAACAAAACAGGACTTCAGGTTTATTAAGCTGATAACTGCTGTCAGTCAGAGGCTGAACACTGGCAGACCTGCACAAATACTCAGCAACAGTCAAAAATGTTTAGTTTGAACCTGTAAATAATTCATTATTAAGTCTTTAAAGAAAACAAATAAAACAAAACAAAAAACACTTTACTATGCAGTCTGGTCAAAAAGATAAATAAAAATTTATTTAAATTTAATTGATTTAAAAATATGCAAATGAAAAAGTTACTTAAAAAGGAGTGGTGCTTCTGTGTTTCAGTGAGAGGACCAATGAGCTCACATCATTTCAGCTTCAGCATCAATCATGTTCACTCTGATACTGCTGCTGGCTGCAGGATCCTGTGAGGAGCATTTAGTGGATTCACTCTAATAAACACTGAATAGTCAGATAAATTATGGTAATAATATTGATTTCTGTCTCCACAGGTGTGTACAGTATTGATCTCACCCAACCAGACTCAAGGATCGTGCAGCCTGGACAGTCTTTGACCATCACCTGTCAGGTCTCTGGTTATTCTGTAACTAGCTATGGAACAGCTTGGGTCAGACAGCGTGAAGGAAACCCACTGGAATGGATTAACACTATTTGGCATGGTGGGGGCACTGACAACAATAATGCTTTAAAAAACAAGTTCAGCATCAGCAGAGACACTTCTGCTCAAACAGTGCTAATAACAGGACAGAATCTGCAGCCTGAGGACACAGCTGTTTATTACTGTGCACGTCACCGCACAGTGATATAAACCAGTGGAGACCTGCACAAATACTCAGCGAGCAGAGACACACAACTACACACAATAAATTTGAATATGAATGACTACAGTATGAATTAGAGGAGTCTGTTGGAGACATAATAAAATAGAAATACAATGGTAACTGTGTATTATTAAAGATTTTCCACACGTTCCAAATATTTGCTAGCAATCATTTATTTGCCACTCAAGTCACCCCCCACACTGAGGGGCCAAGGGATGGAGGCCATGTACTGTAAGGTCTTGGATGAGAACTGCCTCAGCCAGAACACTAAGATTGGTTGTGGATGAGTTTTTCAGCATGACATTGACTCATAGTGCTGATGTAACAAAGGAATAGCTTAAGAAGCATTTAAAGGCCATGCAGTGGCCAAGTCAGTTTCCAGAGCTATAGGAAATTTATGGAGGAGGTTTAAAGTTCCACAGCAGCAACCAACAAACCTAAAAGATTTCGAGAGGTTCTACTAAGAGGAGTGGTCCAAAATTCCTCCTGGGATGAGTGCAAACCTGCTTATCAACAGGGTTTCGTCACTAACTGCTAACTGAAGATTTGCTTGAGGGTCAAATACTTGTTTCACTCAGTGACATGTAAATCAGTCTAGAACTTTTACGTAATGTGTTTTTTTTATATATATAAATGTTTCATTGATATTCTGTCTTTCTCCATTAAAATGAAACTATCAGAAAAAAATAGATTCATTTCCTTGTAAGTGAGCAAACTTACAAATTCAGTAGGGAATCTAATATCTAGTTCCACCATTTTATTTTAGGACACTGTACATTTTCCTCTACAGTCAAAGAATCTTCATATGGATCTCATTTTAAAAAACATAAAAAGAAGAAGAAGAAGAGCTATGCCAAGTTTTCCTTCACAGACCTAGGAAATCTAGTATTTTTAAATGAATTTAAAAATGAAAAAAAAAAAAAAATGATACATGTCTGGAGTTTTTATAGTCACTGTTCGTGCTAAGAAGGTTTCTGCTTGGGTTCACTTGTAAATGTTCATTCTGATTTAAATAGTCTTTCTCCAGAGACAGTGAATGGCATGTGTCAAATGTGGTTTTACTTATGAGCCCACAGAAAACTCTGGACTGGGACGAAAAAAGTTCATTTTCAAGGCCATCTCTTCCAGATTTACTATTTGTCAAGCAGTATTTAACTAAACACTGAAACACTTTGGTAAATCGTTCCTGATTACTGACTGTAGTAAAAGCAGATGGTACTCTCACTAATTGCGAAGACGTTTCAAGACAGGTTTATAGACATGTCGTCTCAAGACATGACACCAGATAGCAACTGTTTTATAAAGACAATAAGACTGTTTGAATGCTGTGTTCAAAACTCACAGTGAATTTGTTAGGATATTTTACATAATGCAGTAATCATTTTAAATGACACAATCCTAAACTAATAATTGCATGGTAATGTTTTATTGCTTTATGAAGCTCCCTAACCCCTTAAGCAGTTTCCTTAAAGTTTCTTTAAATTTAAAAACTTCAAAATTATAAAGGAAAAATGAGCATATTTTGTCCTTAAAGATTTAAAAATATTATGTCTTTCTGTCCCCATTAAAAGTAAAAGTTAATATGGAGAATTGTATTCATAACATTACAGCTTTTGAACTAAAAGCTGTAATTTAAAGATTACTTAGTGGCAATTCGATTGGTTTAGATTTCATTAGATTTCAGCAAAACAACCAGAACACTAGAGGAGCTGGCATTTGTTAGTCTTCCTTGACTTTGTTTTGTTTACATTTTGTTACACCAATTTATCAAAAGTCATTGGTCTATGCTGATAATAAAATAATATATTTAGTGGCAAAACTTCTGTTTTCAGTTCCCATGAAAATAAACTACATTCTATTTGACATAGCTTTATAATTGATAAGAAAAAAAAAAAGGTTTATTAAGCTAATCATTTACATGGTCACATTAAATAAAAACACAAGCATGCCATTAAAATAAAAGCACTTTCTCTGGTCAAAAATAACATATAATATTATATGTAAATATAAGTTATTTAAAAATATGCAAATGAAAAAGTGGTGAAAAGAGGATTGGTGATTCTGTGTTTCACTAAGAGGACGAATGAGCTCACACCATTTCAGCTTCAGCATCAATCATGTTCGCTTTGATACTGTTGCTGGGTGCTGGATCATGTGAGGAGCTTTTGCTGGATATAATCTAAAAAACACATTAGAAACACTGAATATTCATATAAATGATGGTGATAATGTTGATTTCTGTCTCCACAGGTGTGTACAGTATTGATCTCATCCAACCAGATTCAAGGGTTTTGCAGCCTGGACAGCCTTTGACCATCATCTGTCAGGTCTCTGGTTATTCTTTGACCGATTGTCACAGGCTGGGTCTCTGACCCAGCGCTCTGAGTTCATGTTTGTATTTGTCTCATTTTGTTATGTGATTTAGTTTGTGTTATTTCCTATCTGCCTTTAGTTTAGGCAGTTATTGTTCCTGGGTTTTCTATGTTTTGGGGTTTTGTATTTATTCATCACATATTAGGTCTGTTAAGTTGTGTTGTCATGTTTTAGTTTTAGTATTTCCTGTTTTATTCTGACAATGTCATGTGTTCTTTGTTTATTGTATTTAGCTTTCCTCTCCTGGTCCTGTCATTAGGTTTATGTCTGTCAGCTGTTTCCCCCATGTGTCTCCACCTCCCCTGATCACCTCATGTATGTATTTAAGCCCTTTGTTTTCTGCATGCCATTGTCAGGTCGTCTGCTCATCCATGTCTCATCTCCAGGTACCCATGTCAGTTCACTATGGTTAAGGTTTTTCATGTTTTGTTATTAGTTCACCCAGTTTAGGTTATTGTTTAGTTTTCACCGATGCCCTATTATTTTGTACTCTCGTTGCTAACCTCAATAAACGGCTTGTTTTGTTAATCCACACCACGTTTTGGTCTGCGTTTGAGTCCTCCTCTGCAACACATACGGTCTGCCCCAGCCAGACCGTGACACCGATAGCAGCTATGGAACATGTTGGGTCAGACAGCGTGATGGAAAGCAAATGGACTGGATTAACTGCATGTGGTATGATGGGAGCACTGCCAACAATAATGCTTTAAAGAACAAGTTCAGTGTGAGCAGAGACACTTCTGCTAGAACAGTGACAATAAGAGGACAGAATCTGCAGCCTGAGGACACAGCTGTTTATTACTGTGCACGTATGCACACAGTGATACAAACCACTGACAGACCTGCAAAAATACTCAGCAACAAGCAACACACAACCACACATAAGTGATAAATGTAAATATGAGTCATGTATGGTGTACATTTTAGGACATCCTCAGGTCTCAGACAAAAAGTCATCAGGTCTCAGAAGTCATATTATAATTGTCTGAGGAGGGTGCACAGTATCCTGCGGGACCAACATCACCCTGCGCGCCACCTTTTCCATCTGCTGCCCTCAGGGAGAAGGTACAGGTCTATACAGGCCAGAACATCCAGACTGGCCAACAGCCTGTATCCACAGGCTGTGAGGCTCCTGAACTCTCTGCCCCCCTCTCACGGACAATAACCATATCCAACTTCTTAATAGCAATGAACTGGTCTGCATTGGTGCATCATATCTTTATTCTCTTCCCCCTCCTGCCCCCCCCCCCTCTTTCTTAAATAGATAACTATCATATCTGATATCATATCTCACAGTACAATAATATTGAATGGGTTGCATTGTTGTATTTTGTCATGTTTCTCGGGTCTTTGTCTGAATTTCTACGAACATTATTGCTAAGGATTGTCTTATTGCATTGGAGTCACACTGGGTTAAATATGTACACTTGGGTTTTAAGGGGTATTTATTATTTTCTTCTTTTTTTTGGGGTTGTATGGAAGCCCCAAACGCAATTTCATTGTTCTTGACAATGACAATAAATAAATACTACTACTACTACTGAATGTATAATTATTATTATGGACAGGCCTCTTTAACAAAAACAAACAAACAAACAAAAAAAAAAAAACAATGTACAATGTATATTAATTTATTGTAACAAATTACTTAATTCTTAAAAACATTATTGTTTTTCATGTCATATTGCATATATGCAGAGAGTTGCTGTTTCCATGAAGTCTCTTCAACCCAACAGTGTTACTGTGTAAGTGGGATGAACACAAGCTATTTCGTGTTTGTTTGTTTATTTATTTAATGATGCCCTGCAGTTATCTCTGGGATAATCATAAATGTATATCATAGATTTCTGGCCAAACATTCTTAATAAACTGAGAAGATCCTGTACTGTTTATGAGGGCATATATCACCTTGATAAAAACACTACATCGCAGATTTACAGGGTATACAAGCAGCCTTATATGGAATATAATATAACAATACTGCATGTAAATCACTCTTTGCTCCATAGCCCCTGCAGCATCTTATAGCAAATTATGAGTCATAGTGATAATTCAATCTCAGATCTCAGATGTATGACAACTAGTAACTCAGGCAACAAATATTTGAAGCTTTTGTTTTATAACCACATAAGCTCTCCAGTCTGCTGTTCAGTCTACCTGACTCCCTTGACTGTCTGACAGGCAGATGGCAGGATAATAATACTACTACTGCTACTATTAATAACAACAACAACAACAACAACAACAACAACAACAATAATAATAATAATAATAATAATAATAATAATAATAATAATAACAACAACAATAATAATAATAATAATAATAATAATAATAATAATATATTTGAGATTATGGAAACACTGCAAGCATTACAGTAAAAATATTAATGTTTCTAAGGGACATTATATAAGATGGGCACAGCTGAGATATTCCTGTTTTTGGTACTCGATAGTCGAATTCTCCATCTTGTAGATGTGTGGGAACTTTATTTGATTACAGTGGATTCTTAATATGCATTTGTTTTCTCTATTTGCATGTGTTTTTATAAGCTGGAGTGAACTGAATTCTTTCACAGTTACACTGATGTTTTAGATGTTCCTGTTATTCATAAAGACATGACATCAGACTGGAGTGGAGATCGCACCACATCAGGTCCACAAGCAAACTCTGTTACTGCTCTTGGCAGCTGAATGTGAGTCTGTTTAAATCTGTCATGTTCAGGAGTTCTTTGACAATTTATCACAAAAAAAGTTTTATCTTTTTACAGGTGTGAAGTGTGAATAGTTGACACAGCCAGCCTGTGTCTTAGTGCAGCCAGGTCAGCATCTGACCATCACCTGTCAGGTCTCTGTTCTGTGGAAAGCTACTGCATAGCTTGGATCAGACAGTCTGCAGGGAAAGGACTGGAGTGGATGAGTCAGGACTGTGTTCAGGACTGTGAATTAGACTGTCTTTGCACCTGAAATAACATAGTCCAAGTGAATCCTTGTGGAACACTCTCTATAAACAACAGCTGCAAACAATAACCATGTGCAGGACTTCAACATCATTTGTGTTTGATTAGTTTGACTGTAGTTGCAGTTTATACTGCTGATTCATTATTCCCAAACTCCAGCCATGAGCAGACAGCTTGACATCTGTACAAGCATCAAAGGTACGTCACGATACTCGTGTGTAGTAAAGAACAAATATGCATCATTCTGTTTACATAAGAAACTGCAAATGCAAAGTTCCTTTTTTACAAACAGACACCAAGAACATGCTCATAATTGAAGTAAAGTGTGTGACTGCGTCAGTGACAGATAAACTCTGACACTTTAGAATTGTATATTTTGTGTCTTTTTGACTTTTCTTGTGGCTGACAAGAGTAGCCAACTAACACAGTGTAATTTTTTTTTTATCTGGATTCACCTTCAGCAGCTACTATATGGCCTCAGAAAGGCTCCTGGAAAACGACTGGGGTGGCTTACAAGCCATTATGACAGTCGCAACATCTTTTATTCTCAATCATTTCAAGGCCGTTTTATCATCTCCAGAGACAACAGCAAACAGCAGCTGTATCTGCAGATGAACAGTCTGAGGACTGAAGACTCAGCTGTTTATCATCTTTCTGCTCCCTTTGCCAGACAAAAGTGAAACTGGAACAAAACTGCATTTTACTTCCCCATATGAAGATTGTGTAGTAATACAGAGTATGAATATAAAAAATATGGGAGTCAATAAACAGTTACTTCAAGACAAAATGTTAAATTTGAAGAACAGCTCAGTTTCAAATCATTTGTTTAAACGTTAAATCTGTACCAAGTGCACTTTTGCATTTTACAGTCCTGTTTTTTTTGCTCTTGGGGCTTCATATTTCTCTGTATGTCTGTGGTTTAAATACATTTTGAATTCAGAATTTTTTATTCAAGATTAAATTAGATTAGACTGATTAGTCAGCGCATCAGTTCAGCTTCAGCATAAACCATATTCTCTGTAGTTCCAGAGTGACCTGGACCTTGGCTCATGTAATTAAATACATGGAATAGTGAAATTAATTACACAGACAAGTGTGAACTAATGCAGAATTAAATGGTCACATGTATTAGTTGGAGTGTCTTTCATCAGTTGTGCACCAGTTGTGAAAATGCAAAGTTGCTTTATTCAAATGAAGATCAAGAATTTCCTCATAACTGAAGTGCGTGAGAGGAAAGCGGAGCTCACATCAGTTCAGCTTCAGTAATAATCATGTTCTCTGTAGTCCTGATCCTGCTGGGAGCTGCTACATCCTGTAAGAAACTTTGTTGGATTCACATAATAAACACAATAGCAATGCCAAATGAGTAATGACTATAATGTTGATTTTTGTCCCCACAGGTGTGTATTGTATTGATCTCAACCAGCCAGATTCAAGTGTTGTGCAGCCTGGACAGTCTATGACCATCACCTGTCGGGTCTCTGGTTATTCTGTGACTGATGGCTATGGAACATGTTGGATCAGACAGCGTGAGAAAAAACAAATGGATTGGATTTTCTGCATATGGTCTGATGGGAGCAGTAGCAAAAATGATGCTTTAAAGAACAAGTTCAGCATCAGCAGAGACACTTCTGCACAAACAGTGACAATAACAGGACAGAATCTGCAGCCTGAGGACACAGCTGTTTATTACTGTGCACGTAGGCACACAGTGATACAAACCACTGACAGACCATCACAAATACTCAGCAACATACAACACACATCCATACATGTGCTGTAAAGGGGATATGAATAAAGAGTTTGTTGAAAGGGCAGTTTACCATTTCCAAAAACGACAGTAAATTTATATTTAAATAGGCATACAAACACTGCTTTTTACCAACAGAAAATAAATAACAAATAAAAAAAAAACTGACTCACATACTGTATATGTCTCTCTGTCTGCAGCAGTGCTACCTGAAGTTGTGAACCAGGTGGAGAAGTGGAAAAAGGCACTGCTGGTAGTAATTCTGGTCCACTAGTATCTCATAATAATTTTTAGAATCTAATATCAACCCTGGAATTGAGCTGTTCTTAGCAGCTGGGTGTGACTCTAAAAATATCCTATACTAACAGTACCAGAAGCTCTTCTTTCTTCTTCTTTTATTAATGTAACTTTTACAAAAAATATGTCAGTAAATTATTTTTTAAACTCTTTTTAAACTTTTCGTAGCAGCTACTTGAAGGTTTTACTTTTTTTAAATGGACTACACTATCAACACACTGACATTAAAAGGGCAGAATCTGCAACTTGCAGACATTGCTGTGTATAACTGTACCCCACAGCCACAGTAACACAAAGTGCCTGTGCATTTGTAACATAGAGTCACCAGAGGAGGTGCTCTCAGACCACTATTGAGTTTAGTGAACAGTACTGAGAAACCAAATTTAACACAGTTTCAGATGTAAAGTTTTTAAAAGCCTCCATCAGATAGAAATTAGTTTCTTTGCCTTTCTCAATGGCAGTGTTAATTTCAACATGCATATAGAGGACAAAAGCACCATTTAATATTGTGATATGCTTCCTCCACATAAATATACTGCCATTATTTTATATTTCTACTAAACTAAATTGTGAACTTAATGCAATTCTTGCTTCAGCATCATAAACACAGGAATGCTGTCAAAAAAATGTGGAATCAATTGGCTCAGTGGGATTAGCAGTGCATCCAAAAGTGTGACACTGTGAGTTTTCATCACTCGAGTGGTATATTTTTTTTCATCTCATTACTTTTTGAAGGCACTTTTCTTATTTAGTTTTGTTTATTTTGTTTTAAGTAAGAAACCAGTTGTTAAACAGAAGCTTTGTCTTGATAGAAAGTCTAAGCACCTCAAGGTGACATTTAAGTAACATCTGGAAATAGGTTTAACTTTCATTTTGAAACTATTTTTCAACCATGACTAGCAGCCAATGGTTATCTGACGTCAAAATGTTTGCTGTGAGCAAAGTAAAAAACCCACATTTTCAGAGGTGTCTGCACAATCTATTTACTTGTTTGTGTGTACCCATTTTTATGGGTACACACAAACTGATTTTTAACTGATTTTTTTTTTTTTTGAATTTTATTGAATTTTATTTTATTTTATTTGTATTCTTTCACTTATTGTTGCATGTGTGTTGTTGCTGCCTGTGTTTGAGTAATTTCTGTAACTGTGAGACACCTGCTGCTGCCTATCTTGGCCAGGTCTCCCTTGAAAAAGAGGTTTTTAATCTCAATGGGATTTTCCTGGTTAAATAAAGGTTAATAAATAAATAAATGGCCAGTACTTGGATGTTGATAGTCCGGTGTGTCTCTGGCAGTTCTTCATATTTGTCTGAGTTGAAGGTGATCACATGAGCAAACTTAATAAACCACTGTGTTTAGATAGGCTGATGGTAATTAGTTTTTTTTTTTTTACTTATGTGGGAATCATTTGGGCTCACGCCTGTGACTATAAAGCAATGAAAAAATGACACAGAGATGCCCACAGTTTTGATCATTTTCTCCAGATCTATCGAGAACTTTTTTTCATCCTGTTAAATTCTTGAAGAAAGAGCAATGCAAATAGCTGTAAAAAGACAATTACATTTTTGATAGTGAGAAGCTCAAAATGCAGGTTCAGTTTATCCTATTGATGCAAAGTAGCAAACTGATATAAGATTTTTTGGTTTTGTGTTATGTTTATTTGTAGCTTCATTTAAAGGAAGAAGAGCTTGTGAATTGGAACCAACACAGGAAGAGAGATTGAAGCCATATGTGTAGAGGAATGCGGTGACATACGATACTACCTCCTGTTTTAACAGACAAGCTGGCGCTCTCTCTCTCTTTCTCTCCTTTTATGGGAATGTCTGAATTTCTATACATACCAAGTTACCTCCTTTTTCAGCAGATAAGCGAAAGGTTTTCTCCTTTTAAGGAAATATTATCAGTTCCATACATGCCACTCCTACTGCTGTGGAAACTTGCTTGAAGTATAAATAAAGCATGTTCTGAATGCCCTGGGCGGTTTCTCTGTGTCACATCTGTTGAGCAGTGACCGCCCATGCGCATGTAAAAAAAATAGATATCTGAGTTGTAAGTTTCTTTGCCTTCTAACAAATTTCTCCTCACACAAACAAAAAGAGACGTGAGATCTATAGTAATGTTTTCATTTCTCTAGATCTATGAAGTGTAGATCTGTACAGATCTATATAGTCTGATCTAGTTTTCAGAATTGATGAGACTGAAAATGAGAGATCAAGTTTAAAAAGAAAAATCACACTTTTTACACCAGAGAAAATGTAGCATATAAAAAATGAACTGAAAAAAAAAATAGAAAGTAGACAATTTTCCAATTCCACTGAAACTTCACATTGAATTTTCGCAATGCAAATGCAAAGCCCTTTTATTTAAATAACCACCATGAACTTTCTCACAACTGTGAAGCCTGTGACTGCTTCAATGAGAGGACAGAAGAGCTTCATCATCAACCATGTTCTCAGTGGCTCTGATCCTGCTGCTGGCTGCTGTATTCTGTGAGAAGATTTCCTGAATTCACAACACTAAATACAATAGAAATGCTAAATACTTCAATGAATAATGGTTTAAATGCTGATTTCTGTCTCCACAGGTGTGTACAGTATTGATCTCATCCAGGCAGATTCCATGATTGTGCAGTCTGGACAGTCTTTGACCATCACCTGTCGAGTCTCTGGTTATTCTTTGACTGACAGCAGCTATGCAACAAACTGGATCAGACAGCGGGAAGGAAAACAAATGGATTAGATTTTTACCATGTGGTCTGGTGGAAGCACTGCCAACAATGATGCTTTAAAGAACAAGTTCAGCTACAGCAGAGACATTTCTGCTCAAACAGTGACAATAACAGGACAGAATCTGCAGCCTGAGGACACAGCTGTTTATTACTGTGCACGTACCTTACAGTGATACAAACCACTGACAGACCTGCACAAACACTCAGCAACCAGCAACACACCACATTAGGTGTTTTGTAAATATGATTATTAGTGATTATTAGTATGTAAACATATTTAACTAACTTTGGTTCAAACTATAAACTGATCTGAACAAATAAACCTCTAGTGAACCACACACTATAAATCTCAACCAATATAAAATAAAATAAAAATAATTAACAATAAGAATTGTGCCACATTAAAATGTGCTGCTCCGCCTCTTTATGCCTCCTCTGACCCTCCTCATTCCTCCGACCCTTCATTGGCATTTTTTAAATCATTCATTTAGCAAAAGGAACAATAAAGTACTACGAAAACACTTCACTACACATAAACCTTAATGTGTCAAAAATTAATTTTTTTATTCTGCAGAGAAATATCCTTCGTCAGTCTTATATGGATCACTATTACTGCTGCAGATGTTTAAGGTTGAGCTTGTTTCAAGCACTTTATATTGTCTGAAATCTGCAGTTATGCTCCATATTCACATCCATACTCACATATCTATATTATTGCTAATATATATTGTAATATATCTATATCACTAAAGCACTTCTGGATGGATGCAAACTGCATTTCGTTGCCCTGTACCTGTGCATGTGCAATGACAATAAAGTTGAATTCTATTCTAATTCTATTCTATTCTATATTCTATAAAATCATAGCTTTGTAGTATCTGTCCTGTGATTACCACAGCAGCTTGAACTAAAACTAAATATTTTCAGTATATTAATAAAATATCACAACTTATTAAAAAGGTTACCAAGTTTCTAAATGAGTTATTAAATATTTTGTGGGGTTTTTTGTAATGTAATTTGGCTGAGGTGGTTACTGAGAGAAAACTCACATGTTATGATAAATGCTAGAGCCTGTAGGGTGCACGTATAGAACATGCTTTATTCAAACCTTCATTCCTAAGCCAAAATGTGTCTCATTAGTAGATGGCCTGCTCTGCCTTTCGAAATTCTTCTGGGCAAGGAGATTAAAAACTCACCTATTAATAAAACATAACTGACATGTTGTATAAATTTTCCCCGTGACATGAAGTAATCAGAGGAGTTTAATTGTGATAAGATGCTGGCTGCTAGAATTACAGTGATTAGAAAAGACCAAGACCAAGAATTCATTCATTAGTTATCTACACAGAGGTTTCATTGCTGCTCAATGTGGGGTTTTTTGTTGATTCTTTTTTTTGCTTTAGTACAGTGTAAAAATCACTGTGTGGACTTCAACAAGGAAGATATTTTCCCCCTTATTTTAAAATCATGTTTATGCTAATTTCTGTTAATACACTTGCTAGTCCAATATCTCAATTTTTAGGAAAACTCTGACACTCATTACAACACCTAACAATTGCATATTAAGTGCCTTTTTGATTTTTCTGTTTGCTGTTTTTTTTTTTCATGTACCTGACAGAAATGAGTACATTATGAAAACAGTTGTTCAGCATATGCATTGCAAACACAATGTACACACTCATTTCAGCTCAGTCCGTGCAGTGAGGAGGAGCCAATGCAAAACTGAGGTGTCTTTCACTTCTACTTATCTGCCTGTAGAGACGATGACAGATCAGTGGACTCACAGTTTGAATGATGGACTGTAGGACAGGGTTGCTGCTTTTAACTCTCTGCTGGGCAGGTCAAGAACTTTTTTGTGTTAATACAGTCAGAGCTTTCGAACTAAAAGCCTGTCTTAAAAGATTATTTTCTTTTTGATTTTACAGGTGTTGATGGTCAGACTCTGACTGAGTCTGAATCAGTGATTAAAAGGCCTGGAGAATCCCACACACTGACCTGTACAGCCTCTGGATTCACATTCAGCAACTACTGGATGGCCTGGGTCAGACAGGCCCCTGGAAAAGGACTGGAGTGGATTGCAAGCAATTATGACAGTAGCAACATCTACTATTCTCAGTCATTTCGAGGCCGGTTCACCATCTCCAGAGACAACAGCAAACAGCAGCTGTATCTGCAGATGAACAGTCTGAAGACTGAAGACTCTGCTGTTTATTACTGTGCTCGAGAGTCACAGTGACAGGAAGTAGTTAAACAGCTGTACAAAATCCTCCCAAGTGCATGTTAAATTAAAAAGAAAAGAAGAGTGTCCTAATAAGCAGTATATAAAAATAGACTGACTGTCACAATATGCTTATTGCTTATTGCTAACTGCTGTAAATAATTTGTTGGCCTATAATATGTGAAATATATGTCAAATGTATTCGTCATATATGATATCAAGTCTTCTTAAGCCACAAAAAATATTCCTGTCACAAGGAAGTCCCTGCAATTTTTTACCATGCAAAGTGACTTTCAAATCTCCTGTATTTATCGAGTTAAAAAGACTCATTGACATTAAAAAATTCTAATCAAAGAAATACATTTACAGTACTATGCAAAGTCTTGAGTCACCTCTTTCCAGGGAGTCAGACTTTTTTGTATTTTTTAAAGTGCTCTTTAGCAATAGTTTTCCAGTCTTTCTTAAGGTGGTTCTTTACCTAACCATTTCCAGATGATTTTCTTTGGGTTTTTTTTGGTTCAGCCAATTATCATTCACCACTTATCAAAAGCATCCTCCCACACGGGAGCCAGTTTTGTGTCTATAGATAAACAGACTATCAACAATTAGTTACAAACCAATTTTAAATGTTTTATATACAGTTTGTACTGTATGTAGTATATGCTGTTAAGTGCCAGGAGACTTGCCATTATTTACAGATTGTGGACACCAAACAACCTCTAGCAAGAAGATGACACAACACAGAATGGCTAACTCGGCAGGCCAGCCTATTTACACCTACAGGCCGGTGGTCACTCTTTCAGTGATGAGGATGCACACATCCTGGACAAGAAGGAACACTGGTTTGAGCGAGGAGTCAGGGAGGACATTTATGTAAAAACATGAAAGATCATCTATGCAATCCCAGCATCTTACAATGCTGTGATTCAAGCCACTCCCCAACTCTTTGTGATCAGCGTTAATGACAATTTGTTAATAAATATGGAATTAACCTCTCAGCCCATTGTTGATAAGTGGTGCTAGTTTCAGTCATTGTGCAAATGCACTGTTTACAAGGTTGGGAAAACCTGCACTCAGCTGAGACTAAAGAAGTCACTTGGACGAGTTCCCCCCATTGAAAACACAACATCCAGACTAACAGAATTAACTTTTTAGGGTTTTAGACACTTTCTTACTACCAGTCTGTTGCATAAACACATTATTTGTGCAATTTCATTAGTTAAATCTTTGAAAAATGCAAAAAATAACAGCTTGACAGGTATGAAGTAGTATTTTTGCAACATTTTTCCTAAACAGCTATTAGCTGTTCACACTTAAAATTGTACAAATTTTGTAAATGTGGGAATAAAACGTGTTATTTTTTTGGAATTTGAATTCACGTGAATTTGAGTAAAAGCTTTTTAATGATTAATCACTTCTCCTACTTCTGTTCTCCTACTTTGTAGGTGGAGTCAATGCAAATGTTTAGATGTCTTCACCTCTACTTATCTGCCTGCTGAAAATGAACAGACAGAGTTAAACAAGATGGGCTGTAGGACAGTATTGCTACTTTTGACTGTCTGCTGTGCAGGTAGAACTCAAAAACTAATTACATGTTCTCATGATATTCTAGCTTAAAAATAAATTATTTTTTATTGTCCTGTTTATTTCTGTTGACAGGTGTTGATGGTCAGACTCTGACACAATCTGAACCTGCAGTTAAAAGACCAGGAGATTCCCACACACTGACCTGTACAGGCTCTGGATTCACATTCAGCAGCTATGATATGAACTGGATCAGACAGGCTCCTGGAAAAGGACTGGAGTGGATTGCTCACATCTGGGGCAGTGGTAGCACTACTTACTACTCTCAGTCAGTCCAAGGCCATTTTACAATCTCCAGAGACAACAGCAGGCAGCAGCTGCATCTGCAGATGAACAGTCTGAAGACTCTGCTGTTTATTATTGTGCTCGACAACCACAGTGACTCAAGTTCTTTGAGCAGCTGTATAAAATCCAATACTATCTCCTGATTACTACAGGTTTCTTGCATTATTGTCCTTATTTTGAGTCGCTCATATGGTTCAGTTTCACTTTTTATTTGTACTACCTGTTATATGTAAGCCGTGTGCTGGCAAGAGAGGACCCAAAGTGCAGGCTCATGGAAGTGGAAGGTAAACTCAGACTGACATTTATTATAAAACACAACCAAAAAACAAAACAGAAAACTACAAAAACTAAACAGCCTGACAGGCAGAACACACAGCAGGATAAAATGGTAGATCACGACACAGGGCTTAAATACACAGAGGGAGCAATCAGGGAATGAGAGACAGAAGGGAAACACAGCTGGGGCAAATCAGGGCTAATGAGACAGGGGAAGCAAAACCTGATACAATAACCTGAGACATAGACTTCCAAGTAAAACAGGAAACATAACACAGAGATGAAGACTTGACAAGGCGATACAGCGGAGACAGAGCAACTAAGGAGCACAGACAGAAACCAGAACTCTAACAAAGAAACCAAAAGACTAGAAAAGATAAATAATATCAAAATCAAAGTTCAATAATAACGTAACTCGTGAAATACTACTGACTTATTTTGTGGTGTTTATTTTATTCATGATGATGTGTTGCGACAAAAATGGTGGAAAAAAGGCAGTTAACAATGGACGAGATTCAAACCATCATAACACAAACCATTAGGAGACCTGTACAACAACTACTCAAATAAGCTACCTTATCCATTTGAGAAACATTTATATGTGTTGTAAAGGCCTTTGAAATATGAGTACAACATTTTATGAGACTTCAGCAATTTTGTCATTTCCAAAGACAAAACATACTATATATTAGATATATAACAAGATATTAATATTTTATTATGTTTTTAAATGACACATATAAATTTCATCCAAGATTGCAGTATTCATACTGAATGATTCCCAAAACATTCCCAATATGTTTTCATTCAGGGTATCAAATATTGTCACATAAATACTGTCAAACACTGGAATAAGACAAAAACAATCTGATCTCAGTGATTTGAATTTAGGTTGTTGTCATGTGGTAACATTACAATGAATAAAGGCATGTAAAATACAGCATAGAAAAGAATACGCTAATTAGCCTGGACTCTTATGTGTGGAGTTTGCATGATCCCCCTGTGCCAGCATGGGTTCTGCTGCAGTATTCCAGGATTGGGATAATTGATAATGTGTGTTAGTGACCTGTACAGGTTGTACCTTGTGTGTGACTGCATCATTAAGAGCACAGAAAACCTGACATCAGTTCAGATTCACACTACTAAACACAATAGAAATGTTTTCTTAAAGTTAGAGCTTGTCTTAAAAGACAAAGTTATTTTCAGTTTTACAGGTGTTTTACAGAAATTGTCTTTTCTGAAGATATGTGGGAACTTTATTTGATTACAATTTATTCTTAATCTGCATCTGATTCTTCCAGCAGCACAGTGAATTGCAGCATGAATACACTGCTGTGTATTACTGTACCAGGTAAACACAGTCAGAAAACCAACAGATGTGTACAAAAATCTTTCAGAGTCTAAACAGTCTGGTCAATGAGAACACCACGGCAGTAGGAGCTTTCTTATTGCTGATGCGTTCAAGACAGGTTTGCTCTTAATGAGACGAGCTATAAAGTTTGCACTGATATGATAAATACTAATATTATTTATACTAATACTAATAATATTTAATGATACTGATGTCAATTGGCTTTTTTAGATTAGCAGTGAATCCAAAAGTTTGTGTTTTCATCATTTGAGTGGTCTATATTACTTTCTCAAGGCACTTTTCTTTATTTAGTTTTGCTTATTTTCCTTTAAGTAAAAAAGAAAAAAAGTTAAACACAGGCTTTACTCAGTGCTTTGAAATCTTTTTTGCTTGAGACATCACGCAACGTGTTGTACTTGCTGTTGAATGTTTTAGCCATTTACATGATGGAAGAATTTTATATTTATGCAATTGTGAATAAAGAACAAAGCATTAATAAAGGATTAGACTGTTAGTTTTCTAATCTTTTTTAAAAAGTCTAACGATGTCCAGGCAATGTTTAAGAAGCACCTGAAACTGCCATGTTTGCTTTGATATAAGAAACAAAAGCTTTTATGTCAGGTGTCTACACAGTCTCTTTACTTTTGTACCTATTTTTATGGAAACCAATACTTGGACGTTCACAGTCTAGTGTGTCTCTGGCAATTCTTGTGACTTGTTCTTATTCCCTGAGCTATATCCTGCATTCTTGTTTGACCTAATGTCATCATGAAGGTGATCATGTAAGCATCACACGTAATAAACCACCGTGGTGGCATAATTAATTTGTTTGTCTTATGTGGGAATCATTTGGGGCTCACTCCTCAGATGGTGAAGGAGAGAAAGAATGATGCAGAAATACTGACAGTTTGAAATAATTTCTCCACATCTTTCTAGAAATTCATGCTGTTAAATTCTTGAAGAAAAAGGATTGCAAGTAACTGTAAATAGAATCACTTTAAATCTGGTTCAGGATTTAAAGACTATTATATATTTGATAGGGAGAAGCTCAAATTTTAGCTTCAGTTTACTCTATTGATGCAAAGTAGCAAAAAAAAAAAAGGATCTGAAATTTGCAAGAACATCAGTGCTCTTTTTTTAGAATTAATGAGAGTGAAAATGAGAAGCCAAGTTAAAAAACACAAGAGAAAATGTATCACATAAAAAAATAACAAAAAAATACAGAACATACACATATTTCCAATTTTTCACCAGTCACTTAATCTTCACATTGAATTTTTCAAATGTAAATGCAAAGCCCCTTTATTTAAATGACCACCACGAACTTCCTCATAATTAAGCCTGTGACTGCTCCAGTGAGACTGCAGAGATGAGTTCAGCTTCATCATCAACCATGTTCTCAGTGGCTCTGATCCTGCTGCTGGCTGCTGCATCCTGTGAGAAGATTTCTTGAATTCACAAAACTAAATACAATAGAAATGCTAAACAGTTAAATGAATAATGGTTTAAATGCTGATTTCTGTCTCCACAGGTGTGTACGGTATTGATCTCATACAGCCAGATTCAGTGATTGTGCAGCCTGGACAGTCTTTGACCATCACCTGTCGAGTCTCTGGTTATTCTTTAACTTCTAGCAGCTATGCAACAAGCTGGATCAGACAGCGGGATGGAAAACAAATGGATTGGATTTTTACCATGTGGTATGATGGGAGCACAAGCAAAAATGATGCTTTAAAGAACAAGTTCAGCATCAGCAGAGACACTTCTGCTCAAACAGTGACAATAACAGGACAGAATCTGCAGTCTGAGGAAACAGCTGTTTATTACTGTGCACGTTACCTCACAGTGATACAAACCACTGACAGACCTGCACAAATACTCAACAGGCAGCAACACAAAACAATACAATGTTCTGTAAATATGGATATTAATAGTGAACCTCTTCCTACTGAACCACACATAAATCTATACATGTAACCAGCAGTGTGTGGTAGCATTTACAAAAAAGCCAAGGAGAGTCAACAAGCTCCCACCTCACAATACCACTCCAAAAACGAAACACAAAATAAATAAATACATAAATAAAATAAAAATAAAAATAACTAACAAGATGAACTGGGTCACATTCTGCACATTCCTCCTGGTTGTAGAATCATTGTAACAACTACAAGTGGTGGATGATTTTTTTTTTTATCATTCATTTAGTAAAACGAACAATAAAATGCTATGAAAACATGTCACTACGAGTTTTTAAACTAGAGAAAAACATCCTTCCTCAGTCTTATATGGACCACTGTTACTGCTGCAGACGTTTATGAGGCAGAGAGAGCACCCAGGCACAGACAACACAGGAAAATAGGAACTGGTGTAACAAAAGGCGAGCTGCTTATTGGGCAGAACTTTGAAGTACAGATTAAGAAAAACCAAAATGCAATAACTAACCTAAACTGGGAAAACATTAAAGAACATGGCACCTGAGAGACACAAGGGGTGAAGAACAGGCAACCTAACAAGGGATAAGGTGGAAACTCACACAATATATATACACACAAGGGGGATTAGTGAGAGTGGTGACACATGGGAGCACAGGAAGGGATGAATCAGGCATAACAATACAGGGGAAGCAAAACTGAACATGGACACACAAGTGTCACAATTCAGGGGCTGCATTTGAAGGCCGATTACATCACAGCCAGGCGACGAAGGCTCTCCCAATTCTTAGGCTGCTCCAAATGCGGCTGACAAATGCGTCGTTCATTTCCCCAGATTTACAGGATGGGTCAGGTGTAGAATTCATAGCGCAGCCCAGCCAATTCCAGTTTCCAACAATGGTGGCAGCTATTTAGTTTTAATATTACTCTTATTACTCTTTCTGGGTTACACAATAAACTTTTAACATATTTTCAGGCAAGAATGTAGCTGTGTAGACTTCAAATATCTGCTCAGTTTATCAAGACTTCACATATTTGCAAAAGTGCTCCGACGTTTTCGGAGACGTCGGTTACGCATCAGCTCATAGCTGACTGAGTGGTCAAGGCTCACTAGAGCCAACGAGGACACCGGACAGCTGGTGATGCAAATCTGAAGTCTAGATTGTCCCATTTCACAACCTCGCACTTCCAGCCTTCTTGGTCTTCGAAGGACCCGGCCCACGTAGACTACGAAGGCCAGGTCCTCCAAAGGATGCAGCCTCTAAATTGGGACATAGCTCAGGAGGACAATAGATTGTCAGAATAAAACAGGAAATACGAGAAATACACACTAAGACACACACTGACCAAACACAGGGAACAGACGAGGAACACTGAGGGAAGATTACACGAACACAAAGAGTAAAAGAACAAGACTAAATCTGACCAAAGGAATGAATCAACCAATATAACATTAACCATCCTTAGAAACACATTACAAAAAAGTTGAAAATACACTAACTCAAAACACTGGGTCAACAACCAAAGGTTCAGCTTGTTTTAAACACTTTTTATTATTTGTAATCTACCATATTCTATAAAATCATAGGTTTGTAGTATCTGTACTGTGAGCATTACATAAGCTCTGAAACACAGGTCTACATCTTGATTTAAATGCAAAGTAATATATTCCTAAAATTTCACAACTGAATAAAAAGGCTTGAGCATGTGGAATGGTTAACACGGCAATATCTACAGCAGGATTAAAAATGAATGAATCAGTGATTAAAAGGCCTGGAGAATCCCACAGTTTCACTTACCTTATTTACATTATTTATGAAAACAGCTGCGGTTTTTAAAAAAAATAAAATATAAACTTTTGTAAATGTGTTTTTGAGAAGAAACCTGTGATAACTTTAAAGTTTTGGTAACATGAGATCAGTTGAATAAGTAAAGGTCACTGTTGTGATTTGCTAGTCCTCTCCTACTTTTAGGAAATGCAAATGTTTCATTGTCTTCCAGCTCTATTTATCTGGCAGCTTACAGAGTCTGACACAACATTGGGCCGACACAGTTAAACATGGACTATTGCACAGCACTGCTACTTTTAACTGTGTGTTGGGCAGGTGACACTCTTTCTCTGTTTTTATTTATTTATTTATTTATTTATTTATTTATTTATTTATTTATTTATTTATTTTCATCAATATACTTTATGTTTATTTTTTAATATGTTCCTGTTTGTGACTGGTTCCAGGTGCAGATTGTCAGACTCTGACAGAATCTGAACCAGCAGTTAAAAGACCAGGAGAATCTCACAGACTGACCTGTACAACATCTGGATTTAACTTTGGAGGCTACAGCATGCACTGGATCAGACAGGCTCCTGGAAAAGGACTGGAGTGGATCGCCTATATCAGATATGACAGTGCTTACATCTACTATTCTCAGTCAGTCCAAGGCCGGTTCACCATCTCCAGAGACAACAGCAAACAGCAGGTGTATCTGCAGATGAACAGTCTGAAGACTGAAGACTCTGCTGTTTATTATTGTGCTCGAGACTCACAGTGAATTAAGTTGTTGGAGCTCCTGTACAATATCCTACACTCCTCATTATGCTTAATTTCTCATGCATCTTTCAGCTATGCTCTCCATTCTTTTCTCCTCTAGTGCCATCATGTAAGTGATGTCATTATCAAAGGTATCCAGAATTAATAAAACATGGCAGTCAGTTAAAACGATCACAAGCAGCTCCTCTATATTTGTGAGGATACTTTCAGGCCTAACCAGACATCCCAGCTATTCAAATGGAAGCTCTAATAGCATTTAAACTATGATGGAAAGCGACCAAATCATTATAACAGTTGTTAGTAAACACAAGATTTCAGTATCTTTGTTCAGCTAAAACTGAAGCTTCATTTTATTCTATTGATTATGTTCCAATATCAAACATGAATGGGAAACATTCTTTGCCTGACATCTGTTCAAGCATTAAAACTGTTTTACGAGGAGAGAAAAACAGAGAGTAAAGCCAATTATTTATTAAATCATCAATCAAATCAAAGTAAAATTAACACACAGACCAACTGTACATTCAAATTAGCAACAAGCTCTTCCTCAGAATTGAAGCAGAGTGTATGACTGCATCAATAAGGGAACAGAAGACACAAGAAAGCACACAAAGAGGACTGAAGAAGCTGCATTTTGTTCCTGTGCAGCACTTTGAAGTAATGAGAAACACAAGTCAAGTTTTAGACATGTTATGGATCATTTATGAGACACTGTCAGTTCTTTTCTGGCAGAAACTGAATCAGTGATCAAACCAGATTGACCTCTACAGCCTCAGGCCTAGGTCAGACAGGCACCTTAAAAAGAACTCAATTGGGATGCAAGCATAATAATCCATAGCTGCTGCTGTATCTGCAGATGAACAGACTGAAGACTGAGGGGGGGAAAGGGACAACCAAAAAACCCCCCACATTTCGTATATTAAGAAAAAATGCAGCAAATCAAAAATAAATTGACAAAATGTGATTAAATATGCCTGTCATCTGTCATCAGTCACCGAACCTTTGTGCAAATGCACAGTCCATTTATTCAAATGAACATAAAGCACTTCCTCAAAACTGTGTGTGGCTGCAACAGAAGAGCTCACATCACAGTCTATGACCATCACCTATCAGGTATCTGGTTATTCTCTGACTGATGGTAGCTATGGAACATGTTGGATCAGACAGCGTGAAGGAAAACAAATAGACTGCATTTTCTGCATGTGGTCTGATGGGAGCACTGAGAAAAATGGTGCTTTAAAGAACAAGTTCAGCATCAAACAGTGACAATAGCAGGACAAAATCTGCAGCCTGAGGACACAGCTGTTTATTACTGTGCAAAAGGTTACCACACAGTGATACAAACCACTGACAGACCCGTGCAAATACTCAGTAATTAGCAACACACCATCACACACACGCTTGTAGCATATTTAAATCTACAACCACAAGTGCTCTAAATGTGAATATTATCAAAGGAATTTAGACACAGGGAGCCTGCACAAACCACTGTGTCTGATTCGATAAAGTTAAAACAAAAAGAATTTGCACCTGAGCAAACAATACTCTTCCTGCTGAACCACATACATTAAATGGAAACAAATAATATTGTCTTTGTTTATAGAATTAAATAAATGTTATAGAAAGTTTTGTATTTGTATCATAACTTTAACTGTGCAGATTTTCTTTTTTCTTTTTCTTTTTTTGGGTGGGGGGGGGGTGTTGTTTGTTTGTGTTTGCTTTCATATAATTGCCAGCTTTATGCATATAATTACCAGCTTACAGGAAGTGACAATTGTAAGCTGGTAATTATATGCATAAAGGGTCTGGAGAATCCACAAGGAGCAGGCACATCTAGTATACATAGACCGGCTGCAAAGTGCAGAGTGCAGAGTGCAGCGGCCAGCGCAACAAATTTTGGATCCTTCGCTCTTAGCTAGTGCAGCGCGTGCCACATCTGTTGTGAAAGGGCCTTTATGCTGCGCACTGTGCCTCACAGTCCCCGGTCAGCCCTGACTTTGTGTTAAAGTAATACTAAGGTAATAATGGTATTTCTGACCATTGGTATGCCACAACTTTATCCTTTCAACAGGTACCAAAAGTTAAGGGACCTAGCTTTTATGAGCCCAAATGGACATTTATATAGAGCTCCTCCATCTCCTCCAAATAAACATCAAGCACTTCCTCATAGTTGAATTGAAATAGGTGACTGCATAGTGAGAGGACAGTAGAGCTCATATCAGTTCAGCCTCATCATAAACTACTATTATGTTCTCTATATTTCTGATGTTGCTGCTAACAGTTGGATCCTGTGAGAAGCTTTGTTTGATTTATACTACTTAATACATCAGAAATGCTGGAAAAGTAAATGAATAATTTGTTGATGATTAAATTAAAATGTTTTTTTTTTCCTATAAGTGTGTACAAATACTCAACAGCCAGCAGCCACACAAGTTGTAAAGGTGACACTATGTAATTTTTGGATTCAAACAATCAAAAGTGACAAAATAAAACTCTTGTGAGAGTGTCACACACACACACCAAATTGCAGCACAAGTAAAAGGCTAAAAATGCTCAATTTCATCTTATAACAAAGTACATTTTTCATAGTTTTATTACAAGACCTGGTGGATCCTACAGATTGACCAGTCTCCTGGGGACTGGGAGAGAGTTGGAGTATCAAAATATTACAGCAGCTATCACTTTCAGTTACTTCAGGGCTAGTTTACCATCTATTTGCAAATAAACAGGTGACTGAAGATTGTATTTATTAGTGCACTCAGAACTTACAGTGGTAGAAGCCAGTTTAACAACTGCATAAAATCTTCAAATTACAAATGCGAGCTCTCATCATGAAACAAAATGAATGAACAGAAAAATGATAATACACAGTGATTTTAGTGATGAAAGATATATTTCAGCATGGGAAAAATGACTGCAGTGCTTTAATGCTGTCACATGTGACAGGACGTACTAACATCCATTACTTCCCCAACGGTGACACTAATAAAAGTGATACAAGTCTGTACTTGAAAGCAGCTTGGCTGCTAAAATCACTGTTGATCTATAACTATCAGAAATAAGCACACACTTTGGGAGCTGGACTGAAAACTATTGTTGCCAATTATTGGAACACTAGAGGGCAGTCAGTGTCAAGTCTCATCTTTAAATAACTGCTAAATCAACAAAGACTGACATTTAGCTGTGGTTCACAAGCCTGAATTTCAAAGAAAATGTGGAAGAATTACATGGCTTCTTACTGGCTGTCATTTTCAGACAATGACTTTAATTTCTAGCAGATGAAGAGTATTTTAGATGTATCTGTATAAGGTGAGAGTTAGTGATCTTAGCACCTTTTGTCTGTATCACATTTATCTTATGCTGAAAATCTGATAGCTTTGCTGCCCTAATTAGTACAAAAGGTTACCTTTTTAAAAAAATATATTATTACTCAAGATACAGTTAAATCTCCATTCATCCTATTAAAAAAAAAACATACGATGGGGCAGTTGATACTAATCTGCTGACTCATTATTATTTTTTAGGTTTTTGTTAATAGTCTATAAGAAAACTCTTTAAGTAACGTTTCAATTTTTTCAGTAAAATTTTTGACTTTTTTTCTCAGTGTGCTGTGTTTTCTTATAGATGACAGAGCTAAGGATATTCAACACATGAGGTGTGAAAGTAATAGCTGCATTTATTTCTGCTCAGTCTATTGAGTGAGGAGGAGTTAATGCAAACTCAGATGTCTTTTACTTCTACTTATCTGACTGTAGCGATAATGACAGATCAGTAGAGTCACATTTTGATATGATGGACTGCAAGACAGGACTGCTGTTTTTAGCTCTCTGCTGGGCAGGTGAAGGTTTTCACTTATTTTTTAACTGATTTGTCTTCATAAAATTGCTACTTATAATGATACACTGTTTGTTTGTTTTTGGTTTATTTTGACAGGTGTTGATAGTCAGACTCTGACTGAGTCTGAACCAGTGGTTAAAAGGCCTGGAGAATCCCACACACTGACCTGTACAGCCTCTGGATTCACATTCACTGACTACTATTTAGTCTGGGTCAGACAGGCTACTGGAAAAAGGACTGGAGTGGCTTGCAAGCCATTATAACAGTGCTTACATCTATTATTCTCAGTCAGTCAGAGGCCGGTTCACCATCTCCAGAGACAACAGCAAACAGCAGGTGTATCTGCAGATGAACAGTCTGAGCACTGAAGATTCTGCTGTTTATTATTGTGCTCGACAGCCACAGTGACTGAAATTCTTTGAGTAGCTGTACAATATCCAACAGTGGTCACTATACTTCATTTATCATATGGCAATTGTAGTATAATAAGGATATTTCTAATACTACTACTATTTATACTGATAAAACGAAGACATTTCTGTTGCACTTGTCCGAGAACCGTCTTTTTCATATGATTGGGGATTATTTTAGAGCTCATCAAACATACCAGCTGTATAAATGGATTTCCCTGTTATGGTGTAACAATTTCTTTACCCTAATAATAAAAAAAAAAAACAGACACACATTGTCATATATATTTGTTAAGAACCAGGATTTCAGAAGCATTACATCTTCAGTAAACAGTGTTTAACTAAAATAAAATAAAATAATTGTGCACACAGTCCAGTGCCACATTCACTGTAGTGGAGTTTGTTACTAAAATGGCAACGAAAGGGTGAAGTACTGTGAAAAATTATTGAACCACTTCTCACGTCCTTGTTTAGATAAAATTTAACGTTTATTTTATTCCACTGACTTTTTTCAAATAGCAACCATGAGTGGAAGACAGTGTTTACCTGACATTTGCTCAATCATTAAAACTATTTTACCAGGAAAGAAGGAGAAAAACAGAGAGAGAAAATTTTAAATCTACTCAATCATCAGTCCAGACTATCTACAAAGACTACACAAACTAACTGTACATTTAAATTGAATTAATCAAAGTAAATCTATTCAAATTAGCACCAAGCTAAATTATATTTTATATGATAATATTATATATAATTCATCACTTACCACTGGTCAGAAAAAAATGTACCAAAATAAACTAATCTATGAGAAAGGACACGGGTATTATAAATATAGAGAAATATAATCTCAAATGAATCACCTATATTTATTTTCAATGACAACACTGTTATCATTGGAAATACATGTATAAATTTAGATAGTATAGATAGTTTGATAAAATTTATCAGTAAATCTTTAAGGGACAGTGGGTAGAAAATCCAATCAAATTACGAGACCTTTTCCTTTAAAATGAGCTAGATGTTAAAATTAAACAAAAAAATGTACCTGTAAACACTGTAGGGCAAAAGGTTCCTGACTACAAGATACAACTGACAAAATTTATTCACTAGCAGTCAGTAAATTTTGTAAATATGCCTTTGTGGTTTCAAATTAAAAGAACTGAAATTTTTATTTGTGTGACTAAAAGCTCTTTGATAATATATCAGCTTTCTCCTTCTTTTGAGGTGGAGTCAATGCAAATATTCAGACGTCTTCCTCGTCCTCCACCTACTTATCTGTCTGCTGTAAGTACGCACAGAATAGTGGACAGACAGGCAAAGTGAAACAAAATGGACTGTAGGACAGCACTGCTACTTTTAGCTGTCTACTTTGCAGGTAAAACTTTCCACTAAAACTAATTTCATGTTTTTTTTATGTTATTTTACTTTCTAAATAATTCATTTTTTTCTTCATTCATTTTATTCTTATTGACAGGTGTTGATGGTCAGACTCTGACACAATCTGAACCTGTGGTTAAAAGGCCAGGAGAATCCCACAGACTGACCTGTACCGGCTCTGGATTCACATTCAGCAGCTATACGGTATGAGCTGGGTCAGACAGGCTCCTGGAAAAGGACTGGAGTGGATTGCTCACATTTACACTGATGGCAGTAGAACTTTCTACTCTCAGTCAGTCCAAGGTCATTTTACCATCTCCAGAGACAACAGCAGACAGCAGCTGTATCTGCAGATGAACAGTCTGAGCACTGAAGATTCTGCTGTTTATTATTGTGCTCGAGAGTCACAGTGACTCAAAATGTTTCAGCAGCTGTACAAAATCCTACACTGTGCTCCTGATTGTTGCATGTGTTTTGCATAATTGGTGTCTTTGGATGTCACATTTTACAGAATATTTTTAATAATTCTCTGTAAATTCATGCCTGAGTGGAAGTAGTGGCACCAAGAAGGTCACCTCATTATACTCACAGTTAATAAAGCAGTTGTTTATTTATTTTGATGATCATTTCAGGCCTAATGACTCAGGAGATGAGAATAGTTCGGCCAACAGTTTTAATTGTCACTGTTCTTTCAGTAACTTTCAGTAATTCAAATTATTTAGCTGAATTAAAATGTTATTTTTTATTCCACCCATCTATCCATCCATTTTCTTACTTGTGTCCATTTCGGTGTAGCAGGGGTCCTAGAGCCTATCCCCCAGAGGGTGAGAAGTGGGCAATAGCAAGGCTATTTGTTATATGTAATTTAACTGATTGTTTATTTCTTACACTTCTTTATTGTTAGAGTTTAAAATGACAAAATCTAAAACTGCAAATACTAAAGGAGCCAAAACCATCAGCACAGAATTAATAAAATTATCTGTGCTTAGCCTTTTTAGTCAATGTCCACAATAAGTAATAATAATTAATAATTTAAATCTTTGGAAAATTTTCAAAATGCTTTTGCTTACAGGAAATTAGAATGAGATCAGACTGGCCCAGTCTGATTAAAAATAAATAAAAAAAACAATGTCCTGCAGAGACAGTGCCATGTAACACATGGGTTTATGAAATGAGCCAGAGGACACTCTGGATTGGGAGGATGAAAGTTTTCCTCTCAAAGCCATTTCCTCCACACTTTACACATCCAGCAGCACAAAGTACATCAAAGTCAAAAGCTTGGATGTGTGCTCACCACATGCTGGTTGAAATTTTTATTTCAAAGCTAGTTTAAAGTTGTTTAACAGTTCATAAGGTGGTCCTGACTTACATTTATACCAGTTCATTTGCTTACTGTTAAACTTAAGTACATTTTGCATGGAGCTACAGGCTACATAGGCTATAAAGATGGTTGTGAGCAGTCAGGTTGGCAGTTCAACTCCAGGTCCATCCCCATCAGCAAAACTATTTCTCATTTACTTTTGCTTTTTCATCCCACACATCTGAAATTAATTTGGTAGCCTTGGTGTGAACTTTAAAGATATTAAAAAAAAATTAAACTCATGAAATGAGTCATGTAAAAATGCAGTCTATCTACACACACTTACACCCACTCATAACTGACAGATCAATAAAGAGCGGCCGTCAAGGTTATGTCACCGCAGTCGTGTGCATATTTTGGTGACATAATAACAGAAAATATGAAATAAAACCCGAAAGACGTTGGGACTAAGTAAAAAAAACAAAACCAATCTTTTTGTGCCTTTAGTCATGGGAACAGAAATGTAAGTTTTTAGAGAATCATCAAAGGCATTCTTAGTTGTGAATCATCATCGTTTTTGTTTGTTAAACAGACAAAGACAAAAGAATTTCATACCAGACACACACATAAAGGCAAAGTCAGCAATAATGATTGATTAAAGTGGCAGAACTGCATAAACACTCCAGTCACCTGTTGTCAGCCACTAGACTGACATTTATTATTTAACCTCCGAGTACTGAGTGGACTGATTTGCAGCAAAAACTACTATCAAGTAAAATTGAAAAAAAAAGCAAACAAAAAAAACCCTTTCAAATCAGAGAAAAAGCGTCACATCAAAAAGAAGTAATTGCAAATGCAATGAAGTTTGTGGCTGCAAAAGTGAGAGGACAGAAGAGATGAGTTCAGCTTCATCATCAACCATGTTCTCTGTACCTCTGACACTGCTGCTGGCTGCTGCATCATGTGAGAACCTTTGGGTTATTAACACTACTGAAGACAACAGACATGGGAAAGTTTAAATTGATCATTTAAGTAATATTGATTTCTGTTTCCACAGGTGTGTACAGTATTGATCTCATTCAACCAAACGCACTGGTTGTGCAGCCTGGACAGCCTTAAACCATCACCTGTCACGTCTCTGGTTATTCTCTGACTGATAGCAGCTATGCAGCAGCTTGGATCAGACAACGTGAATGAAAAATTCATGGAATGGACACTGACAGACCTGCACAAATACTCACTATTCAGCAGCAGGCAATCAAACACTTGCACATGCTTGTAGCATATTTAAATATATTTAATTAACAACTATGTATTACTGTGTAAAGGTTAGCCTAAAAGAAGTTCTGTTAATGAACTTGAGGAAATAGAAGTCTTCCTGCTGAACCACACACACTGAATAGAAAGAGAAATAATCATCTTCATGGTAAACAAATAAATATTTATATTATGGAGAGTGTTGGCTATTTTTTTGCAGCGTAGATCAGGACTGTCATTTTCATATTGAGAGTCAGGCCCTGAGTCAGAACCTGCAAAAGTCCACAGATTAAGCTGTACTGCTTCTGTATTCCCTCAGTCAGCTCTGGATTTTCTGGGCCTGATAGACTCCTGAAAAAAGACTGAAATATGATGATTTTATCCTAATCAAAGATAACAGCCAATGGATTCACAAGTAAATCCTGGACGGTTGGGGTCAGGTGCCTGAAAAAGAGCTGGAGTCACTTACTGCTGTCACATGATTACATTCATTACACTCTCTCAGCGCTAACCCTTGCTCACAAACATGACACAAGTCAGAGCTTGTCAATCTATTTGGTTCCTAAAATCACTGTTTTGGTATCACTAACTGATGTAGCCATATGGTTTAGATGTGGACTGAAAACTAATGTTGTCATTCTTTTTGGAACACTAGAGGGCGTCCAGTGTCAAGCTCACCCTTTAGGACGGCGAGATTATCGAGTGTCTTCCTGTTGGTTGTCATTTGGGGGCAATGAATTTGGTTTCCAGCAGCAAAGAGAAACTTCTTTGGGTGTCTTCTTATTCACTCTCAACTACTGTCCTGTACAAAAATTAGCAGTCCAGTACATCCCTGGAGCGCGAGGTCAAAGGTCAAGACAGCAAGAGAATATTATGTCCTTTATCTATAGATAGATCTGCATGTATTCATTTATTAATTACTTTAATATTTATAAATTAAATAGTTACATCATGTTATTTATGTCCTCAACAATTGTGCAATTTAAAATTAGACTGTAAAACTAACAAAGCAGCTTTAGGTTGTGTGAACAGTGACGATACAGTCAGATCCCTGTGCTTCTTAAAAAAGCCCCTCCAGTGGAGACCTGTAACATAATAGAAGTTAGAGATTGTCATTAAAACTGTTAGTCTGAACAACAGTTGATACTATTACTATTGGTGATATCTGAAAAATATTATTGAGTTTATTTATTTATTTTTTCATTAACTGAAAAAAAAAACTGTTTTTAAAAGTTACCGACTTGACAGATGTTGATGGCCAGTCTCTGGTGGAACCACTGGTTAAAAGGCCTGAAGAATAAAACAGACCAGAGCTCTGAGATTCTCATTCATCAGCTGGATCAGACAGGCTGTCAGAAAATGAGTAGATGTGATTGTCTGGTTTGACAGTTACAGCTGTAGCAGCAAATACTACTCTCAGTCAGTCCAAAGCAGATTTAAATGACCGGTGTGAAATTATTTTATTTATTACAATTACTTTTGTGCTTGGGAGCCACTTGAGGATATTTTTAGTTAATACACTTGTTAACACAAACAATGTCTGATCTGTTTAAGGGAAGTCTGACTTAAAAGCATTCAAATGTTATCTCATGTACCTTTTTTATTTTTTTATTTTTATGCTATTTTCTCGTAGGTGACAGAACTGAGGATGTTATTGAGCTCAGTGTGATTTTAACACTTAAAAGTGTTGACTGCGTTAATTTCTGCTCAGTCTATTCAGTGAGGAGGAGTTAATGCAAACTCAGATGCTTTTTACTTCTACTTATCTCACAGTAGCGAGAACGACACATCAGTAGAGTCACAGTTTGATATGATGGACTACAAGACAGGACTGCTTTCAGGTGAAGATTTTCACTCGTAATTAGTTGTTTTGCCTTGAAAAATAACAGCTTGTGTTGTAACTATATTATTTTTCTTTTTCATTCATCTGACAGGTGTTGAGTCTGAACAGGTAGTTAAAAGGCCTGGGGAATCCCACACACTGACCTGTACAGCTTCTGGATTCACATTCAGTGACTACTGGATGGCCTGGGTCAGACAGGCACCTGGAAAAGCACTGGAGTGGGTTGTAAGCCATTATAACAGTGCTAACATCCACTACTCTCAGTCAGTCCAAGGACGATTCACCATCTCCAGAGACAACAACAAACAGCAGCTGTATCTGCAAATGAACAGTCTGAGGACTGAAGATTCTGCTGTTTATTATTGTGCTCGAGAGTCACAGTGACTGAAGTTGTTTGAGCAGCTGTACAAAATCATGCAGTCATTATTCTACCTAATTTATTTTGCATGGCAATTGTAGAATATTGAGGATTTTACTAATGCTACCAAGAAGTTCATATTGCTTCTTTACAGTACTTTCAGACATGGTCTCCTCCAGTGGCATCATGTAAACGATCTCATTATCAGAGGTACCCACAGTTCAGACAGTGTGGTGATTGGATGGTGGTGAGTTGATAAGCAGTTGTTCATATATGTGGAGATCATTTCAGGCCTCATCAGATATTCCAGCTGTTTAAAGGTATTTTCTCAGGATTTCAGTATTATTACAGTTTCAGTAATCTGTGTACAGTACAGTAGACAGTATAGTACAGTGCTCTGCAAAGGTCTTGAGATACTTCTCATTTCTTCATGTTTTGCTTCAAAGGAACCACATGTTCTTCCATTTCCTTCTTAACTTTATTGATTTTTCAAAATGAATTTGCTTATAGGAGTTAAGGAGTTTATGGAAAAAAAAGAATAAATGTTTTAAACCAGAGAATATTATGAATACAAAAAAGAGAAATTTCACATATTTCCAATTTGTATTCAGTTTGTAGATTTCATTATTAAATTGTTAAATTGCAGACGTACAGTCCCTTTATTCAAACTGACATAATGCATTTCCTCATAACTGTGAAGTATAAGAGGACAGAAGAGCTCACATTGGTTCAGTTCAACTTCATCATCAACCCTGTTCTCTGTAGTTCTGAAACTGCTGCTGGCTTCTGCATCATGTGAGACGTTTTGGTCAATTCACGCTACTGAATACAACAGAAATCCTAAATAATTAAATAAATCATATAGATAACACTGATTTCTGTTTCCACAGGCGTGTACAGCATTGATCACATCCAGCCCAGCTCACTGGTTGTACAGCCTGGACAAGCTTTAACTATCACCTGCCGAGTCTCTGGTTATTCTTTGACCGATGGTGGCTATGGAACAGGTTGGATCAGACAACGTGAAGACAAACCACTGGAATGGATTTTCTACATATGGTATAGTGGGGGCACTTACCAAGATGATGCTCTAAAGAACAAGTTCAGCATTAGCAGAGACACTTCTGCTCAAACACTGACAATAACAGGACAGAATCTGCAGCCTGAGGACACAGCTGTTTATTACTGTATATGTTACCACAATGTAATGCAAACCACTGACAGACCTGCACAAATACTCAGCAGCAACCATGCTTGTGCCGTAATTGTGAATAGAAATAATACCAGTGTGAGACAGAGAGCTTACCGTTTGGCAAAGGGTAGCTTTAGCTCAGGAGAGAGAGCAGATAGTTTGCTGATTCCAGTCCTTTCATTGGAGTATAAATGTTTGTGAATGTTCAATAGAAAGCACTTATATGTAGAAAACATGCTTGAGTAAATGAGAAATGCCATATAAAGTAAAAAAGTGCTATATAAGAAATAGCTTCTTCATATGTGGTTAGCTTTGTACAATAAACTTCTGTGTATTACTGTGCAGAAGTTGGCTAAAGGAAATTCTATTAATATGCCTGAGGAAATAAAAATCTTCATATTGAACCACAACTATATATTTTTCTATATCATTTATCAGAACTTTTATTCAGTTTTGTGTGCTGAACAATATGAGCCAAAGAATGCCACTGACTGAACTGTATAGCTTCAGGATTCACAGTCAGTAAATAAGTAATAACGCGTGTCACAAACTGGGCCACATGACCATAATAAAACAAAAGAAATGCACACAAATTCCAGTTAAAAGAAACTGTTTATTATAAGTAACAAATAAATAAATAAATAAACAAACAAATTAATAAATAAATAAGAGAAATTCAAACTAACCACGGTGTGTACTCAGGACAATCAGGACAATCAAAGTATGCAACATCGTTTGATGCAAAAATCCGTTTGCAAATAACTTATTTCTGAATACAGCTGACAATTTACTTTTTTTTCCTCTAAACTTTCTAAATGTGTTTCTGTGAAGGAATCAGTGAAAACATGATGGTTAGTTAATGTAAAAAAAACAACAACATTATTTATGATTCAACACTTCTTCCTAGTTTTAAGGAGGAGTCAATGCAAATATTTTAATGTTTTTCGTTTATACTTATCTGACTGCTTAGAGCATGACAGTGGGCAGTTGTAGTTAAACAAGATGGACTATTGGACAGCACTGCTACTTTTAACTGTCTGCTGGACAGGTGAAACTCTTCACTGATGTTCTTCTGTTTCTTTAATTTACGATGATACTTTATTTTGTTATGATGTCCTTTTTTATTTCTGTTGACAGGTGTTGTTGGTCAGACTCTGACACAATCTGAGCCAGCAATTAAAAGACCAGGAGAATCCCACAGACTGACCTGTACAGCATCTGGATATAACTTTGGAGACCGCAGCTACGGTATGCAGTGTTGGGACTAACGCGTTATTAAGTAACGCGTTACAGTAACTACGTTATTATTGTGGTAACGAGCACGGTAACTAGTTATTATGCCAAAATCAGGAACGCGTTAGTCGTTACTGGGATTTAGAAAGGGTCGTTACTCGTTACTTCGTGTGGTGGCTATCACGGAGCTTCCACAGATTCAGTAACATTAGCAAGTGGTGGAGGCCAGCAGGTGGATGAAGGAAAAGGGAGGCAAGAGGAGAGACCCGAAGCGGCCGCCGGTCCGAGAGTGTCAGCCTGTCAGGTGAACTGAACTTCAGGTAAGAAGTTATAACCTGCAGTCCATCTGGGTCAGATATAAACCAAGTTTAGGTGGAGTTTATTTTCGTTATGCTGACTTTTTCCGTACTGCGTGCTAGCTAGCATGACGGAGTTTCTATACAGCTAGGTGGTGCTATGAAGTTAATGATGTTGAACTTTATTTTGTTCATAAGTTATTAGAGTTGCCAACCGTCCCGTCTGGTATTCAGAGAAAATATTACACGTTTCTTATTGAGGTGAAAAGGAACAGTTTGTCCCGTAATTCAGCTACAATGAAAAAGACACAAAGCTGGAGTTATTCTGTGTCTTTGCTGCACAGCTGCCTCTTCTCCTCTCATTCTCTCCCCTCCCTCTCCCGTTTCTACTTCAATCATGAAACTGATCAATGATCAGCTGATCGGCTCTCTTGTTTGTTTATCGCTCACTTTGCGCCGAAAGAGGAAACCAGCGGATGTCGCGGTAAACAACAGCAGCACGTTTAAGCTTGATCAGCTATTGTTAGAATTTATTTAATATTAATTTCTAGCTGATGTTTGCTGGAGCCACAGCTGCAAAAAAGCTGCTGGTCATGATGTCGGTTTGGTTATGTGGTGAGAGGGAAACATGAAGATGAAACCAGGAGATGTCCTTACTGGATCATCAGAGCTGAACAGGTGATGGAGAAACAGGTTTACCTTTAGGTGACATGAATGAGTTGAAGGGAAGTTATGAACTGTTTCTGAGAGACAAATAACACCAGGATCCTTTTTTATGTAGCTGACAGCTGGTAACTGTGCAGGGGTGGATCTAGCAAAGTGTTGCCAGGGGGGCATGTAGGGCATTAACAGGGAAAGGGGGGCACAAAGAAATACTTTTCTTTCTTATTCTCATTTAAAATGTCTAGCTTTTAATGAATAATTATCTGAATCTTACAACAAACGATTGATAGATTGATGCATATATACCATCAAAACAGTGTACATCACTGTCACAACAGTGTTTATTTTCATTCAAAGGTTTTATGATTTTTCCTATAATGGTGGGCCGGTCTCTAGTCAAAATGCCCGGGCCAATTTTCTGTCCCAGTCCAGCCCTGTATGCAGCTCATCTGCAGTCTGGTGTTGCCTACATCTTCCTATTCAGAAGGCAGAATTTCCGAGTTCTGAGTACAATCGAAAGCACCACGACTGCAGTTTTTGTGTTGGATGTAAAAGGCGCACATGACTCTGTGACATAGGCTAGAATCATGGCAGCAGTCAATGACAGTCCAGGCGTGGGATTTCTCTCATGGAAATATGCACATTATTTTTTCCTTTCTATTGGTAGGTGGCACAGTGCACTTGTGGCAAGTAAGCAAGCTAGAAGACTGGCAAAGTTATGGAAGCAACACATTAACAAGAGAATTCTGAGTAAAACCAAAGTTACTTTCCCTAGTAACTAGTTACTTTGACAGTAACGAGTAACTTGAAGTAACTGAGTTACTTTTGAGAGAAGTAACTAGTAATGTAACTAAGTTACTATTTTAAAGTAACTTACCCAACACTGACGGTATGAGCTGGGTCAGACAGGCTCCTGGAAAAGGACTGGAGTGGATTGCTTACATATACTATGGTGATGGCAGCACTTCCTATTCTCAGTCAGTTCAAGGCCGTTTTACCATTTCCAAGGACAACAGCAAACAGCAGGTGTATCTGCAGATGAACAGTCTGAAGACTCTTCTGTTTATTACTGTGCTCGGATCCACAGTGACTGAAGTTGTTTAAGCAGCTTTACAAAATCCTACACTCATCACTATGATACATTTATCTTCAATGATAACTGCAGTATAATGAAAATTTTACTAACAATAGTTCTATTAATAGTATTACTGTAAGAAAAGTGTCTGTAGTTCATTTTATCTCACTCTGCTAAACTTTCCATTGGTGTCTTCTTCAGTGACATCTATAAGGTGATTCCATTATCAAAGTTAATAAAACATGGAGGTCAGCTAAAATGGTCACAGACAGTTTTTTCTGGAGATCTTTCTTAGGTCTTTTCAGGTGATTCCAGCTGATTTAATGAATGTCCAAGCTGAAACAGTGTGTTGCCCTGATGAAAAGAAACAGAACAACAAAATATTTTTTTAACAGGATACAAAGTGAAAAAAGTGCATGAGCGCACACAAACACACCCCCAGAAAAAAACAATTAATAAAAAACAAGGCTTCCATGCATTTTTTCATCACTGAGTTCCAATCAGTCTAAAAAAAAACCAAGTAAATAAATAATATCAGGTTTCAGACATGATATTTAATGCTTATGAGACATACTCTACTTTTCTGCTTATGGGAAATTCTCTGTTCTCTTTTTTTTCTCAAACACACGGAAATGTTAAAAAGAAAAAGCTGGAATGACGTCACCAAGTGACAATAATGAACCATTCGGACAGCGCAGCAAGTCTCTCCATTGTCATTTCAAGTGAGGGAATTTGATTTCCAGATGAGAATGAAAAAAAAATGATCTTTGGATTTCTGTTTTTATCACTGCCAGCTTACTATGTGTCTGATACAATAAACCAATAAAAAATGTTTATTTCACGATAAAAACCGTTTTATTTACATTTATGTACAGTGTGCACTATAGTTCCAATTTCACATTTACAATACTGTCTTAAAGTCTTGAGTCAGCTCTTAATTCTTTATATTCGGTTTTCAGGAAGTTTTTCTTTGTACTCTGGTTGTGTTTTCATTCATTTTGAGTCCAGTCCTTGTTCCTGACAACAAGGGAACCCTTGTTGTGTCTATACAAAAACAGGAAGTTAGAAACAAACAACTTTAAATGGTACCATTGGGCAGTTTATTGTCAAAACATCATTTCTGCAAATTTAATTTGTTGACTCTATGATGAATGCCACTGATGACAGTTTGACACATAAAATAACTGTTGAACCAACAACATGATTACCAGCGACCTTTTAGCTGAAAACCTGTGTGAGTTGTGTCCTTAAAAAATGAGGAAAATGGACTTGGACTCACATCCAGTGCACACTCAGATCAGAGGAGGAAAGAGTTTCTGACTCCAGCTCTGGTGAATCAACTGTCATCTGACTCAAATGAACTCTCCTCTAGACAGTTTATTTATAAAGTGTTTTACGAACCCAAACATTACAGCTAAGCAGTGGATTTTCTAGTTTCAGTGCAGCTAGCCAAATAATGAAAAACCACTTACTGCATAAGAGACAGCTAGTGTAAATGGACAGTATATCCTCAGTTTCTTAACATAATGCTCATTCTTGCTGCCAGGAGCATTTTTAGTGTTCTACTAGGTTATTGGTTCTGGTACTGGTTAACTAACACACACTATGCACAAGTTTCCATTTGCACAACAGCAGACGACAGTCATATCTGCAGATGAACAGTCTGAAAACTAAAACTATTGCCACTATGGACTGAATGGTAAATGGACTGATTCTTATATATACAACATGCCACATTCATCCACTCATACAAGCACTACTAAACTCAAGTGCAACTGATAAACATTGACACACACATTCACACTCAGATGAACGCATCGGAGGGCAATTTGGGGTTAGTATCTTGCCCAAGGATATTTGGCATGCAGATTACTCTCAGTAGCAGTCATTGACTTCAACAGCTCCACCTCCAGAGTTGACAGCAGATAGCAGCTGTTTTTGCAGGTGCAGTGGAGAAAAGTGAGATTAACAAATTTAACAGTTTCAGTTCTGCAAAATCCAAAGAGCAAATTAGAGTATTAAGTAATCTTGAAAGAATAAGTCAGTTAGCATTTTTGTAACATAAAATCATAAGCTTGACAGAAAAAGGCAGAGCCGTTTCATATCATTTTTTTTAAATGAGCCAGAACCATAAGCAGTATTTTTATTTTTATGTTTTTGCACTCAGTCACACCTGTTTCATTTCCTGAGTTATTACTTTCTGTGGTGCAGTATTTCCTGGTATTTCTGTGACTGAAAACACAATTTGAATACTGAAGCATTCTTAACTTTTGGTGTCATGAAATTTTAGCTTTCAGTAGCACAAAGGTATGAAAAAAAAACCTTACTGGCTTACTAACTAGTCAGCCCCTAGTTGGTCAGAATTAGTTAGAATTAGTGAAAGTTTCAACAAATTAGTCAAATTTCATTAGAAGACATTTCTAAAGACTTTAACAATATATATTTATATATTTACATACATTTAAATACATGTAAATGTATGTATTTACATACATTTCTGTCACAGGTGTTCTCTCTGCTGTACTTTTGAGTTTCAGTTTAACAAATGTATGTAGGAGGAGCAAACTGGGAACACATTCTCAGAGGAATCCAGTTTAAATCCAGTTTATATCTTATTTAAAGGGGAATTCATGGATTTGAAAACATATCAGGCACTCTCTTATGTTGTTGTTGTGTGCGATCCACTCAGGAGACTGTCATCTTGTAAATAACTCATGAAAGAATAAAGTTATGTTGAAACCAAGCACACCATTGTTTTTCTTGTGACATTACCAATAAGTTTTATATGTCACATGGCCCTCTTCCTATTGAAAAAACAAAAGATTGTGGAGCAGGGAAATTATTTTACTGCTATTGTTAAATAATCATCATTATTACCATTGCATTAATAATATAATCTGGAGTTTATATTGCATTCAGGGGTTGAACAGTGTGTGTCTTTCAGAAAGGCTAAAAGTCACAGGCTGACAGGAAACAGGCTTGCAGAGAGTTTGCAGAAGCAGGAAGTTATTTTGAGCAGCAGGCTAAGACGAGGCTTTAACAATGTAACAGATAGCTTTAAGATGGCCTTAAGATGTTTATGATGATGTTAATTTTGTATTTCAGATGCAGTTATAACTATTGTGTACACAGTGCATATCTGTGCTTATTAAAGAGTTGGAGCTCGGTCAATTAATTGGGGGTTGGAAGCTTTGTTCGGCGCGATGTCCGGACAATCTATTGTGCAAGTGACTTGGAGCCATAGAAGGAATTGCAATACATGCTTACAAAACACTTATATCAGGTCATTTTATATTAAGGTTTTAGTAGAGGTTCTTGGTTAAAACATTTATTTAGTAGAAGACATACACATAGTCTCAGTGAGCCTCTGGTCTGGTGAAAGGTCAGAAGTGCAACAGGTGAATTGAGAAAGAGCATGTGAGGTCAACATACACACACACATGAGTTAGATTTATTTAGAGGAGAGATTTGTTGTCTCGGCAAGAAAGAGGAACAATTCACTTTAAGACAAGAACGGAAAGTACCAGCCATGAAAATAGAAGATGATCTTCTGGGTTAAAAGTCACTGTGGTGTTGATCTGATCTATGTATAAAAGGTATCTGTGACGCATGAAGGGGCGTCAGTAAATCAAACCCTGATGCTATAAAATATCTGTTCATGCTTTGATTAAGTTGAAGATCAATTGCTGTCTGCGTACAGAGTTGTCTTCCCACACGTGTGTATTCATTAAAATCATTGTTTGACCAAGACCTTCTGGACCAAGGGTGGTTTGTACTCTCCTTCCTCAATTTTGAACCTTAACAAGATGTATCCAAGATGGCCGACTTCTAAATGACCACCATGGTCACCACCCATCTTGAGGAGTTTGCCCCCTCACATATACTAATGTTCCACAAACAGGACTTTGATATCACCAAACATTCCCATTTTATTACGGTGTATCCATATAAATGGCCCACCCTGTATTACTCCCAGTCAGTCCAGGTAGATTCACCATCTTCAGAGATGACTCCAGCAGTAAAGTCTATCTACAGATGAACAATCTGAAGACCGAGGACAGTTTATTACTGTGCCAGAAGAGACACAGTGAGTTGAGTTCCAGAGGAGTGATGCAAAAAATATTTCCTCTATTTCTTATTACAACAATGCAAATTTGACTTATCTTGTATAACATTTATAGCTGTGTTTAATTCAGTGAACATGTTTAGTTATTAAAATAAGAATCCCTACTATTCATGAAAAGCTTCACTTACAAAGTCTGGTTGTTAACACTTCATAGCAAATAAGAAAAATATAAACCTGTACTCTAGTCAAGTTAATATATCTGAAGGAGTTTGAAGATAACCAGCTTTATTAGCCACTCTTTGTTGGTTCACATTGTCGCTGACAAGGACCATTACTTTGTGACATACAGCTGACTGATTTTCTCACACTAAAAATTCCTTTACAGCAAAAAATATTCAAGGGGTTTTCAGGCTAAACACATGAGAGGCAAAAACATCTGACAAGTTAATTCCAAGTGAATCCTTTCTGGGAGGGGTCAACACTAATTCAGATGTATTTTACTTCTATATAAGATCTGAACTCACAGTTTGATAAGGTAGACTTACAGTCTACAAAAAAAAATTTCCCTACAACGAGGGCTCGAGGGGTGATCGTGGCTCAAGAGTTGGCAGTTCGTCTTGTAATCGGAAGGTTGCTGGTTCGCGCCCCAGCTCGGACAGTCTCGGCCGTTGTGTCCTTGGGCAAGACACTTCACCTATTGCCTACTGGTGATGGCCAGAGGGTCCGATGGCGCGATATGGCAGCCTCGCTTCTGTCAGTCTGCCCCAGGGCAGCTGTGGCTACAACTGTAGCTTGCCTCCACCAGTGTGTGAATGTGAGTGAATGAATAGTGGCATTGTAAAGCGCTTTGAGGGTCTCGAAAAGCGCTATATAAAGGCAATTATAATTTATAGGAAAATTTGCATTATTATTTGATTTGATAGACTGTAGGACACCTGACTGGAACCTTACAAAGAGTTCACTTCTGTGTGTTCAGCCACACACTTTACTAAAACATTTGGAGACAATATGAAGTTTGTAAATGAGCCTAAGATTATCAGGAAAGTGTGATGGCAGATTTCTTTTGTCATGTATTAATCATATATTTTAATCATATCACATTAGTCAGAGTAATGTCACTTTCTCACTTAGTTGTATGCATGTGCACTACAGATGGGCCTTATGCTCTACACACACAGTGAGGCCATTGTAATGGGAGACCTTAAGTAGTTCAGGTTGGTGTCCATCCTCAGAAAACTGTTTGGTGGTTGATCTGAATGTTTGCTCCACTGCAGTGTTTTTTTTCTTTTCCTTTTTCTTTCAATAAACCTCACTTCAAAAGACACACTCACCTGGTGGTTGTAATTTTATTTAATATTTTCCATAACAAAAGTCAGGGATTTTTTTTCACAATGTTTTCTTTGTTTGTATTAACAATGGAGAATCAGTCACTACTGGCACAGTGATTATGGATAGATAATTAATTTCAAATTTCATTCCAATTTTAACAAATCTCTTAACTGGAAGAGAACTACATGTTTTAAAAAAAAATATTGTTAATCTGAGTTCACAACTTCAAATTTGATTTTAGAAGCAGAATTTGAATGTGATAGGAGGAGTTTAATGTAAATACAGTGTCAGTGATGTAGTGAGAATCTCATTACATGATCATATTTAAAGGAGTTCTGCAGAGTTGTAAAAATACCAGACACACTGTCAGTATGGCTTACAGAAAGCTAACACTCCTGTTAGTTGCTCTCTTTGCATCAAGTTGTGTTAAAGGTTAGACCATAACAGAGTCTGAACCAGCTGTCAAAGGACCTGGAGAGTCGCACAGACTCACATGTACAACATCTGGATTTAACTTTGAAAGCTCAGTGTGGAGCTGGATCAGACAGGCTCCAGGAAAAGGGCTTGAGTGGATTGCTTATATAGATACAGCTAGTACTCCTATCCATTACTCCCAGTCAGTCAGGGGTAGATTCACCATTTCCAGAGATGACTCCAGCAGTAAAGTCTATCTACATATGAACAATCTGAAGACTGAGGACACAGCAGTGTATTACTGTGCCAAAGGGTACACAGTAACTTAAATACTAGAGGAGACATACAAAAAAATACTTCCTCTATTTATCACAGTGACACAGAGCATTTGTCTTTGTCTGTAATACATACGGTGTAGTCCTCATTTCAATGAATATGCCATCATGTTTTGAAAGTTGAATCCAACATTAAAATGCATTTCAATTGTCCAGGTTCAACACACATTAACAGTGACTTCCAAATTTATTCCAATTTATCTGACAACATAATTGAAAGCAGAGAAGAACATACTTCTCTAATATCATTCATAGTTTTAGTACCAACTACAAGATGGGGCCATTGCTTCAAAGTCTCTACTTGGCAGGGGAAGATTTTTACTTAGATTTTGTGTAAGAAAAACTAACAGCCGACAGGAGCAGGTGTGAGAAGTTATGACATTGCTAAAGTCTGTTATTCTCAGCCACTTCAAATTTACCTTCTCTAGAGACAGAAACAGAGAGCAGCTGTATCTACAGATGAACAGGCTGAAGATTGAAGATTCTGCTGTTTATTATTATTATTACTGATAGTGACAAAAGACAATTTTAACAGCTACACAAAGTCCTTCAAATCCTTCTTGATGTATAAAAAATAAATGAAGGGAAAAGAGAAAACAAATAGTCTTCACCTTTAGAAAACAGTGAGATCAGTGATGACTCCAGCTTAGTGTGTGAACTAAGCTGTACCCCAGATTTAAACAGACAAACATAATCTAGAGGAGCTTGTGTTTCCTATATTTACATGCTCCACATTTATTTTTAAATTATATTTGTATGGAACATGTTTTATCACACTGAAATAACTATACTTTTAAATGAATAAAATCTAATATACTATATGTGTATATATATATATATATATATATATATATATATATATATATATATATATATATATATATATATATATATATATATATATATATTCTTGAGTGAAGTACAGTGTCTTTGAGTAAAAACTCTTTATGTATTCAACTTTTCTGTCTTCTTGTTGAGGAGGAGCTGATGCAAATATCCTTTCTTCTACCTCTACTTATCAGACTGCTCAAAGCAGGCTGGGAATAGTGGAAAGACAATTAATCAAAATGGATTGTAAGATAGCGCTGATACTTCTGACTGTCTGCTGTGCAGGTAAAGCTTTTACCCAAAAAAAATCATTGTAATTTTTTTTTTTTTATTCTCTCTCTTTATTTCTGTTAACAGGTGTTGATGGTCAGACTCTTACAGAGTCTGAACCAGCAGTTAAAAGACCAGGAGAGTCACACAGGCTGACCTGTACAGCCTCTGGATTCACATTAAGCATCTACAGTATGGGCTGGGTAAGACAGGCTCCTGGAAAAGGACTGGAGTGGATTGCTTACATTTATACTGATAGTAGTGGCAGCTTCTACTCTCAGTCAGTCAGAGGCCGGTTCACCATCTCCAGAGACAACAGCAGAGAGCAGCTGTATCTGCAGATGAACAGTCTGAAGACTGAAGATTCTGCTGTTTATTATTGTGCTCGAGAGTCACAGTGACTGGAGCTGTTTCAGCTGCTGTACAAAATCCTCCATGTGTCGAAAGAAATAAGAAATACTCAATTTTTATAGGACAATATGCATAGAATTTGGAATAAAAACATTTATTGCAGCTCTCATCATGTCTCATCTCTCCCTTTAGAAAACAGATGGATCACTGAAAGCTGCAGCTTTATGCGTGATTTTAGCTGGAACACTGACGTAGCAGACATTTAAAGACTAAGTCAAAACAAAGTCTATTTTTATCTCAGACAAGTTTACAAAGAAACTAAATTGTGAAGTTCTTGGTCCATGGTGCAAATATAATAGGACAAATAAGCACAAAAACTCAGCAACCTGCAAGAAACAACCGAAAAAACGTTGCAAATGTGAATAATGATTGTATGAATTAACATTTGTCTGGTCAGTTCTTCTCTGATAGACAGAATATGAATGTATTTGACCAACTTTTAGAAAACACACCACTGTGTCTAACTATTTACGAGTTAGCGTCAAAGTCAAAGGAGCTTGCAAAGAAAAGCGTCTGGACTTCTTTAAGTTGCTTGAAGACGTTTCACCTCTCATCCGAGAAGCTTCTTCAGTTCTAAGGTCAAATGGTGGAGAGTCCCAGATATAAACCTAGTGGGAGTATCCCCCCACAGAGGGACAAAAGGACCCCCTGATGATCCTCTAATCGCCTGAGCCAAGGTGTGAAACTGGGTGTGGGTCCCAATCAGCCAGAGTTTCGGGTGAGCTCGTTGTGAAACCTGGCCCCACCTTATCATGCGAATTCCTGAGGTCAGATGGCCCAGGATGTGAGTGGGCGTTAAGGCGTCTGGGGAGGGAACTCAAAACTGGATTATAGATGGCAGACAGTTGGTGTCGTAAACCCCCGCCTCTGTTCAAAGATGGTCGCACACAGTGGACATAGATGGCTTCTTTCACTCCTCTTTCAAACCATCTGTCCTCTCTGTCCAAAATGTGAACATTGGCATCCTCGAAAGAGTGTCCTTTGTCCTTAAGATGCAGATGGACAGCTGAGTCTTGTCCTGTGGAGGTGGCTCTTCTATGTTGTGCCATGCGCTTGTGAAGTGGCTGTTTGGTCTCTCCAGTGTAGAGGTCTGGGCATTCCTCGCTGCACTGTACAGCATACACCACATTGTTAAGTCTGTGTTTTGGAGTTTTGTCTTTCGAGTGAACCAGTTTTTGTCTGAGCGTGTTGCTGGGTCTGAAATGCACCGGGATGTCATGCTTGGAGAAAACTCTCCTGAGTTTTTCTGATACACCGGCTACATAGGGGATGACAATGTTGTTGTGTCTGTCCTTCTTATCTTTCCTCGCTTGTCTCTGATCTTCTTTTCTGTGCCTCTTTGCTGACTTTAAGAACGACCATTTAGGATAGCCGCACGTTTTGAGTGCTTCCTTTACATGCGTGTGTTCCTTCTTTTTCCCTTCAGGCTTAGAGGGAACAAGTTCTGCCCGGTGGTGTAGGGTCCTAATTACTCCAAGTTTGTGTTCCAGAGGTGATGGGAGTCAAAGAGGAGGTACTGGTCTGTGTGTGTGGGCTTCCGGTAAACTTCGATGTTGAGGTTGCCATTCTCTTCAATGTGCACAGCGCAGTCCAGGAAAGGCAAACAGTTATCCTTTGTGTCTTCCCTGGTGAACTTGATGTTTTTTATCCACAGCGTTAATGTGCGCAGTGAAGGATTCCACTTCATGTGTCTTGATTTTGACCCAGGTGTCGTCTATATCTGCACCAGTGGCTGGGTACTCTTCCTTTGAACGAGCCAAGAGCCTTCCTTTCCACTTCCTCCATGTAAAGGTTGGCTGCAATAGGTGACACGGGGGAGCCCATGGCACAGCCATGTTTTTGTCTGTAGAAGCCTTCTTTGTATTTGAAGTATGTAGTGGTGAGGCAGAGGTCTAACAGTGTGCAGATCTGATCGGGGGTGAAGTTGGTCCTGTCTTCCAAGGAGCTGTCTTCTTGTAGTTGTTTTCTGACAGTCTCCATGGCCTCCATGGTGGGTATGCAAGTGAAGAGAGAGACTACATCAAAGGACACCATGGTTTCATCTGGATCCAGCGTAAGTTTCTGGACCTTGTCAGTGAAGTCGGTGCAGTTCTTGATATGGTGTGGGGTGTTCCCACGAGAGGAGCAAGGATGGTAGCAAGGTGTTTTGCAATGTTATAAGTGGCTGAGTTTATGCTACTGACTATGGGTCTGAGTGGGACAGCTTCCTTGTGGATTTTAGGAAGTCCGTAGATGCAGGGTATGGCATCCCCTGGGTAAAGGCGGTGATATGTAAGGTGGTCAATGATTTTGTCCTTTTCAAAGTCTTGAAGGCAAGCTATAACTTTCTTTTTGTAGCTGCTTGTGCGGTCTCGCTTTAAGGCTTCGTAGGTATTGTTGTCACTGAGGAGAGTAGAGATCTTTGTATGGTAATCTGTAGTGTTTAGGACCACGGTGCATCTTCCCTTATCAGCTGGTAACAGTGTTGGGGAGTAACGGAATACATGTACCGCCGTTACGTATTTAAAATACAAAATATGAGTAACTGTATTCCGTTACAGTTACCGTTTAAAAAGGTGGTATTCAGAATACAGTTACTTTGTTGAAATAAATGGATTACACTGCGGTACTTCCCTGTTTCATTTTGTCGCGGGTCAGGACTGTTTGGGTTTTGTTTGACAGCTACGTTCTGTTGTTCCAGGCGACAGCGTTACGGTTGCCACGGTTACAGGGCGACGCTCTCTCTCTCTCTCTCTGCGACTGTGTCTTTCCTGGGTGAGAGAGCGCCTTTTCGTTGTTGTTGTTGTTGTTGTGCTAAGCTAACAGGCAGAATGCTACAAGCATAGCTCTAAAGAATGTAGCATCATGGGCAGTGTAGTCCGTGTTCCAGGGAGAATGGACTGCCATACCCGTTATGGGTCTGTGAGCGAGGGAGGGAGAAAAAGGGGAGTGGAAAGGTACGAGTTGTCATCGAGCAAAAACGGGAGCTAGAAGCATGTAAATATAATAATAACCACTTCAGCCAAGAAGAGTGCCTGACGAGCCCAGTTGTAAGTAAGCTATTAAGACTCGACTGTACACCGTGTTCGTGTTTTCCTCCGAAACAGTAAGTTCCGTTGGAGCAGCCTTTCAACGCCTCTCTCTGTCTCTCGCAATAAAAGTTGACCCAGACAACAAAGTAAAGCTAGTTTACGGCTACGAGCCGACAGGGACCCCGCCGTATTAGTCAGAGGTCCCTTTACTACAGTTTGGAGTCGCGGACCTTCAGTAACAGTAATAAATCACACAGCAATAGTACATTCACGTTGTTGTAAAAAGCATGATAATATAGTAAGTAATCCAAAGTATTCAGAATACGTTACTGTCATTGAGTAACGTAACGGAATACGTTACAGAATACATTTTGGGGCATGTATTCTGTATTCTGTAATAGAATACATTTTAAAAGTAACCTTCCCAACACTGGCTGGTAAAACAGTGATGTTGTGGTCTTTGCTCAGGGAAGTTACGGCCTTCTTTTCTTGTATTGTGAGGTTAGACGGAGGGACTTTGGCACTGGAGAGCATGGCTGAGACTTTCATCCTGATTTGCTCTGCTTCTGTCTTTGATAATTTATTAATAAATTAATAAATTATCACAGACAGAAGCATCCTGGGCCATCTGACCTCAGGAATTCGCATGATAAGGTGGGGCCAGGTTTCACAACGAGCTCACCCGAAACCCTGGCTGATTGGGACCCACACCCAGTTTCACACCTTGGCTCAGGCGATTAGAGGATCATCAGGGAGTCCTTTTGTCCCTCTGCAGGGGGATACTCCCACTAGGTTTAAATCTGGGACTCCCCACCATTTGACCTTAGAACTGAAGAAGCTTCTCGGATGAGAGGGGAAATGTCTTCAAGCAACTTAAAGAAGTCCAGACGCTTTTCTTTGCAAGCTCCTTTGACTACGATGACCTGGATGACTGAGAACCTTCACAGACACTTAGCGTCAAAGTATTTCAAACAAATAGACCTGAAAAATACGCTTCATGCTGAACCACACAAACACTAATTTTGTAATTCATCACAGTGTTCTGATAAATCCAGTGATCTTTAAACACTGTATAAAACAAACACAGAGATACAAAGAGTTTTATGGTAAATATGAGGATCAATTTACAGTAGTGATTGTAATGCAGGGAGAGGAATAAAGATACCATAAAGATACCATAACAGCAGCTCTGCATATTTGATTTGGCTGATTCTGACAGAACCTCCAAGTAGTTTACATCTCTTCTTGGGCACAAGCCAGGGAACGTGTAAACCACTGCACTACACTTCCTAACAATTTAAGTAAAGTATGTGACGGTGGATCAGTAAGGAAACAAAGCAGGTCATATCAGTTCAGCTTCAAGACCAAAAATCTTGTCTGCAGTTCTAATACCGCAGCTGCATCCTATTTTACTGGGTTCACTCAAATAACACATTAGAAACACAAAGTAATTTAATGAATGATGGATACAATGCTGATTTCTGTTTCCACAGATTCTTTTCAGTGACCCTTACACACAGACAGAGAGACTAGTACCAATAAATAATTAAAAACAAATAAAAACATGTTTTAGAATTTCAACTCAAAACTAATGTTGCAGATTGTATCAGGACACTAGAGGGCAGTTGGTGTTCAGTCTGTCCCTTTAGGAAACAGTTACTGTAGATCAGCTGTGTTTGTAGCTTCATGTGTGATTCAGATGTTGATGAGTGACAATAACAGGACAGAATCTACAGCCTGAGGACACAGATGTTTATTACTGTGTGAGTCTCTGGGCCACACAAACCTGCACAAATACTCAGGAAGATATAATCAGAGTTTGGAGAAAGACAATGCTACATGTGATTTGTCACAAACCTTGATATGATTAGTTCTTATGTTTATTTAACTACAAGAAAGGACAAAGGTGTGTATTGTTGTATGAATAAATATGTACATTTGATAAATATCTCCCCGTGCCAGAGCTACTCTTTTATTATTGAAAATAAATAAGTTCATGTATACATCTATCATAACATTTTTAGTAAAGTTCTCTTAAATTCTTCTCTTCTGGGTATTGTAGTCTTTAGTGAAAAACTCTTTCAGGTACATGGGGTAGAAAATGCAACCTGTTGCCTTTAACTCATATTGTGGAGCAAAAAAATACTGTTGCCCGTCTACCAAGAATCACTTATTTAAAGAAACACACCACTGGCCAGTCTCTATGTTGCTGGCTGTAGCTCAGCAGGTACTAGACCAGGTCATGTAATGACATGTAATAGGAAAGTTGCTGGTGTGAGCCCTTGCTGCTCGATTCTGTATCTTTAGGCAAGACGTTGAATCCCAAGTTCTCTCTGATGCATCTCTCTGGTCCATTGGAGTGTGAACGTTAGATAGTAAGCACTTAAGTGCAGAAAAAAGTGGTTGTGTGACTGGGTGAAAGACGAATGTTGTGTCTTTTAAATGTGAATGACACATCACTTAGAAGAATTTTAAGAGAGATAAACTAAGCTAGTCCTCCTCTGAGCTGAAAACATGAGGTGAGACATTGCAGATATGTATTATAGATAGATTTGCCATAAAAGACGACCATTTACCAGAAGGCAGTACACAGAGGAATGATACAGATCTTAGATCTTTTCCAGAGTGTTTGTTAAAACAGCAGATGTGTGCAGCAGCAGTCAATGCTCAACCTTGCAGTAAATATTGAGTTTCCTTTTTTTTCAATGCCTGTACATTTTGTTAACATGCTTTTTGAAAAGAAACTAGTGTATATGTGGCTTCACATTAATTATTGAATATTTTAAGTCTCCTAGTTTTAAGGAGGAGTCAATGCAAATACTTAGATGTCTTTGACGTCCATATAACTGCCTGATGTCAAGTGTGAAGAGAAGAGTGGACAGGCAAAGACATAGTCAAAAATAATGGACTGTGTGACACTGTTGTTACTTTTGATTGTCTGCTGTGCAGGTAAAACTCTCCACTAAAACTCTTTTTTTTATTGTTTTAATTTACTATGGAATTAAATTATTTTTCATTGTCATTTGTTTATGTTGACAGGTGTTGATGGTCAGACTCTGACACAATCTGAACCAGCAGTTAAAAGACCAGGAGCTTCCCACAGACTGACTTGTACAGGATCTGGATATAGCTTTGGTGGCCACGGTATGCACTGGATCAGACAGGCTCCTGGAAAAGGGCTGGAGTGGATTGCTTACATTTACAGCGATGGTAGTGAAACTTTCTACTCCGATTCAGTCAGAGGCCGTTTTACCATCTCCAGAGACAACAGCAAACAGCAGCTGTATCTGCAGATGAACAGTCTGAAGCCTGAAGATTCTGCTGTTTATTACTGTGCTCGAAATCCACAGTGACTAAAGTTCTTTCAGTGGCTGTACAAAATCCTACAGTTCTTGTGCATTAAGCAGGGGGTGCTGTGACACCTGCTCTTTAGGAGAAGACCTATTGCAACATCCCCTGCACCCCTACCCACAGCCTTGTCAGCAATTCTTAAAATTTTACTTTTAGTTCAATATTTAAAAAGCATTTTAAATTCACTTTGACATGAACCAGCAAGCAAATGCCTGTAGAGAAGCAATTTGGTTTCTAAGTGGTAAATTTTCGGATATTAAATTAGTCCTTGTGATTTTATTAAAATGAATGAAATAAAGCAGAAATGAAGGGAAAAGATAAGTTACAATATATATTCCTTATATTCCAATAAGGAATATATGGGCTAACAAGGCAACACAAAATGGCTGTAAGCTAAATTTGTGATAAAATTAAAACATTTAGTCCACATTATGTAGTACATTAGTACATTAATGTAGACGCATGTGTTAGTGTTATGAACAGACCCAGACAAATACTCAACTTTACTAAGCCAAATATTTGCTTTAAATAGCAATAGCAGTCTACAGCTGTTCACTACAGATACTTAACCACAGTTTTCACTGTAGTCCTTACTGCTAGCAAAATGATGTCATCTACACGTATGTCCCCGTGACTTTATACAAATGTTTATGATTGTTTGTTTTTGTCTAGGGACTCATCAAAGTCCCCAAAAATCTCCTATACTGCACCACTGAAAACAATACTCAGAAATAAAGCCATTACCCAACAAAAGCAACAAAGCTGGTTTTATATTTTGACAAAAAGTAAATTCAAGCGAAACACAGATCAAGCTAGAGGCCAAGAAGGCATTTCAAAACCTAGTGATGAATAGTAATAAGAACAAAAAGAAGAAGAAGGTGAAAATCACTGGAAAGCTATAACTGCAAGCAGATGGGGTATAAAGAGAATTAAGAACCTAAAAGAGGGTCAATTAAAAGCAAATATATAAACATTATAATTGTTAAAAATCATCAGTAGGAAGAGATGATAAAACATTATAAAAGACATACTTAAAGTAACTCAAACTGGAGGCACAGAGCAAAGAGCGAAAGCAATTTAAAGGGATGATAATCTCATTAATCTCTGTCCCAAATAAATGCAAATCCAGTTAAAATCCAGTGCTGCACTGTGAGTCAGTAAAACACAGTGCAGCACTCAAATAAAAAAAGAAAAAAATGGCATCTGCAGCTACCAACAATGATTCATCATCATTCTGTGAAGCATCATCTCTGTGCTGTGGTTTGTTTTATACAGGTCGATGGAAGCATTTCTGTTAGTTCAGCAACAACCATTTTGTAAATCCTTAGGGAGAAAGGGAGTTTGATTTTTTTTTTAAATTATCCAGAGACATTTGTGTCCAGAGAGGATTTTTAAAATTTGATCTTAATCAGAAGAGTTTGAATAACTGATTTTTGTAAGTAAACAGGGATACAACCTGTCAGTAATGATGTATTAATTAGATTAGATTAGACTTTGTGGGTTGACAGATCGAAAAATTTCCTTTACAGATCTCATCAGCAGGATATCAAGTGCACAGGAAGAGGGCTTCATTTTGTCAATTAGCTAGTAGGAGTTTCTCCAGTGTCCTTAGCAGGGAAGAGGATGTTTGTGTTGGGTTTTTTAAGTTTAAAAAAAAAAAAAAAAAAAAAAAAAACAGGATAAAAGAGTGAAAAATAGTAAAAGAAAAAAGTAAGATAAAAGATCAGTGTAGTTAAGAAAAGAAATATTAATCAGTGTCCCTCTGCCAGAAGCACATATATTTCAACGTGACCAAACTCACTGATAGTACTGAGCATCCATATACAGCATCACAATGCTGAAACTAACTGTAATCAAATGTTAAAAGAAGAAACATTAAATACTTCAACGTAATACAATGCATTACATCTGGTGTAGTGCTCATTTTATTGAATAAATCTCATCATATTTTAATATTTAATACCAAAAACATTTTCTCCACAATTATTTATATTTATTTTCATAGTGAGACTCAGATCAACATAAAATAACCACCTTAAAGCTCTGAAAGCAGGTAAAAATTCACAACATTACACCCTGGAATGGAAATTTATCAGGCGTTAAAAATACATTCACAGAAAAAAAAAAAAAAAAAAACTTGTGTCAAATTTATCTGCAGCAAGTTTCAAAATCTTCATTTAATGAGGCTTTTTGATCTCTCATGTTTGTGCTACCTTTCCCTTGCGCAAGTTATTAAGAAAAAACTAACCACATATAAAAAGGAGTATTGCAGTTAATATTATCAAAACTGTGAACCGTCAGTGATCAATAATGACTCACGTGTGACCTGTGGTTCAGCTTTAAATTTTGTAAATGTGCTTTTGGAGAAAAATCCAAATATTTTAGATTAAAATATGTTTTAAAATAAAAACATTTGAAATCCCAAGTCACATTTTGGGTGAAAAGACTCTCCTACTGTTCAGGAGGAGTCAATGCAAATATTTAGATGTCCCCCACCACTATTTAACTGAACTCTATTTAACTCAAACTTGAGACAATTGAGGACAGACACAGTTAAACAAGATGGACTGTAGGACTACTACATTGTTACTACTTTTGACAGTCTACTGTGCAGGTAAACCTCTTCCTTAAATATATATCATATAATGGGTAATAAAAATAATTTACCTTTCTTTTTGTTACTGGGTTTTTTATTTCTAAAAAGGCATAAAAGGTCAGACTCTGACACAATCTGACTCAGCAGTTAAAAGACCAGGAGAATCCCACAGATTGACCTGTACAGGCTCTGGATATAACTTCGCTGGCTTTAGTATGGACTGGATCAGACAGGCTCCTGGAAAAGGACTAGAGTGGATTGCTTACATCAGGAGTGATGGTAGCAGCACTTACTACTCTCAGTCAGTCCAAGGCCGTTTTACCATCTCCAAAGACAACAACAGACAGCAGGTGTATCTGCAGATGAACAGCCTGAAGACTGAAGATTCTGCTGTTTATTACTGTGCCCGACACACACAATGACTAAAGTACTTTGGGCAGCAGTACAAAAACACATGCTTTCCTCATCCTAACTGCATGTTTCTTGGAAACCCTTCACATTTAACTCTGTTTCAGTTGTTATGTACTTTTTTATAGATTCAAGTTAAATCTCCCCCTTTATAGGCTACATATAGCAAAGGTTGTGTCCCTATTGAGAGAACACAAAGCCCTTAATGAGAGGCAAAATAGGAGTTGAAATTGTTTTTAGCTCCTGCACAATTAAATTTACCTTTTACTTCTGTATATATAAAAGAGATGTTAAAAATCATATGAGGTAAGCTAGTAAAAGCTTCAACCAACACAACAAAATTGGATTATTTGCTCATTCATTACTGATGAAGTTGAGCAGTAACATTATTTTTTTTTCTTAGTTTGTTTAAAAGCTATGAAATAAACCAAATGGACAGAGGATGCAAGAAAAAAATAAGAAAGAGAAACCATTAATTAACCCTTACATAATTTTCAATCAAATGTCTGTGTGTTCACCACATATGCCCAGGTTTGCCTAGAGCAGGGGTGGCCAACCCGCGGCTCTCGAGCCGCATGCGGCTCTTTGCCTGGTTTCATGCAGCTCTTACGTTCATATCAAAGTTTATGTTTGTGTTTTGATTTTTTTTATGTTGTTGTTTTAAAATGTGCGCGTTCGCTTCGCTTGAGTTCAATACGGTATTTTTCATCAAATGCGCATGTGTGTGAGATGAAAATACCGCAAAGTTTCCCAGTAGGAGCAAGTTCGCCCTTAAAATGGCAGGAAAAAAATGCACAGCAAAAAGAAAATATGAAGATGAACACAGGACGTTTTTAACAGAGTGGGAGAGTTTATATTTTTTTGTTGAACGCAATGGTAAGCCATTCTGCCTTATATGTCAGACGTCATTAGCGCATTTCAAAGCTTCAAATCTTCAGCGCCACTTCAGCTCACTCCATGCTAACATCGACCAGGAATTTCCAAAAGGGACTGAACTTCGCAAGCACGAGTTGGCCACTTTGAAAAGTCAGGCAGAAAAGCAGATACAGTTTTTCCAAAAATTTACGAAGCGGTCAGAGACCATAACGCTCGCATCCTATCAGCTGGCTTGGAACATTGCACGGGCTAAAAAGCCATACAATGAAGGGGAGTTCGTTAAAAAATGCCTCAGTGATGTTGTTGGAATCTTGTCTCCTGAAAACGACAAATTAAAACGCATGGTATCAGACGTCCAACTGTCCCGCCACACTGTTGAACACAGAATATCGGACATTAACACGGCTATTGAATCACAGTTGCACTCTGACCTTCAAGCATGTGAGTATTTTAGTGTCGCATTGGATGAGAGTTGTGATATACAAGACAAGCCTCAGTTGGCAATATTTGCACGGTCTGTTTCAAACGTGTGTGTGTGTGAGACAGTGCACACAATGTTCATTGTTGAAAATGACTGGCCTGTGGTTTTAGTACTGTAGGAGTCCATTTCTGTCATTATCATGTTGGTGTGTGACATTTACAATAAATCTGGCTGAGCAGAGGTGTGTGTGTGTGTGTGTGTGTGTGTGTGTGTGTGTGTGTGTGTGTGTGTGTGTGTGTGTGTGTGTGTGTGTGTGTGAGTGTGAGAGAGAGAGAGAGAGAGAGAGAGGGAGGAAAGGATGGGTGATGTTCATGTGTGCCCATGCGTATGATGTGGCTCTTTGCGGTAACACAGTAAAAAAAAAGTGGCTCTTGGTCTCTGACTGGTTGGCCACCCCTGGCCTAGAGAGAGGTACTTGTTGGTCTTGAAAGTTCATGGGGTAATCTTAAAACAATGAAGGCGTAACAAAAAGCATAAGTGGGATCATATATGGTGCTCATAAAAACAACAGGTCATAGAGAGGTCAGAGGGCTCTGCAAGGTTCCCAGATCAAATTTATGTTCTGTACTTGTATGGGTTTATGTCAGCTTTCTCCCACAGACCAAAGACATATTTGTTAGAATGACTGGTCATTCTAAATGTATTGTTAGAGTGTGACTTGTAGTTAAAAGTGGTTAGTAAAACTACAAAAAATACTATTTAAATGTGAACAGTGTACATTTGCAAGAACACAAACTTGTAGTGAGTTAACTCAGTTTATTGTGAGATAACTGACAGTTAACTGAGATAAAAACAAAGACGACAAAGATGGGTTGGTAGATTTTAAAGACAGTTGAGCTGAGTCATTTGGGAAACACATACGAAACTCACACGCACAAGGTTTCCTCCCACATTCTATGTTTTGATTAAAGCTGGTATAATTATGAGTTTATTATTGTTTAATGATTTTAACGCTTATACGTGTTTATATAATAAAATACTTCCTGTGTATTCTTACCATTTCCATTTTCAATAAAAGGGACATAGGAATAGTGGCCATCAGTGCTGCCAGGTTCTGTTATGTTTGGGCTCAAATTGGACTCTGAAATCAGAATCAACAGATCAACTGCGGTTTTACAGTTTTTGAAGAGGGTAGTTATTATGAGTGGGCGAGGTGAGTATGAAAGGATCTTGCAATATGTGTAATAAAGATCCTTAGACCTTACTGTAGATTTTTGTTTCTTGGATAGATGATATGGGGATTATTTGCAGGTAGGAAGAATTCTGAAGTGGCTTTGAAAGTGAAATAGTGGAGAGTGTGCGCTGCATTTTCTAAATCTTCTTAGCAGTTCGTATTTATTAATGAGTGTGTAACTTTTACACTTTACGTTTATTTGTAAGTTTTAATTGAAATTAAAAAAACAAACAAAATAAGCAGATGTAGCTGCGCCAGAGGAAAATCAGTGAAAGTACACACATCAGGGGTCAAGAGGAGAAAAAAGAACTCTACTCGAACTGAGCTCCTAACTGGGAGACCAGTTTGAGGACAATACAAAAAAAGCACATGAATATTCACATTTACACCATGTAAAGCACGTGACATGCATCGGAAAGCGTGTTGTGGAAAATCTTAAACAAAACTGCAACTACTAGGTGAGCGTGTCTTTTGAAGTTAGGTTTATTAAAAGAAAAAGAAAAGCACTGCAGTGGAGAAAATGTTCAGATCAAACACCAAACAGTTTTCTGAGGATGGACACTGCCCTGAACTCTTTTATAGCTTCCCAAACAAAGAAACATTCCACAACTCTTACATGTTGACCCATCTCAGGGGGGGCTATACCTCCTCCCTCACAGAGAGAATTATGACCTTGTTTTCTGCTTAGTCGTCACCTAAGGCCCATCTGTAGTGCACATGCATACAACTAAGTGACAAGAGTGCTCTTGCTATACTAATGTGATATGATTAAAATATGTGATTAATACATAAGAAAAGAAATCTGCTTCCACAGGCGTTTGGGATGGAGGGGGGTGGGTGAGTGTGTATCTGTACCAGTACGTGCGAACGTATGTGTGTCCTGTGTTCACCTTCAAAGAGTGTCCTTTCACCCTGTTAAGTGAAAGTCAACAGTCCGCAGCCTACGCAGGCGGCCTTGGAAGGATATGGAGAAATAGTCAAACAGTCCCGATATCAAGTAGAATTTTTTGTTGTTCCCGTCAGCCTCGGCCTACGGGCGTACAGCTTTTTTAATTTGTATGTGTATTTTAAACTTCATTTTTTTAAATATGTACTTTTTTCATTTTTTTTAAACATGGCAGGGTATGGAGTGACACATCAGTGCCCAATGTAGTTGTTTATCTGCAAGTAAACCATCAACACAGACACAAACACAAGAAAACAGTCTTTGAATAGCTGTCCACTGTAGTGACCACTATGCGTGAAAAGGTTAATGTTCATCACTGGTCACCAGGTCTATCAATTTCCAGTTGAAGAGCCGTGAGCTTCTCCAAGATTTTATCCGTATTGTGTTCATGTATTTCTACCTTTGATGTTTCCTATGCAAATATTGAGATGACTTCCACCTACTTATCTTACTGCTGAGACCCTGCAGAGAACAGTGGACTGACAGAGTTTTACAAGATGGACTCTAAGACAGTGCTGCTAATTCTGACTCTCTACTGTGCAGGTTAAACTCTACTAAAACTCTTTTAATGTTCTTTTTACATCTGCTGAAAGTATTTAATTTTCTTTTCTTATCTGCCTGAATATTTCTATTGACAGGTGTAAATTCTCAGACTCTGACACAATCTGGACCAGTGGATAAAAGGCCTGGAGAATCCCATAAATTGACCTGCACAACCTCTGGATTCACATTCAGCAGCTACAGTATGGATTGGATCAGACAGGCTCCTGGAAAAGGACTGGAGTGGATTGCTTATATTAGCAGCAGCGGGGGAACCACTTACTACTCTCAGTCAGTCCAAGGCCGTTTTACCATCTCCAGAGACAACAGCAGACAGCAGCTGTATCTGCAGATGAACAGTCTGAAGACTGAAGATTCTGCTGTTTATTATTGTGCTCGAGAGCCACAGTGACTGAAAGCATTTGAGCAGCTGTACAAAATCCTATTTGAATTCACCCTCAAAACAACATCCTTATTTTGAGTTTTGCTATTTTTTTTAAGATTCAATAATAATAATAAATTCTGCTAATGAAACATTTTTTCCTGCTTTGTATCTATCCCAACAGTACACTTAATACAAAATGTCTTGAGTTTAATTCAATTCAATTTTATTTATATAGTGCAAAATCACTACAAAAGATGCCTCAAGGAACGTTATATTGTAAGGTAAAGACCCTACAATAATACAAAAAACTGAGAAATAAAGAGAGATAAAAACACAAAAACTCATGTAGATTTGAAATGCCTTAAGGTAGAAAAAAAAAGGAATAAATATAATAAAACAAAACAAAACAAAAAAGTTTTTATATCCGTGGGTTTCAACTGGTCAACTGTGGTTTCAACTATGGCATTTCAAACGCACAGTCCTTGTATTGTAATGAACACCAAGCACTTCCACAACACTGTGCAGTATGTGGCTGCATCAGTGAGAGGGCAGACGAGCTCATATCAGTTCAGCTTCAGTAACAACCATGTTCTCTGCAGCCCAGATACTGCTGCTGGCTACTGCATCCTGTGAGAAGCTTTGGTCAATTCGCACTACTAAATACAATGGAATTACTAATACTTGGATCACACAGAATGAAGGAAAACCAATGGAATGGATTTTACACATTTGATATGATGGGAGCAGTGACCATAACAATGTTTTTAAGAACAAGTTCAGCATCAGCAGAGACAATTCTTTTGGCAAAGTGACAATAACAGGACAGAATCTACAGCTCGAGGACACAGTTGTCTATTACTGTGCATGTTACTGCACAGTGATACAGAACACTGACAGGCCCGTACAAATACCCAGCAACACAAAGCCACCAAAAGCAGCATGTGTAACTGTGAATACAAATAAGAGTATGAGGCAGAGAGTTTGTAGAGTATTATATTCATATGGCAAACTTCGTAAAACATACCCTGTCTCATTGTGTAAAACTTAGCCTAAAAGAAATTGTATGGACAAACTTGAGTAAATAAAACTCAAATAAAACTGATTGTCACTTGGTCCAAAGTAATGCATTACAGAAATCACAGTATATTTTTCAGTAATTAATTAATGTAAAATATTATTGTACTAAATTCAATGATAACACTACAATTAAACATTGCTGTAATTTAAAATATACATATATATATATATATATATATATATATATATATATATATATATATATATATATATATATATATATATATATATATATATGTATATGTATATGTATATATGTATATAAACATATATATATATATATATATATATATATATATATATATTTTTTTTTTTTTTTTTTTAAATTACAGCAATGTTTAATTGTAGTGTTATCATTGAGTTTAGTACAATAATAGAGCTGGTTGATATATATATATATATATATATATATATATATATATATATATATATATATATATATATATATATATATATATATATATATATATATATCAACCAGCTCTGTTTCTTCCATTTACTGCGCTACAATCAGGTAAAGTCAGCCCATTATCATACAATCAGCTTTAACAAAGGCAATGATGAGTAATCACTGAAGATATGTAGCCTCCATTTGTAGCTGTTTGTAATTGCTTCATAATAGGACACATAACCATGATTAATTCAAGCAGTTACTATTTGTTAGTTACATTCTTTGTGAGACCTCATCAAAAATGGGGATTATCTATATCTTACAAAGCATTTATAAATGAAAGCAGTTTTAAATAAAGCTTTAAATCCTGAAGTAAATAACAGCAAATCATCATATATCAATTCATTTGGCACTTCAAGGGTTAATATTACAAATAGATATATGGAGTAGCAGAAAAGGTTTAAAACAACCATTAGGTCAGGTTCACCTAGCAATAAGAATATATGAGCACTGAGCTGGATTACTGAAGCTTTGACTTTGACTTGTTTTGGAAGAGAACTTTAATTCAAAATATTATTGTTTGTCACAAAACAATGAATAATGGATAATCAAAAAATTACAGTGAATAGTACGTTTGGCTCTAATTTAGTTTGCTGTGGATAACACATAGTAAAAAAAAGTTGATAGACAAGTTTATCCCATTGTTATCCTGGAGTGAGGAGGATTCAATGCAAACCTCAGATGTTTTCTATCTCTACGTACAAAGAGAACACAAATGGACTCCCAGTGGGTTTCCTGGGTTGACAATTATAATGGTAGCAAGAAATACTACTCTCAGTCAGTTCAAGGCTGGTTTATCTTTTTCAGAGACAGCAGAGAACAATTTCTGCGGATATCTGTAGATGAACAGTCAGACAAGTGAAGATTCTGCTGTTTATTATAGTGCTCAGCCACCACTGTGACAGAAGTCCGTTTAAAAACTACAAAAAATCATTCAGTACCTAATATTGATGTAGCAATATTGTATTTAATAGTGAAAAGATAACTAAAATATCAATGAGTAATTTTCCCTGTGACAGGGATCAGGAAAAGGGATCAGATCTTTTTGTTAGCTACTGATTTCACCCTAATGACACATAAGACACATCGATTTTCCATTACTGCTGACTGATTTCTTCCTTAGATCAGCTTAAAATTCACTTTGTAGACTTCAAACATGAACAGAATAATTTTAGCATTATTATATTATTTTATTATCATGTTCCATTTTGATCTCTCTGAGTGCTGTTTTCTTGTAGGTGACAGAACTGAGTGCGTGACTTAATTCACAGTCTCAGCTTTAACATATCAGATTTAAAAAAACCAATGTCCATGCTAAATTTAGCTAAAGTCATCCAGTGAGGAGGAGTTAATGCAAACTCAGATGTCTTTCACTTCTACTTATCTGACTGTAGAGTGAACGACAGAGCAGTGGACTCACAGATCGATATGATGGACTGTAGGACAGGACTGCTGCTTTTAACTGTTTGCTGGGCAGGTGAAGATTTTTGCTGATATTGTATTTTATTTTGTCTCCCTATAGTTACAATAAGACAAATGCAAAGTTACTTGCATTTTTTTTTATTTTACAGGTGGTGATAGTCAGACTCTGACTGAGTCTGAACCAGTGGTTAAAAGACCTGGAGAATCCCACAAACTGACTTGTACAGGATCTGGCTTTACATTTAGTGACTACTGGATGGCCTGGGTCAGACAGGCACCTGGAAAAGCATTAGAGTGGGTTGCGAACATCAGATATGACAGTGCTTACATCTATTATTCTCAGTCAGTCCAAGGGCGGTTCACCATCTCCAGAGACAACAGCAAACAGCAGCTGTATCTGCAGATGAACAGCCTGAGGACTGAAGATTCGGCTGTTTATTATTGTGCTCGAGACTCACAGTGACTGAAATTCTTTAAGCAGCTGTACAAAATCCTACAGCCCTTTATGCTACATTTGCCTTTCATCATAATTGTAGTATAATGAAAGTGTTACTAATACTAAATCTATTAAGGCTTTTAGTGTAAGAAAGTCTTGCATTTGTCTGAGAAGTTCTTTACATTTCATGCAGTTAAACTTCTCCACTGGTGTCTCCTCCACTGTCATGATGAAGGTCATCTCATTATCAAAGGTATTCAAAGTCAATAAAACAGAATGGTAAGTTAAAATGGTCACAGGAAGTTGTTCATATATGAGAGGATCATTTCAGGCCTCACCAGACATCCTGCTGTTTAAATAGATGAAATACAATAAATGCAGTGTTTCAGTATCATGACATCTTCCAAGGTCTCTGTCTAGCTAAAAACTGAGCTTCATTTTATTCCACTTATCATGTTTTAATAGCAGCTGTGGGGAAGACACTGTTTACCTGACAACTGCACAAGCATTTAAACTGCTTTCAAAATGAGAGAAAAACAGAGAGGAAGTAAACAGTCTACTCAGTCATTGCTTTAAAAAAATGCAAATGTATTTAAGTTAACAATAAGCCTTTCCTCATAATAAGCATTAGGCACGAACAGGCAATGAACAGCTTACATCTCTTCAGCTTAAATATCAAACATGTTCTCTGTAGCTTTGATACCAATGCTGGCTGCTGCATCTTTTGGGTTGTTAAGAATCTATCAGTATCAATTAATCTATTAATCAGATGAATGGTGGAAATAGTGTTGACTGTCTGTCGAGTTACTACTAAAAAAAAAAAAAAAAATGTTACAGAGAAGAAAGACTTAATAACACTGGAAGCCTCATTTTATTCTATAGTCTGAATGGCCTATACAAGTAAATTTGCACAATAATACTTGTGTAAAGATAAAGTTTATTGCGGTTCATTACAGTACCTAAAGTGCACTATGATGACAAATTAAATGCATGTGAAATTGATTCTGCATTGGCAAAGAAATACATTTAGCTGCAATTAACTCATTATTTAAAATACTCTTCATTATACAAAATTTAATGTACCAATAAATGAACTAACTACAAATGTTTTAAGAGATAATTAAATGGCATGGCAGTACAAATTGTTTGCTGCACAAGCTCTCTACCGAAAATTTAAAAAAATGTGGCTATATGTTTATGTTCATGAAAAAATTATAATGTTCAATTTAAATATATTGAAAAATTGGCAAAATGAAGTTAGTGAGTGGATCATGTGTGCCATGTGGAGAGGACAAATGAACTCACATCATTTCAACTTAACATCAGTCCTGTTAGCTCTGTTACTGCTGCTGGCTGCTGGACCCTGTGTCAGGTCTCTAGTTATTCTTTGACTGACAACAGTGTGAAGGAAACGTTTATAAAAATGGTGCTTCAAAGAATAGGTTTCCCTTTCCTAAACGTGAAATGGACACATGCAAAAGTAGCATTACCAGCAGCGGGAGATAATATATTTAAAGCCAAGAAGTTGGTAGCAAGCAAAAACCATGTGAAGTACATTCCAGGGTCCTTAATTGCCAGAAACTATTGAGGTATGTGGCTAATATTTATTTACCAACTGTAAAATAGAAACAGTGGACTGATGTATGTATTACTCAAGTGACACTGATACCGGGTTCACGTATTAAATACTTCAGTATTTAAACTGCGGTTTCAGACACAAACATACTGAAAACCATCTAGTCACAGCAGAAAATAACAACTCAGGAAATGAAACAGGTCTAATAAAAAAAACTGCACATGGTTCTGGCTTATTTTTAAAAATAAACTGATATCTACCTATTCGGAACCATGATAACAGGGTTCTTGCTGATCGGAGCTGGCTTGGCCCTGACTTATCGGAGAAATAAGAGAGCGGAACCAGCTGTTCAAACCCCCCCAAGGCTGACCGCTGGAATTGAAGCGACGGGACGAGGCGCGACCTCTCACACTGAACGCAGCATGGTTAACACCTTGGAGACGCTTACAGCTGCCGTGAAGACTCAAACTAACACCATTGAGCGTATGATGGGATACATCAGAGAGGGGCCTGCTCACAATGACACCCTTGAGCGAAAGTTGGATCACATCGCAGAACGGCTCACTGCAGTTGTGGGGTCTCAGAATCAAAAGAATGACAACACCACGGAACAGAAGTTTGATACCATCATGGGGAGGCTCGCGGCTCTCCAACGGGAGATCGAGAGACCAGTGTCAGAGTGCTAAATTCGGAGCTGCTCGCATAAAGGAGAAATCAACAATATTCAACATATGGACACCACGGCGCCAGCTGCTCAGGCCCAAGGCTGGAGCCCACCAAAACAACTCCCTGATAATGACTGTGTGATGACTATTCTTCCCATCCCATGCAAGGCCACCTGGGTTGGCTGGCAGACTGTTTACTTAGCCTGACAGGGCGAAGGACACTGTCTCAGCTGGACTCTGGACACGCACACACATACACTTACACTGATAAGCACGCACTCATCCCCCTCCCTTTCCAAACGCCTTCGATGCTTGTTTCCTGCGGGGGAAGACGGCGGGTCTGCGTGCCGCGCTGAAATGGTAGCGCTGTGTAGGACGACTGCTGTGTTCCTTCGGATTACCCCCCACCCCCCTATCCAACCCCTGTGGCTAGTCACGTGCTCTAATGTTGTGATGTGGACATTAATGTGCTCTCTGTGCAGATGAGTTTTTTTTTGTTTCCTGTTCTCATGCTGTCCTCCCATAGGTGCCCAGCGTGAGAAGAGGTCTCTTTTTTTTCCTCTTGTACTTTTCCCATTGTTGTGTAATTTTTCAGTGTTTTCTCTGCAACGCTGCCGATCTCCGACTGTATTCCCATGTGATGTCTTTGTTGTGTGTGTAAGTCGGGGGGGGGGGTCCTATTCCTCTGCGGGGCAACCTGCATATGGCCAATAAAGCATTCAATTCAATTCAATTCAATTCAGTATGAAACTTTGTATTTTCAAATTGAAGCATCAGTGTACAACAACACAAAGTAGAACAACTAGTCGAATCAAAAGTTCAAAGAAGAAACTTTTCAAAATTTAGTCCAATTTTAACAAAATCTTTCAATAACATAGTTTTGGAAGATAATTTATTAAGTCTTTTGTTGTTTGTGAATATGTAAATCTAAAACCAGTAGTAGTGATAATGCTGAGTTGGCAGTTTTAAATTTAATTTTAAAAGCAGAATTTGATTGTGATGGGAGGACCATAATAAAAGGACATTGAAAATATTTAAAGTAGTTCTGCAGAGATACCAGGCATACTGTCAGGATGGTATACAGAAAGATAACACTCCTGTTGGTTGCTCCCTTTGTTTCAAGTTGTGTTAAAGGTGGAACTACAACTGTCATGGTTGGACGGGCCTCGCCAGTCGACCTGCCTGTCTTTGTTTTTGTTTGTGTTTCTCCTCTCCATTTTCTTCTTCGCTATCCTGTGGCACATTGTTTATGGAAGTCACACTTCCAGAAGTCAGGTGCGAATGGCATCCGACCCAGAAGCGCTTCGGAGCTGGAGCCACTACACCTGGAACTGATTCCGTGTCCAAATGCTTCCAATCATCCGACATTTTGAGCAGAGCTACTTAATGGTGTGGTCAGATGACAGTCAGAGCTGGTCTAAGCCTGGTAATAGCCCAAGTATCGTGTCGTGAGGAAACTGTGCGCCTGCAAGAAGAGAGACATACTGTTTGCTGTGTTCGTTTCCACTAGGAACAGGGATGGAATGGATTTCGTGGAGGTGGATCACAAGCACTGGAGTATTTCTGGAAAGGGGACAGAAATGCACTATATTGGAACTCGGACGAGATCCCCGTGGATTGTTTGCACATTGAACTGTTTACTGAACTAACTTTAACTGTAAATAAACGCACTTTCTTTCATCAAAGACAGCGAGTCGCACAGACTACGGTAGATAGATAGAAAGATTTTGCTTTAGAAGCTCAGTTTGTTGCTGGATCAGACAGGCTCCTGGTAAAGGGCTGGAGTGTATCAGATTTATACACACAGATAGTACTTTTATCCATTACTCCCAGTTAGTCCAGGGTAGATTAACCATCTCCAGCAATAAAGTCTATCTACAGATGAACAATTTGAAGACTGAGGACTCAGCAGTGAATTACTGTGCCAAAAGGATACACAGTGAGTTGAGCACAAGACGAATCATATAAAGATTTGCTCCTTTTATCACAATGGTAGAGAACATTTGGCTTTATCTGTATTGTATCAGGTAGAGTGCTTTTAATTGATTATAATATATTGATATTTTAGTCTCTACAATTGAAACTTGTATACTTGAATATTTCATATAAAACAATATCTATATCTATCTATATGTGTATATGTATGTATATCTATATATCTATATGTATATGTATGTATATACATATATATATATATATATATATATATATATATATATATACATATATATATATATATATATATATATATATATACATATTATGGAATGCCCTTTAGGAAAATATTATATATATATATATTCCAACCAAAGTCTGAATATATAGAATGAAACTTGAATATATAGAATGATCTTTTGAATATATAGAATGAAACTTGAATATATAGAATGAAACTTGAATATATATAGAATGAAACTTGAATATATAGAATGATCTTTTGAATATATAGAATGAAGCTTGAATATATAGAATGAAACTTGAACATATAGAATGAAACTTGAATATATAGAATGATCTTTTGAATATATAGAATGAAGCTTGAATATATAGAATGAAACTTGAACATATAGAATGAAACTTGAATATATAGAATGATCTTTTGAATATATAGAATGAAGCTTGAATATATAGAATGAAACTTGAATATATAGAATGAAACTTGAATATATATAGAATGAAACTTGAATATATAGAATGTATGAACCTCATTTTTAGAGATGATGTGTTTCTGAATTCTCTGCCTTTACAAAATGGCATCAGCTGAACTATTTCAGTACTTTTTAGAGCTTGACAACTGTTTTGCGACAGCTGTTCAAACTGCAAATGGTAGAAATAATTTGGAATTTATACTACGTCACCTTGAAGAACACGTTTTCATTATTGCAAAATTTCTAGTGCTCATGAATAATGTTCAACAAAACGTTTCTGGGAGAAGATTATGCACACTTCTTGAGGGAATTTATCAATCACTGATGGAGATGTCAACTGAGCTAACACTTCGAGCAGAAGCTGAAGCACATGTTATGGGCTCATTATATCATTCTACATCTCAAAGAGGAAGGCCAAGGTAAGTGATAAAAATGGAAACAAATTCATTCATAATGTGTATGGCACTTGAAAGAGTCAAGAGATGGCAAACAAGATAATGAATGCAAGAAATAAGAAAGAAGTTAACATATTTCTTCTTTTGTTTCTAACTCTTTTAGGTACAACATACCAGCTACTCAGCTGACTGACATGCGAGACTTGGGGTTTAGTTGGATGGCCATATCTCAAATGTTGTCAGTAAATGTTCGAACACTGTACAACCACAGGATACAACTAGGTTTAGTGGACTATGGAAATTTTAATAATATTTCAAATGTGGATCTTGATCATCTCATTACTGAGATTCTTACACATACCCCTGGCTCAGGAGAATCCTACATTAGTGGTAGTTTGAGAGGAAGAGGAATCAGAGTTCAGCGGTGGCGAGTGCGAGAACGTTTAAGAATAGTTGATCCAGTGGGAAGAGCTTTGAGAGGACGGAGAGCAATTCAGCGGAGGGTCTACAATGTCACTGTCCCAAATCAAGTGTGGTATGCCTTTTTTCACGTCTTAAATTTGATTAATGTTAATTATTACTTCCTGCATTGTAGTAATATAATATTTTGTTTGTGTTTTAATAAACAATGTTGTATAATGTCTGGGTTTAAAATATTGTTTATCTCCAGAAATAGTTTACATGACAGAAGTACAATGTCAAAGTCATAGACCTTTATTTTAATGTACATCTAGTGTCATAATAATAATATATTTCTTCTTATTCCAGGCATATTGACACAAACCATAAGTTAAATCCTTGGGGGTTTGTGTTTCATGGAGGAGTTGACGGCTACAGTCGCTGCATTACCTACATGAGATGCTGCACAGATAACAGAGCATCAACTGCTATGCAACTTTTCCAGAGTGCCGTTGATCTCTTTGGCCTCCCACAACGTGTCAGGGGTGATGCTGGCAGTGAGAATATTGATATTGCACGGTTTATGATTGAACATCGAGGGCCAAACAGAGGAAGCTTTATGGTTGGACGAAGTGTGCATAATCAAAGAATTGAAAGATTGTGGGGTGAACTAAACAGAGTTGTGTCAGCATACTTTAAAGACCTTTTCCTCTTTATGGAAAATGTTGGGATTTTAGATAGCACTGATCCATTTCATATTAGGGCTCTTCACCATGTATATCTTCCAAGAATTAACAGATCTGTGGATGAATTTGTAAATCAGTGGAACCATCACAGCTTAAGGACAATGGAAAATCACTCCCCGCTGCAGCTGTGGACTGTTGGAATGTTGCAACTTCCTCAGCATCACAGACCGCTCAGTCAAGTGCACTTCAGACATCGTTCTTACCATCACCAGCAGTTGACGGCTGACTTGAGGCAGATCGACCCCTTGAGTGACGATGGAAATCATGGGATAGAAGTTTTTTTGACAGCATGCCGCATGCTTCAGTTAAGTTATTAGTAAATTTGTTTGTGTTAATTAAAAAAATTATTTGAGTGCCAGACACTAAAAATTGTGAAATATCATGATACTGAAAAGGGTCCAAGGCTATTATTTAGGTAAAAGAAAGGTAAGATAAAAAGACTGGTTTTATCTTCATATTCACTTGTGCCATTTAAATCATAAAAGTAGACAAATAAAGTGTTTAGACTACACTTTTCTTTCATGACAAACCATACTTGTCACAGTAAAAAAATGTTACAGTATATGTTACATATGATTGTATGATGTACTAATGTATCTGTTAATAAACAGGAATTATGATTCATTCATTAAATAAAATATGTTATACATTTTAAACTCTTTAAACTTTTTTTTAAAGACACAAATTACATAAAAAGTAGAAACACAGAACACTTTATTTGTGTATTTCCAGTACCCATAGGAAGGAAATAATATTCTGCAGTAATAGGGCTGGTCTTAAAAAAACAAAATGAAAGAGGAAAAAAAACCCAAACAATCTACAATGAGCCTGTGTTATCAAGTAGTATAGTAAAATATGCAAACAAAATCCTTAAAACACTCCCTGCAAACCAGGTTATGTTTATTATCATTATCATTATTATTATTGTTTATAATACTTTGATAATATATAATAATTTGATAAGATTGTAAAGTCATATAGTGTGATATAATGTTCATATTTCAACCTGTAACATAACCAGGTTTGACCTAACCAATGTCTGTCACATTTATAGACAACTTTGCTGCCAGTGTTGGAGATACTGTCTTTCTACCTTTTAGTATGTAGGGTTACTGTAATACTTTTCAAAACTTTACCAAAACCTAACAAAAACATTTTTAAACCTGTGAGTTAAGCTAAAAGTTAAATGATATTAATACAAAGTTCTGTGTAAAGCATAAATGTTCAAATGGGACACTGAAATAAAGCTTAACTCATCTCATTTGAAAATTCACATTATGTGGAATAGTTGAACACAGGAAGCATTTGAGAAAACTTAATTCTATATAACAATGAGATTGTGGCATATTATTTTGCTCACTGCAGGGGTGCTAAATAATGTAATGTTACTATGGGTCATACCAGAGACAAAACATGCCATATAAGCAGGAAAACAAATTAACTACAATCAAAAAACAAAAAAATGCCCCACATGTATAAACTGAAACAAAATTATTCTATCCATTCTCTTCGGCTTATCAAATCCATGTCTGATTTGAAAGTAGTGTGCACTGCATGAACTGGTATTTAAGCTGTAATTTGAAAGACACACATGAAGCTTATTTAGGCTATACAGTCCTACTGCTGTCCAGGGTGTACTCTGATGCGGGGTTAACAACATTAACAAAAACAAGAAAATAAAAAATGCATATGCAAAATAGAAAAAAACCCAAATCCTCATCATGTCACCAATCCTTAAGAAAACACATCATGCTCTTCCAAATCCTGGTGAATTCCGTATTGCAAAATCCATGTCTGATTTGAAAGTAGTGTACACTGCATGAACTGGTATACGAAGGATATTTTCACAAGTATTGGCCACTGGAAATCTGCAGTTAGTGACGAACTCAAGGCTTGGCTTTGGAGAAAAACCCAGGGCTGGTATGCTGTCACATCCAGTGCAGAAAACAAGAATATCTTCCAAAGAGACATCATTTTCAACTATAAGATAGAAAAATACAAAATCATAATGATATTCTGACTAAGACTACTGATGTACAGATACATTAAATTACCAAAAGATTAAATCAAAAGTGAAACATGTATATATTTTTAAAAGTAAGCTGTAATTTGAAAGACACACATGAAGCTTATTTAGGCTATACAGTGAAACCACAATGTCAAAAAAAGAAGTTAGTGGAGACCACAACATATTAAATGTACGTGGATGCAGCAATAGCCTATTATTTGTACTCAGTATACAGGATTGGTAATAATTTATTTATTTAGTTATCCTCTTATTTATCCTGTTATTTATTTATCCTGTTAATACACTGAAGTCAAACTGAAATCACATTTGGATACAATGTTCTTTGTAAACCCAGCACTTGCATCAGTACTATCTATCTACCTTTTTTGTTATGGCATCTATGTCTGTAATTTCATGATGCTGCTGCACAAAAGTGAGAATTTTGATTTATGGTCAAACAATGTGCCAAGTAGTAAACTCACATTCTGCCTCCTGAAGATAGTCTTGCCAGAAAGCCAGGGTCCGGCACTCATCTTGAAATGCATTACTCCCTCGTTCGGAGTGAATGATCTGGAATAGATTCTCCATATCAGTTGCTCTGAGAGCCATTCCAGCTTTCACGAAAAGGCACTTCATCTGAAGAGGGTATGTCTGTAGAGCATCTAGGACACCTAGAGACCTCAAGCCATCTCTGAACCTAGCCAAAATAAAACAAAATCAAATTGTATTTTATATTACTATTATTATATTTGTATTTGATTGGATTTGGAACCTGTATCATAACAAGAGGTTTTGAGGTTTTATCAAGAGACATTTCTGAACTAATTACATTTTACTTTCCTGTGGACTGCTGTATCAGAGGTGAAGAACATTTTTCCCCTTACAGGGCCAGACTGTCTTAGATACAGATAAAAAATGCCTATACATGGAACAACTGAGCTGAAATATGATACACAGGGACCTGTCATGAATTGGAGTAAAAGTGACAAATTGCTTTCAAATACATCTGGTCTCTTGTTCCATTGGCATACCTTTTCTGTCAGTCTACAATCAACCCAAATGCTACTCAATTTGAATCTATTTTTATTTACATATTTAAACACATGCCTACATCGGCACAGATACAACGTTTTATGTGAATTTTAATTTCATGAATGAAAGATATCTGTTTTGTTATGAACTGTACTAGCATGGAGCGCTACAGACCTGTACCACCCAAACAGGCTAATACCCGTTTCACAACACAGTGACTTTAGTTTGACAGGCTTAATTTTTTACCATTACAGTATGTGTTTAGACATACCTTTCAAAAGGTGCACGGGTCCGTTGAAGGACATACCAGTGAGCCAGATCCAAAGCAGTTTCTTGTTTGTTTTGAAGTGTTATGCAAACATTGTGACCAGCAAGACTGATCAAGCTGGCTGCCTGTGCAACTGCATCTTGCAGCTGTAGATCATTCTCGGCCTGTATGATCTAAAAACAATATGAGGAAATTATAAAATGAATTATTTGACTCTACTATTTAGTAGAACATACAAAACTAATAGCTTCAGTGTTTAATTAGTACATTAACCCTATGAAACCCCATAACCGATCAGGAGGCTGAGGTATAAGTTATTACAGTTTTTCTCGATTGCTAAAACACATTTCTTGAAACTATGCCTCATATTCTCACAACAGTAAACACAAATCCATAACATCTCACTCAATTTCCCAAACATCCTATTTCCAGGTCAAAATGAAGCTCTACACTCAAAACTATTCACTCTTGCTGAAAAACCAAACTTTGCCCTCAGACATCAAACACAAGCCCTCAAAAACACACACACTACAACAGAGTTTTGCACACTGGTACAATTAATTCAAAACAATAGTTCCAAAACAATTAGGTTGCTTATGGTTCTCCCCTTCAAAAACCTTTTCACATGATAAACACAAAAGACGCAACCAATGTATGTACAGTGGCACATTTTTATTCATGTACTATACAGTACAACACACACCAAAAAACATTATTCCACCTCAGCATCTTGTCTTTGGTCTGGGTCAGGCCAGAGAATCTCATCCACATCACAGGCTATATTGGCCCTAGCCAGGCAGCGGGGGTAAAATCCTCTTGCATGCCTGATCCACCCCTGGCATGCATCTACTGATATGTCTAGGCAGGCTTCTTCCATGGCCTGAAGGAGGTGAACACGGACATAAGGTTCTCGGTCATACACTTTCCACCGCCATGCCGAAAATAACTCCTCTATCGGGTTTAGAAAGGGAGAGTATGCAGGCAGAAAGATATTAGAAAACCTTGGGTTATTGGTAAACCAGTCACGAACCAGAGCAGCGCGATGGAAGCTGACGTTATCCCACACAACAACGTAGTGAGGCTGCTCTGGCTGTGCTGGTTCCCTGTAGTCCAGCTGGAACATATGTTGTCTTAAACCATCAAGAAAAGCAAGGAGAAGCATAGTGTTATAGGGTCCTAGTACGGCATGGCGGTGGAGTACCCCTCGTTGGCTGATGGCTGTGCACATAGTGACATTCCCCCCACGCTGACCAGGGACATTTACAATAGCCCGATGGCCAATTATGTTCCTCCCCCTTTTCCTTCTTTTGGTCAGGTTAAAACCTGCCTCATCCACAAAGATTATTTCATGGGGAACAGGCCGTCCTTCAATCTCAAAGATTCTCTGCAAAACACATAACACAGTAGAGTCAATCGGTACCCTGAACCACAGTTCAAGAGTGCTGAAATGGCAGCATAAACTGCCATGCTGTGATGGTACACAATACTTTATACAATATCCAAACTCATACCTGAACATATTCCACACGTTGGTTTTTCACTCTGTCAGAGTTTCGTTCGAAAGGGACTCGGTATGCCTGTTTCATCCGGAATTGATTCTTTCGGAGGATGCGGTCAATTGTGGAGAGGCTGATGGCATTTATGCCTCGAAAAAGATGATCATCCTCAATCACTCTCCTTTGAATCTCTTGCAGGCGGATTACATTATTTGCAATTACCATGTTTACAAGTTCCATCTCTTGCCCCTCCGACAAAAGCCTTAACCTGCCTCCACCAGGTGGTCGTCTCTGTGTCCTACAAAAATAGAAGCACTCATTACTGTAACTGTCACACATTCGAAGGTTCTGATTGGTGTGTGATAAATTTTGACTCCTAGTGTTTCCACCTGGTTAATTGTGTGCTAATTGAGCTCAAGCTATGCTGACTTAAGTTAACATTATTGAATGCTAGTGCTTTCTAAATGACTACATGGTGTAAGCACTGAAAAATGTAGGGATTTGTGTGTAGAGTTTTGCAGTAACAGTTCACCAAATTTGACTCATGTGTCAAAGCAGGGAATAGTGTTTATAGTTCAGGGAAATGGGTGAGCTTTTTGAAAAATAGCGTTACGGTTTTGAAATTTTAGTTTAAAAGCCTGGTTATAGTGTTTAAGCAATCGAGAAAAACTGTAAGCTGGAAAACAAGTGCAATCATTAAATTCTGAAAACTGAAACTTGGAGTTTCTTGGGCAGTAACCAACAGAACCATAACCTGCCACACACATTTTTAGTTCTTCCTTCTTGTAGCCATTAAAATGTTTGATCTTTTACTAGAAAGGTGCAGGACTCGGGCAAGAAAAATTAGGGAAGTGTTAGTAAAAATGTTGGACAAGCAAAAAAAGACCTACAATGAAATTGAAAGAACCAAAGGAAAATATGCTCACCGACTGCACTTGTGACCTTGTTTCCTCATCAGTAATATGATCAGTGCTGACTTTTACATTGTCTGGACCCTTTTGAAGACACTCATAGAAGAGTTCAGACAAGAAACATGGACTCTGTCCCCCGTGGGCAATTGACATTGCCATGATCTGGCCAGCATAGTAGTATCCATTATCTTTCATTGCTGTTAACAAATAAAATAAAACATCATCTCAAAAGCTTGCATCATTATTTTTGTTACTGTGGCATTTTTTATAGTACAAGTTACCAAATATTATTTCTGAAAAAAATATTGCCCATACAGTTGCACCCATAATAGTTTGGATAATAACAAAATCATCTTAATTTTGCTGTGCACCACCACCTTGGATTTTAATACCAAACAATCAAGATGATACTAAAGTGCAATTCCTTCGAGGTATTTTATTAAAAAATGGCACCAGCTGATTAGGAATTACAGTCAATTTTATACATTATCCACCATCTTTAAAGATGGTTGCTTTAGACAAGTGATTGAAAGCTAACACCATTTTATGTATTATTTTTAATACAAGGATTAAAATTCTTTACAATTCTTTACAGCCTTACAGTCAGATCAGGTAACTGAGCTGGCTTGTTATGCTTTGGGTTATTATCAATTTACACTGTCCAATCAATTTAGCATTTGCATTTGGCTGAATCTGAACAGATTGCCCTTTACACTTCACAAATCACCAGTGCTATCATTGACAACAGTAGTGGCTTGGTTCTATGGCAGCTACTCATGCCCGTGTCATAACACTGCTTCCACCATGTGTGACTTAAGCTATTCTTTTCTTTACTATGCTTTTCTCCTTCCATCATTTTGGTTAATCTTGGTGTCATCTGTCCATATCTTCATAGTAGTATAGCATAGTTCTTTTAGATGTTTTCTGGCAAAGTCCTTCCAGTTATTTACTATTGCACCTTGTTGTAAAACATCTGTGTTTCCATTCATAAGTGCATCTCTTGATTGTTGAATTACACCATATCAGTCATTTGAATAATTACTTTTGAGAAATGAGAGAGCATGTATAAAAATGACCAGAATTTCTAAATATGTAGTACTGTTTCAAACCTTTCAACTAAAGCAGACAATCTTCCCTTCAGTCAATCTAGGTTTAATTTTTTAAAATCCTCTGTGGTGGTACAAAAATTCTGTCATTGCCAAAAAAATGTGTTTAGTTAACTGTATGAGATACTAAACTCGTACATGTAATCACAAACCAATTGATGTATAATGTATTGATGTAAAATAAATCAAATGGCAACAATTAATAAAATCATAAGTACCTTTAGAATTGCACGTAAGAACTTTAGCATTGGGTGGACCTTCAAAGATGCCAAGTTTGTCCTTGACTTCACAGAGGCAAAGTCGGAAGAACTCCCGAGTAGGTCCTCCATTGTCAACAGCACCCTCAGATATTCCATAGTCATCAGTAAACTTCACATCTATTTTTTTCTCTGGTGAAAAATTGGATCTGCCCATGGCTCTGGATGCTCCATCCCACACATTTCGCCTTATGATGTTGAAGCGTACAGTGCTGTCATTATTTACTCTAGTAACAATCTGCTCCAAGATTCTCTCTAAGCTCTGGACGTCACTGAAACATACACACACACAAAAAAAAAACAGTAAAGAAATATACTAGTCTCAATGGCAATAACCCACCAACAGAATAATGATGTACCATTCTTAAGACTGTAATTGATATTTAACAAAAAAGAGATACAAATCAAGAATGTTTGTGATAATGGAAAAAAGATTAAGTTTAAGTTAAACTAAGTTTACATTTTTATCTTGTCATAAATACACTAGTATTTATAAATAGTATAAATACACTATATAAATACAAGCAGAACAAGAAAAACAACAAGATCCAACACTGACAACCAACCTCCATTCAAAAAAGTAAAAATAAACCAAAACATATATCAAGTAAAATATAAGTAATCTGATAGCCTTGGTAATCTTCAAATGACAACAGAAATCACAGGTTGCAGTTCGTAGTTTGCTTATTCAAACTGATCCAAAACTAGACAGTAGATGACTCCTTTTCCGCAAAAAACATAAAATAATGGTTAATATGTTGACCTTTCAACATGTAAAAGTTTGTGTTGTACTGACCTTTCACTTGCACTTGAGTCTAAAGACCTTGAAATGGCTTCTTGGAGGTCGGGGTCATCTGACAGGTATTCTTCCTCAAACAGGCCAAGATATGTACTGCAAAGCCAGAATGTTTTGTAAATTATTTAGTTAAATTACATATAAATGATGTTGACATAATTACATTATCACAATACATAGATTGGCCTCAGCATTATTAAAGTTGTGTGGGATCATCTTGACAGAGAACAGAACAAAAAGCCTGGAAAACTATTCCTGAACCATGCTTAAAGAAATTCAATAAAAAGAAGACATCACCATCAAGAAAGCTTGGTTAAGAGAGTTCAAGCTATGTTGAAGACTAAAGTAGCTCATATCACATTTTGAATTTTAAGCTCATTAAAATTCTACAAGTTTTGTTCTACTCTAATATACTGCGCTTCCATGTCTGTTTGTAGACAGAATTTTGTAGACTTCAGTAAATCACTGCGCTTCTTTCCTATTTTTCCAGCAAAATACAAAGAAAGCAGGGGTGGGTCATGACTTTTGCACAATATAGCTCAAAAGATTAAAATATACAAACATGTACAAAACACATACCTGTAGGATGTGCTGGATAAACTTGGCTGGGTAGGTCCATTGGACACACTGGAGGTGTTACTAGAGAAGACACGTGTGTCACCAGTAACACTGGCAGAAGAACCCACTGATAAGCCAGGTGTGTTGTAACTGACAAAGGCAGATGTTCCACTGGAGTAAGGCTCATCCTCATCAGTAGCAACGACAGCAGGATTGGTGGACATTGTGAGGGTGTCAGCAGAGATGGAAGATTCAACAGTACAAACATCTTGGGTAGCAACGCACCAGATGACCTCATCATCAACAGACATGGACTGTGCGTTAACAATGGGAATGGCTGAGGGAACTTCTTTAGAAATTTCAACTGTGAGAACACAAAGAACAGGAGTTTAACTTTTGAATAACATCTAATCACATTTATAGCTTTTGCTTTTCATGTATTTAGGGGTACATTTCTTCCTGCTCAAAATATTAAACTAAATTTAAATATGATTTTAACAAAGACTTGACACTTAGCTAAAGACACAATGCCTAAGATGACTAAGTAACAGACACTGAACCAACTTAATTTACAGTTTATTTGGAGCGACTTTTAGATAGGAATATTTACCGCATTTGTCAGAATTCAACGTTTCTGTGAAATCCTGCCTGCTTGTATGGCTACTCTCTCCATCAGAATATGTCTGTAAATTAAAACAGATAATACATTTCATTATACTGACAACAAAATGTCATAATAAATATTAGTAATATGTTTATGTATTATGTATTAAAACATAATACAAGTGACAATGTTTAAGGGAGTTTAAAATCCATCTTTGCCTTTTTCACTCTCATTTTATGAACATACATACATTTGCTGAAATGATCAGGATTACTTACTGATTCATTGTCCTCACATAAGATGACCTTGTCAGGTCTGACATAAATTGACTTCTGATGAAACAGTTTTTTCACAAGGTCTCCATTCAAAGTCTGTTTGGAAGTGAGTGATGGCTCAACTAGTTTGGTGTGGCATGCCAGCAAAATCTGTAGCCTAGGGGAGGAAGAAAACATAGTGTATATGAAATTTTTGTTAAGGCTAACAGACTACAATACAATACAATACATTAAAAGGCTTAATTTTTGTTAACTCTAAAAGATATCAATCCAGTCATCTGATCGGTGCTCCCAGATCCTTTTTGGAAATACCCAAAGTTGACCTTTAATAGTATAATAATCTAAGTAACAAAAAATATATATTTTTTTTATAAAAAAGGATCTAATGCTTACCTGCATCCTTCAACAACTGGCTGGAAGGCAGTCCTTATTGCCTGCATTACTTTGTCTGAGTCCCAGTCACAGCTAAACTCCAGTGCAGATTTTATATGTCCATTTTCAAAAAGCCAAGCTTTTTTGTTACGCCTTGGCACATGTGTAGTTAGATGGTCTGGCAAGAGAATCACTTCTTTGGTGAAAGACTGAGCCACAGAATGTGACCTGCTTAGCTGTGCTGGAAACCTAATGGAGGATAAAGGCAAATTAAACATTTCTGCATGTTATATTACACTTCTCTGATCAATGAAGTACATTTAATTAAAAAAATACACCATGCTGTACACATGTCTAATCTGCATTAATAAACACCCTCTAGCCCCATGGTAGCTAGGATAGGCTCTTGGAATCCTGAATTGGATAAGTGGAAGAGAATGGATGGATGAATGGATGGATAGATGATGGAAGATAGTGGGATGGATGGGTGGAGAAACTTAACAATCACATAAACAAATGTCTTCAATTCACGGAGTACTTTTTGTTGCTTTAAAAAAGGTTTCATTAAATTATATACTGCCAACAACTATGTATTGTAACAACTGATGTGCTTTGCTTTTACACAATGTTTGCAGATTAAGCTTACGGGACGTGAAATATTATAGAAATGTTTCCACAATTAAACAAATTAACTGTTGTGCACAGTTTAGTCTCCACGTCCACACGCTGTCAGTCTATCGCACAGTTTTTTTGTTTTGTTTTTTTGTGATATTTTTGTTTACTTAGCTTCGTCGAGCAATTGAAACCTACGGGCTATTACTAACCTTCCACTAGTAATTTCAGTGCATTTAGTTCTGTTCTTACCTCTTCTGCCTTGGGCCCTTTCGAGTAAAAGGTCTAAGATTGTAGATGGGACCTGTTGTGGGGCACTCCTGTGATGTGGAAGGCACGTTCTCCATAACGTTAGCTGGATAGCCAGGGGTTATCTGACCGGAGAGGTTCACTGCATTTGGTCTTCCACGATGAAAAAGTGAATAAATTTCTTCATCAGTAGTACGATGCGGTACACTAGTACAAATATTAGGTTGGCCAGAACATGCATTTGCCAAGGTGTTAATTAGCTCCTCATTACTTAGAATTTGAGCCACAAAATTCCGTGCGGACTGGCTCATAGTGCCATTCCTCGCAGGTACAAACAAGGAAAACACTAGATGGCGCAAGCGCCTCCGTGACGTCAAGCTTCATTCTATATATTCAGAAGATCATTCTATATATTCAAGTTTCATTCTATATATTCAGAAGATCATTCTATATATTCAAGTTTCATTTCATATATTCAGAAGATCATTCTATATATTCAAGTTTCATTCTATATATTCAAGTTTCATTCTATATATTCAGACTTTGGTTGGAATATGTATATAATATTTTCCTAAAGGGCATTCCATAATATGTATATATATATATATATATATATATATATATATATATATATATATATATATATATATATATATATATATATATATATATATATATATATAACTGTGAAAGTAAGTAATATTTACAGTTTTTCTCAAATGCTAAAACACAAAAGCCAATCCTGTAACCCAAATGACCAGTAGTCTAAACACATTTACTAAATGTAGCCACCATATTCCAGTACCATAAACACATGTCACATGAAGACACAATTCACAAAACACAACCCTCTGTACTCATAAATCTAAACACATTTTTCCTTGCTAAAACACATGTTGCAAAACAACTCTGCTCATATTCTCAAATGAAAGCCCATGTGATGCAAAATGCTTGCCACAGTCACCAATCTTTGAACACAGGGAACACACCTGGCGTCAGTCACTACACACAATGACTCAAAATTGAAGACACTTGTTGCTAATGCTGTACCCACATGTAAAAGCAAGTTCAGAGTGCACAGTATGCTGAAGATTCCAAACAAACACAATGGATGAAGGCAGAGTCAGGGGAAGAGGAATTTGATGCAGAGGAGGGAGAAGAGCTGGCCCTGGAAGAAGAGGAGCAGGCCAATGAGGAAGAGGAGTTCAAATGAGAGGAGGAAGAGGAGCGACCAACGAGGAAGAGGAGAAGGCCAACATGGGAGAGGAGAAGGTCCAGGAGGGAGAGCAAGACAACCTCGCACCATCATTACGGACGAGATGCGAGCAACAGCTCAGCGACATGATGCCGCACAGTGATTGTGGTGTGTGTGGTGTGAATAACGTAAATAAAAAAAACTTCACACCCTGTTCATGTTTTCAAGATTACTGTTGTGTGCAATTGATTCTGTTTTTGCATTGAGTTGTGTTACAGTAGTGTACGTACATGCAGGATTTTCTATAGATTTATACTACTCATATGAAACTCACAAATCTAAATGCCTAATCCTCTGCAGAGATCTACGACGATCCGTTACTGTATAGTTTCTAAAATATGCATTGGCAGTTATGAAACAAAGAACCTTCTCACAAATTGAGCATTGTGTTTTCAATTGTTTTGCTGTAGTGTGTAATGCTGTGTATAGTGTTTACAGTTTTGACAGCTTCGAGCTGCTCTCTTGGTGTGGGAGTTTGAGTTTTGCAGTGGGAAGGTGTGGTTGTGTTTATGTAGCTTTAGAGAAGGGTGTTGTGTTTGGACATTGGGGAACATGGTGGTAACATTTGTGACATGTGTTTTAGCATTTGGGAAAAACTGTAAGATATTATATTAGTTGTTTACACAAGCAAAAACTCTTTAAATGTCGGCCCCATTTAGTCAGAGTTGATTTGTTGTTATATCCTTCTTGACTGCTTTCCACTTGTAATTGCCAAGTTATTAATCACACTATGGTTTACCTATGTCTGTTTTTACTTTAGATTTTTCTCTTTTACATTTAATGACTACTTGTTGTAAACTGTTGCCTCAAAGACAAAATACAGTTTCAGAAAAGGTAATAATTATTAAAGGATTCACATTACTTTATAGCTGTAATCCAGCATTAAAATGCATCTTAATTTCAAGGTTCAATACAATAGAAATGACTGCCAATTCCATTCTAGTTCTGCTTGTTTGATAAGAGAGAAGAATGTACACAAATTAATAATTCACAGTTTTCAACACAGTTTTTTTTTCTCTTTTTTGTGGGGTGGGGTAATTTATTCTGTGTAAACACTCTTTCATTATTCAAGTTTTCTCTCATGGGTTTGAGAAGATACAAATGCAAATATTCTTTCTTCCACCTATGCTGAAACCATCCACAGACAGTGGACTAACACACATGCAGTTAAACAAGATGGACTGTAGGACAGTGCTGCTGCTTTTGACTGTCTGCTGTGCAGGTAAAACGTTTTACAAAATAAATAAATACAAAAAACTCCCAAAAACTATTTTTATATTCTTTTAATTCATGGTTAGGATAATGTTCTATAAAATCTATTAAAATTAAATCTAGAGGATTTAATTTTCAAAGCAAAGGGTGGCTACTTTCAGGAATCTGAAATATTAAATATATTTTTAGTTATTTATCAATTTTTCTTTGCTACATAATTCCATATATTTTGCTTCATACAGTATGTGTATACAATGTAGAAAGTAGTAAAAATAAAGAAGAAGATAATGATGAGAAGATGTGTTCAAAATGTTTCATGCTTTTCCATACATTTGTGTCAATCTTTGTTTTTCAGAGGGGTTTGAGCAGAATCCAACTGTTACAGTTTTTCTCGATTGCTAAAACACATTTCTTGAAACTATGCCTCATATTCTCACAACAGTAAACACAAATCCATAACATCTCACTCAATTTCCCAAACATCCTATTTCCAGGTCAAAATGAAGCTCTACACTCAAAACTATTCACTCTTGCTGAAAAACCAAACTTTGCCCTCAGACATCAAACACAAGCCCTCAAAAACACACACACTACAACAGAGTTTTGCACACTGGTACAATTAATTCAAAACAATAGTTCCAAAACAATTAGGTTGCTTATGGTTCTCCCCTTCAAAAACCTTTTCACATGATAAACACAAAAGACGCAACCAATGTATGTACAGTGGCACATTTTTATTCATGTACTATACAGTACAACACACACCAAAAAACATTATTCCACCTCAGCATCTTGTCTTTGGTCTGGGTCAGGCCAGAGAATCTCATCCACATCACAGGCTATATTGGCCCTAGCCAGGCAGCGGGGGTAAAATCCTCTTGCATGCCTGATCCACCCCTGGCATGCATCTACTGATATGTCTAGGCAGGCTTCTTCCATGGCCTGAAGGAGGTGAACACGGACATAAGGTTCTCGGTCATACACTTTCCACCGCCATGCCGAAAATAACTCCTCTATCGGGTTTAGAAAGGGAGAGTATGCAGGCAGAAAGATATTAGAAAACCTTGGGTTATTGGTAAACCAGTCACGAACCAGAGCAGCGCGATGGAAGCTGACGTTATCCCACACAACAACGTAGTGAGGCTGCTCTGGCTGTGCTGGTTCCCTGTAGTCCAGCTGGAACATATGTTGTCTTAAACCATCAAGAAAAGCAAGGAGAAGCATAGTGTTATAGGGTCCTAGTACGGCATGGCGGTGGAGTACCCCTCGTTGGCTGATGGCTGCGCACATAGTGACATTCCCCCCACGCTGACCAGGGACATTTACAATAGCCCGATGGCCAATTATGTTCCTCCCCCTTTTCCTTCTTTTGGTCAGGTTAAAACCTGCCTCATCCACAAAGATTATTTCATGGGGAACAGGCCGTCCTTCAATCTCAAAGATTCTCTGCAAAACACATAACACAGTAGAGTCAATCGGTACCCTGAACCACAGTTCAAGAGTGCTGAAATGGCAGCATAAACTGCCATGCTGTGATGGTACACAATACTTTATACAATATCCAAACTCATACCTGAACATATTCCACACGTTGGTTTTTCACTCTGTCAGAGTTTCGTTCGAAAGGGACTCGGTATGCCTGTTTCATCCGGAATTGATTCTTTCGGAGGATGCGGTCAATTGTGGAGAGGCTGATGGCATGTATGCCTCGAAAAAGATGATCATCCTCAATCACTCTCCTTTGAATCTCTTGCAGGCGGATTACATTATTTGCAATTACCATGTTTACAAGTTCCCTCTCTTGCCCCTCCGACAAAAGCCTTAACCTGCCTCCACCAGGTGGTCGTCTCTGTGTCCTACAAAAATAGAAGCACTCATTACTGTAACTGTCACACATTCGAAGGTTCTGATTGGTGTGTGATAAATTTTGACTCCTAGTGTTTCCACCTGGTTAATTGTGTGCTAATTGAGCTCAAGCTATGCTGACTTAAGTTAACATTATTGAATGCTAGTGCTTTCTAAATGACTACATGGTGTAAGCACTGAAAAATGTAGGGATTTGTGTGTAGAGTTTTGCAGTAACAGTTCACCAAATTTGACTCATGTGTCAAAGCAGGGAATAGTGTTTATAGTTCAGGGAAATGGGTGAGCTTTTTGAAAAATAGCGTTACGGTTTTGAAATTTTAGTTTAAAAGCCTGGTTATAGTGTTTAAGCAATCGAGAAAAACTGTAATACAACAGTTATTCCCTCTTTTGACGGCACCAATATCACCCAATGCTTTGTGAAAGAGTTTGTACCAAAGAAACATGACCTCAAATGGCTGAAAAACGGAAAAGACATCACCAGTGAAATAGATCTGCCATTTACAGTTCTGACAACAGTTTCTGAATCAAGAAAGGATGGAAAGAAAGTGTACGATGCACTAAGTTTTCTCACAGTAAATCCCAGTGATGTGAATGCAGACACTGAATTCACTTGTGTGTTAATGGGAGGGCAAAATGCATCTTTGAATCAACCTGACAGAGACAACCCAGTAGGTGAGTAACTGATACTTTTCTTTAAAAAAAACAAAACCCTTTCATTCTGTAATAAAATAAGGTATAACCATTTTAAAAAAAATGTAGAAGTTTGATGAACACTAACAGCCAATAATTTGAGGTCTAACACTTTATCAAATACAGCAGCTTTTTAAAATAAATTTGTTTTGTTTTGCATTTTTTCTCCTCAACAGATGTTTCCATAACTGCAGATCTGAAAAACAGAATGTTACAATTACACACACACATCTTTCTGTCTGTTAACATATATGCATAATGTCAATACATAATGTCAAAACTCAATGTGTTCTCTTTAAACGTATATAGTAATATCCCTGTTTAATTGAATATCTTTTCTGATGGGACAGGGCCAACGGTGACAGTCCACATCCCCCCACAGCTGCACACTGACCAGTTAAATCCTCAGGATGAAATCACTCTGGTGTGTCTGGTCACCAGTGCTGTGAATAAGATGTATAAAATCGAATGGTCAGAAAGTTATGGACGAAATTCTGGACGTTATGTTACAGGCACCGACATCCCTGCACAGCAGAGCAAAAATGACCAGAAATGGCGAAGTATGAGTCTTTACACCACCAGTAAGGCAAACTGGGTCAAAAAAGATCAAGTCCTGACAGTCACCTGCCATGTCCGATCTGAAAATATTTCAATAACAGTGTCCAGCAGCCCTGGTAATTCCAATGACTGTGACTGTACCTACTAAGCTTTAAATGTGATATTTCGTACTTGTGTCATTCTTTGTCTGTGAGAGTTTTCTATATGAAAACCTGTGCACTTGTGATGTCAACCACTCTGAAACAAAATCTATGCTTTTGTTGTCATCATTTTGTTTTTCAACCTGTCTAAGTCACAGTGTCATTTAGTTGAAATATGTGATGTCTGTTTGAAATAGATGTTGCATGGAGACTCTTTGGTATATGTATAGATGAATAACTTGAAGCGTCACTTAACAAAGACAATGTCACTGCTGAAGAGGATTTTAGCAGCCTGTGGTTAATATTATTCCTTAATACAATGGTAAATAAATTTAACCTAAAAATATGGTTCCTGTGATTTGAACACGCAGGTTAAATGCTTAACACAGTGACTCCACTATATAAACACTTCATTGTGAGTATGCATAGTATATGTGAGTATATATGATTACACACAATTTATGAGAGTAACTATTATTACATGTCTAGTGTATACATGTATATATGTCATAATAAAACCCACAACACCAGCTGTGGCTAACTATCTTTGGGGCTGTCTACTTAACGGTGTGATCGGGCTTCAGTCAATGCTGGATCATTGTGTGAAACAGCTTGGACGTGTTTACTGTGTGAAAGCTTACTTTAAGCTAAGGACTGCCTAGTCATCATTTACTCACTATATACTGACTATAAATAAATCCACTGTTTTCTTCAAAGGAGCTCTGCATACGAGTCCATTCATTCCACACCAGCCCTGACAAACAGTGGGGGTTGAACTGGCAGAGTTCACTGGAAACAAGTCAGAGTGGGAATACCAGGTGCTGTAATATCAAACCTCTGGATATAATGAAATCTCAGGACCAGTGTTACAGGTGTCCAACCCTGAAGCCAGACCGGGGGAGCGAATTTGTCTTGCCATCACCATATCAAACTTCTCACATCCTCAAATCCATTTTCCTGCTTCAAAAACATCAAAGTAGACAGGAAAATGTTTACTTGCTCCCTAATATGTCCCATGCACACGTGCCATTATATTTATTCACTTCACTTGTCAGTGGTTACAATGTTATGCCTGATCTTTTTATTACCAATTTATTGTAAATGAAAGTTTTATTATATTTAACAAGTCCTGACAGTCAGACTGTGAGTTTGAACCTGTGAATAAAAGGTCTAGAGAATCGAACAGATTCACAGTCAGTAAATCCTCTTGCCTAAATCAAACCGACACCTGAAAAAAGACTGTAGAGGGTTACTAATGTGACAATATCACAGTGACTACATGTAAAACATTTTGCTGGCTAATATTACTGTCAAAGTTTCAATTACAGAAATATGCATATTTTAGAACCGAAACATTACATTTACTGATCCCATCAGACCACTAGAGGGCAGGTGTCAAGTATCTTCTTTTCAAAAATGGCAAGATCAGCAGAGTTGTGGTTCATCGTGTAAATTTCAGCTTGAAAGTTAGGAGGACACAGTGATCAACTTTACTTTCCTATGCTTCTGAGACTTCGCAATGAACTTGACGTTCATTTTATGGAATATTTATTAGCTATTCATGTTAAATCTTTATTTCCATTTTCTCACAAATACAAACATCTTAAAAATAAGAAAACTGAATAACAGTGTAAGTCTCAATCTTTTATCTGGGTACTTTAATATGGACAGTCCTGCCCATTCTACCAACTAGTAGCTTTAGCATTGCTGCTATTCTTCAAGTCCAAAAGTAGAAATTGTTTTTCTGTTTTTTTCATTTTTGTCAAGAAAATAAATGTGGTTTTCAGAGGAGGAAGCAAAACGGATTATAAGCCATCAACTAAACTCTGTGCCTGTTTTTAGCTGTTCTGGAAAACATCCTTACTTCACTGGAGCAATTCAACACATAGCAGAAGAATCAGTAAATGTGTTAGTACAGAAATAAATATTTATTTTACTTTTTGTTAAGACAGTTTCTGATAATTCAGTTCTTTTGCTATATTGAAAAAATAAAATAAATTCAGTGGCAGTAAAAATATTATTTAAAATGCTCTGTATCATACTGTATTCAGTTTATATGGAAATAAATACAAATTTGATTTGACAAATTTGTAAAATTATTTAAAACAAAACAGGACTTCAGGTTTATTAAGCTGCACCTGCTATCAGTCAGAGGCTGAACACTGATAGACCTGCACAAATACTCAGCAACAGTCAGGCAGAGATGTTTAGTTTGAAACTGTAAATAATTCATTATTAAGTCATTAAAGAAGCAGAGACACACAAAAACAAATAAAAAAAAAACACTTTACTATGCAGTCTGGTCAAAAAGATCAAATAACGTTTTATTTAAATTTAATTTATTTAAAAATATGCAAATGAAAAAGTTACTTAGGGAGTGGTGCTTCTGTGTTTCAGTGAGAGGACCAGTGAGCTCACATCATTTCAGCTTCAACATCAATCATGTTCACTCTGATACTGCTGCTGGCTGCTGGATCCTGGACAGTCTTTGACCATCACCTGTCAGGTCTCTGGTTATTCTTTGAGTGATAGCAGCTATGGAACAGGTTGGGTCAGACAGCGTGAAGGAAACCCACTTGAATGGATTAACACTATTTGGAGTGAAAGGAGCATTGACAAAAATGATGCTTTAAAGAACAAGTTCAGCATCAGCAGAGACACTTCTGCTCAAACAATGACACTAACAGGACAGAATCTGCAGCATGAGGACACAGCTGTTTATTACTGTGCACGTCACCGCACAGTGTTACAAACCACTGCAGACCAGCACAAATAGCAACAGTTAGGCAGAGATGTTTAGTTTGAAACTGTAAATAATTCATTATTAAGTCATTAAAGAAGCAGAGACACACAACTACACACAATAAATGTGAATATGTATAACAGTATGAATTAGATGAGTCAAATGGAAACATAATAAAATAGAAATAAAATGGTAACTGTGTATTATTAAGGATTTTCCCACATTTTCCAAATATTTGCTAGCAATCATTTATTAGCCACTCAAGTCACCCCCCACAGTGAGGGGCCAAGGGATGGAGGCCATGTACTGTAAGGTCTTGGATGAGAACTGCCTCAGCCAGAACACTTAGGATTGGTTGCAGATGAGTGAGATTCAGCATGGCATAGACTCATAGTGCTGAGGTAACAAAGGAATAGCTTAAGAAGCATATAAAGGTCATGCAGTGGCCAAGTCAGTTTCCAGACCTATAGGAAATCTGTGGAGGGGATAAAATTCAAGTTCCTCAGCAGCAACCAAGAAACCTAAAGGATTTAGAGAGGTTCTACTAAGGGGAGTTGACCAAAATCCCTCCTGGGATGAGTGCAAACCAAACTACAAGAAATGTCTTACTGCTCTGCTTGCCAACAAGGGTTTCGTCACAAGCTGGTAGATAACGTTTTGCTTGAGGATCAAATACTTATTTCACTCAGTGACATGAAAATCAGTTTAGAACTTTCAATGTATGTGTTTGTAAAGGATTTCTTGTAATGTGTGTTTTTTTTCAAATTTTTAGTTGATATTCTGTTTTCCTCCATTAAAATGAAACTACCAGAAAAAATTTGATTCATTTTTTTGCAAGTGAGCAAAATTACAAATTCAGTAGGGAATCTAATATCTAGTTCCCCAATTTTATTTTAGGACACTGTACATTTTCCTCTATGGCCAAAGAATCGTCTTATCGATCTTATTTTAAAACAGAAGAAGAAGAGATATGCAAAGTTTTCCTCTCTTATGAAAACATCATGTGCCAATCTAATACAGTTTATAGAATATCACTGAAAGAGACATTTTAGCAATGCCTTCATTCTTTAAATATCTAACAAAAATTAAAAAAACATACTTGTCTGGAGTTTTTATAGTCAGTGTTCATGCTAAGAAGGTTTCTGCTTGGGTTCACTTGTAAATGTTCATTCTGATTTAAATAGTCTTTCTCCAGAGACAGTGAATGGCACGTGTCAAATGTGGTTTTACTTATGAGCCCACAGAAAACTCTGGACTGGGACGAAAAAAGTTTATTTTCAAGGCCATCTCTTCCAGATTTATTATTTGTCAAGCAGCAATTGCCTAAAAACTAAAACGCTTTAGTAAATCGTTCCTGATTACTGACTGTAGTAAAAGCAGATGGTACTCTCACTAATTACTAAGTCGTTTCAAGGCAGGTTTATAGACATGTCGTCTCAAGACATGACACCAGATAGCAACTGTTTTATAAAGACAATAAGACTGTTTGAATGCTGTGTTCAAAACTCACAGTGAATTTGTTAGGACATTTTACAAAATGCAGTAATCATTTTAAATAACATAATCCTAAAATAATAATTGCATGGTAATGTTTATTGCTTTATGACGCTCCACTAACCCCTTATGCAGTTTCTTTAAAGTTTCTTTACATTTCCACATGAAATATTAAAAACTTCAAAACTATAAAGGTACAATGAACATATTTTGTCCCTAAAGATTTTAAAATATCATGTATTTCTGTCCCCATTAAAAGTAAAAGTTAATATGGAGAATTGTAAAAATTGTATTCATAACATTAGAGCTTTAGAACTAAAAGCTGTAATTTAAAGATTACTTAGTGGCAATTCGATTGGTTTAGATTTCATTAGATTTCAGTAAAACAACCAGAACACTAGAGGAGCTGGCATACGTTAGTCTTCCTTGATTTTGTTTTGTTTACCTTTTGTTACACCAATTTATCAAAAGTCATTGGTCTATGCTGATAATAAAATAATATATTTAGTGGCAAAACTTAAAATACTCTGTTTTCAGTTTGCATGAAAATAAACTACATTCTATTTGACATAGCTTTAAAATAGAAAAGGAGAAAAAAGGTTTATTAAGATAATCATCTACATGGTCACATTAAATAAAAACACAAGCATGCCATTACAGTTTTTCTCGATTGCTAAAACACATTTCTTGAAACTATGCCTCATATTCTCACAACAGTAAACACAAATCCATAACATCTCACTCAATTTCCCAAACATCCTATTTCCAGGTCAAAATGAAGCTCTACACTCAAAACTATTCACTCTTGCTGAAAAACCAAACTTTGCCCTCAGACATCAAACACAAGCCCTCAAAAACACACACACTACAACAGAGTTTTGCACACTGGTACAATTAATTCAAAACAATAGTTCCAAAACAATTAGGTTGCTTATGGTTCTCCCCTTCAAAAACCTTTTCACATGATAAACACAAAAGACGCAACCAATGTATGTACAGTGGCACATTTTTATTCATGTACTATACAGTACAACACACACCAAAAAACATTATTCCACCTCAGCATCTTGTCTTTGGTCTGGGTCAGGCCAGAGAATCTCATCCACATCACAGGCTATATTGGCCCTAGCCAGGCAGCGGGGGTAAAATCCTCTTGCATGCCTGATCCACCCCTGGCATGCATCTACTGATATGTCTAGGCAGGCTTCTTCCATGGCCTGAAGGAGGTGAACACGGACATAAGGTTCTCGGTCATACACTTTCCACCGCCATGCCGAAAATAACTCCTCTATCGGGTTTAGAAAGGGAGAGTATGCAGGCAGAAAGATATTAGAAAACCTTGGGTTATTGGTAAACCAGTCACGAACCAGAGCAGCGCGATGGAAGCTGACGTTATCCCACACAACAACGTAGTGAGGCTGCTCTGGCTGTGCTGGTTCCCTGTAGTCCAGCTGGAACATATGTTGTCTTAAACCATCAAGAAAAGCAAGGAGAAGCATAGTGTTATAGGGTCCTAGTACGGCATGGCGGTGGAGTACCCCTCGTTGGCTGATGGCTGCGCACATAGTGACATTCCCCCCACGCTGACCAGGGACATTTACAATAGCCCGATGGCCAATTATGTTCCTCCCCCTTTTCCTTCTTTTGGTCAGGTTAAAACCTGCCTCATCCACAAAGATTATTTCATGGGGAACAGGCCGTCCTTCAATCTCAAAGATTCTCTGCAAAACACATAACACAGTAGAGTCAATCGGTACCCTGAACCACAGTTCAAGAGTGCTGAAATGGCAGCATAAACTGCCATGCTGTGATGGTACACAATACTTTATACAATATCCAAACTCATACCTGAACATATTCCACACGTTGGTTTTTCACTCTGTCAGAGTTTCGTTCGAAAGGGACTCGGTATGCCTGTTTCATCCGGAATTGATTCTTTCGGAGGATGCGGTCAATTGTGGAGAGGCTGATGGCATTTATGCCTCGAAAAAGATGATCATCCTCAATCACTCTCCTTTGAATCTCTTGCAGGCGGATTACATTATTTGCAATTACCATGTTTACAAGTTCCCTCTCTTGCCCCTCCGACAAAAGCCTTAACCTGCCTCCACCAGGTGGTCGTCTCTGTGTCCTACAAAAATAGAAGCACTCATTACTGTAACTGTCACACATTCGAAGGTTCTGATTGGTGTGTGATAAATTTTGACTCCTAGTGTTTCCACCTGGTTAATTGTGTGCTAATTGAGCTCAAGCTATGCTGACTTAAGTTAACATTATTGAATGCTAGTGCTTTCTAAATGACTACATGGTGTAAGCACTGAAAAATGTAGGGATTTGTGTGTAGAGTTTTGCAGTAACAGTTCACCAAATTTGACTCATGTGTCAAAGCAGGGAATAGTGTTTATAGTTCAGGGAAATGGGTGAGCTTTTTGAAAAATAGCGTTACGGTTTTGAAATTTTAGTTTAAAAGCCTGGTTATAGTGTTTAAGCAATCGAGAAAAACTGTAATCAGATGATTGGTGGATATAGTGTTGACTTCTTTTTCTACAGGTGTTTACAGTGCCTAAAGTGCTCATTTATGGCATGGTGCTCATGTTATGAATGCCATATCATATTTTGATGTGTATTCCTAAGGACATTTTCTCCACATTTATATATTTTTTGTGAAATAACATATATATATTTAATTTGAGTGAAACTTGTATCAACAAACAATATCCACTTTCCAACTCGCAAAGAGAGCAACATTAATTACATTACAGCCATTGCATGTAATGGCAGCTTCCTATATATTATTATGTAAACCCAAGCCACAGAGACAGAACATACCCCAGAATTGTAATAAATATTCACGGAGTCAACATTTTCTATAACTGCAATCCAACATTAAAGTGCAGTATAATTGTCCCGGTTCAACACAAAAAGGATGACTGCCAAGTTCATTCCAAATCATCTGATAACAGAGTGGGTGGAAGAGAAGTCACGGAGAAGTCACAAATCAATTACTGGAAGTCCTGGGTCAGGCACTAACATCTATTAGTCAGTTCAGGACCCAATTTCAACAGCCACAGAAAAGCCTTCAGAATATATGTAATTATGTTTGTTTTGATGAAAATGCAAACAGTGATCCTGTGAGACAGAATTAGCAATAAAGCTAACAGACAACTAATAATATATACACAAAGTATATACTGAAAATAGAGGTTTTTAAATTATATTTTATTTTGAATATTTTTTTCAGGGTTAAAAAAATTTAAAAAAGGGAAAAGAGAATTCAAATAGGCTCCACTTTTAGAAAACCTTGAGATCAGTGATGAATCCAGTTCAGTGTGTGAACAACGCTGTAGCTGAATTTTAAATTGAAAACACTCAAACATGGTTGATTTTGTGTTCATAAACTCATTGGTTCTTATTTTTACATGCTCTACATTTATTTGTATATTATATTAAAAAAAAAGTGCCGCAGTCTTTATTAAAATGAAAAACATATTATGTTTATCACACTCAAATAACAGTACTGTGAACAATGATGAATCAAGAATTGTCCAGGACAAGCACAAGTAGAACCATGCTAGTTCTACTTGTGCGACAACAGAGAAAAATATTCATACATTAATCATTCATAGTTTTTAGCACAGTTCTTTTTTGCGTTGTGGGTAATGACTTCTGAGTAAAACCTCTTTAATTATTCACCTTTTCTCTCCTATTTTTGAGGAGGGGCTGATGCAAATAATCTAAAGGAAAAAAATAATAAAGAAAAAAAAGTTAGTAGACCAAAGAAGCAGTTTTTTTTTCACATTAAGAAGAAAGTGTGTTGTTTATGAATCAGATTATGATTTATTTGCTACCTGGTCATGTTACATGCTTTTCTCCACTTTTAATTAAAAATAGCTTGTAAAAGGGAAAGAGATTTTTTTTTCTGAAGCAATCTTGGTATTTAATGGTGCCATTCTGCTAACTAATGCATACATAGTTACAAACTTGGTCTCAAAGTCAAATATGCAATATGCCTCCCTGTAGCATAGCATTTCAAGCAAGTAAGTTTGCATTCCAGCACAGGAAGAAAAACTAATCTTTGGACGCCTGCTTTTTCACTCAACCAAATAACAACTGTGCAACACGTTGGGTTTAAATAGCATGAAGGACAACAAATGGATTTGATTTTTCATCAATAAGGAGACGTGTACTGCCTGTGCTGTTGTTTTCATCTCAAATTGCTTGTCTCTAATATTGTCTCAAATTCAGTAGAATGAAAGTGATGGAGTAGGAAGGCACATGTGTGGCAGACACATTATTTTTACTTTACTGTCCCGGAGAGACAGTAAAGATGTCATGTATCATATCTGGTTATACCATGACAAGCTAATATTTCAGCTGGAGGGCCGGGAAAGCTCTGGAGTGGATTGGTAGAATGGATTCAGGTTCAAACTCTGCTAGCTATGGCAGCTCCCTTCAAAGTCGTTTCCTCATGACTGAAGACGTTCCCAGCAGCACTCAGTACCTCGAGATCAAGAGCCTGACAGCAGAAGATTCTGCTGTTTACTTCTGTGCCCGACAAAGCACAGTGAGTGAAACCAGAGGAGCAGGTGCACAAAAAACTCCCTGATTTCAAGCATCATGGCAAGTTGAGCATTTAAGACTGATTTTACTTAAATTCACAATGTGATGTAATATGAGAAGATATGAGGGTTTTGTTTTGTTTTTTTATCACACAGACAAATGATGAAGTGCAGAAAACTTGAACACATAGTTGATCACTGTAAATAAACTGAAACAAGTCACACAAATGACTAGTGGTTTGAAGAGTCCCCCACCCACCAAGTTTGTAATTTCCAGCATTGTGCCACGCCTCTTTATATAGATTAAAGTTAATAATAAAAAAAAAAACATTTACCTGCACATCCTCTATAATAGCTATTACAACAGGCCCTGTATGCTATCAGCCTTCCATATGCCCTTTGATAATTCAGATCTCCTTCTAATTGTAATAGAATGATTCCTAAAAGAAGGAATTTCATTTGTTCTCTTCATGGTCACCTAAATGAGTTCAATTCATCTGTTTCTTCATGCTGATTACTTACTATTAGCACCTTTCCACAGAATCAGACATCTTTTATTTCTTGAGTAATTCATTTCCTTTTGAGGATGCAACATTCTATTTATATTTGTAGCTTAACACTAAATTTTAATAGCGCAACCTTTAAATGTGTTATATAAACCACCCCAACAACTCCCAGAACAATCTTCAGCTTCCTTGTCTTCTATAATAATAATAATCAGACTAATATAATAATATAAGAAAATATATAAACATATAAAATAAATAATATAATAATATTATATTTCATATAAATTGTGATATAATAATAATAATACATTCATCCAAAACAGATTTTTGTAAAAAAAAAAAGAAAAAAAAGAAAGAAAGACAAGTGACTTTAACAAATATAGTGATATATCTATAGCATCTTTCTAACATTTATTGAATGAAATAAATTTATAGCTTCAATCAAACATTATAAGGCAATTAAATAGCCCAGGTTCAATGCATAATGACTAAATGGCAAAGTTCACTGCAGCAGGTGAGGAGGAGTCAATGCAAACTCAGATGTTTTTCATTTCTACTTATAGCAGAGGGGATGACAGAGAGCAGTGGACTCACAGTTTAACAGTATGGACTTCAAAGCACAAGTGCTGCTTTTAACTCTCTGTTGGACAGGTTTGTTTATTTATTTATTTTACTAAGTTGTTTTGACTTCATTAATTTACTAGTTTATAAAATATGACAACTTTCCTTTCTTTTCTTAGGCATTTATGGTCAGACTCTAACTGAGTCTGAACCTGTAGTTAAAAGGCCTGGAGATTCCCACAGGCTGACCTGTACAGCCTCTGGATTCACATTCAGCAGCTCCTGGATGGGCTGGGTCAGACAGGCTCCTGGAAAAGGACTGGAGTGGGTTGCCACTATCAGATATGACAGTGGTGAGATCTATCACTCTCAGTCAGTCAGAGGCCGGCTTACCATCTCCAGAGACAACAACAGACAGCAGCTGTATCTGCAGATGAACAGTCTGAAGACTGAAGATTCTGCTGTTTACTATTGTGCTCGAGCGCCACAGTGACTGGAGGTGCTTAAAGAGCCATACAAAATCCTTCAGAATGCATGTTTGTAAAACACAAAAATAAAAATGATTTTTACTAAGCAGACAATGACTTTATACCAATGTGTTTACCAAAATCATGGTCTATGTATCACTAACAGAAATAATCACATTTTAGTATTTTAAATAAAATATGTTCCGCTTCTCCTCATTTCATTATTAGTAACAAATCTCTCTTTTTATAAAATGGTTAGCTCAGTGATGACTGCACCTTCTTATATGAATTAAGTTGTATTTCTCAATTTTAAAAAGAAACAACAAAGTATTTCTACTTTGTTGTTTCAAGTTTTATTCATCTCTTACTTTTTATGCAGCAACTTCATCCTGTACTTAGAAAAAATAAAAAATAAAAAAAATGTTTATCCTATGAGAGCACCAATGCAACAGGTGGGGTCGGAAAGTGTGAAGGCAAAACACTGAACTGGAAGTCTGATCAGTGGGGTGGAAGTGCTTTTTGGCAAAATCATGATTTTTCAACAACAGGTTATATCCTTTTTCTTTGCATTAATCTGTGAATTTAAATTTTAAGAAGAAATCAAACATGAAAAACAGCAATGAGCTATTAGCTCAGTCCTGCACTCTTATTCTACTAGTACAAATTCAAATATCGAGAACTCCAACCAATTAAAAAAGTTGCCACTATCAGAAAGCTTCAAGCTGTCCTCGCCTTGTGTGTCTTTCTTTCTTTTCCTTTTTTTGTCAAATCTATTACATCTAAGTGCTTCTTACACTCGGATCAGACAATTCCAAAACTGAAGACGAAAATATGAAAACAGGTTTTATTTCAGCATTTTTTTTCTTTTTGTATGGTATTAGGATCATTCATCAGGACGTTCATCTGGTTTTAAATAAAAATGCTTTTTATTAAACAATTTAATACAGTATATTACACAATAATATACAACAATATAATACAGTTCTAGTCGTAACATATTTACTAAACTATTTAAAAAGGCAACAAGGCAATGTATGCATTTACTGAAGCTGATCAAAAGGTAAAAAAAAAAAATATGAAGAATATTCAAATATCGCAAAGGGGCGTGATAAATGTGTCAGTAAGAGATAGCCAAGGTCACATCATTCCAGTTTACATTGCAGTCATGTTAGCTCTGATACTGCCCCTGACTGCTGGATCATGTGAGGAGTTTTTAGTGGATTAAAATCAATAAAACTTTCGAAATGCAGAATAATCAGATAAATAATGGTTTTACTGTTGATTTCTGTTTCCACAGGTGTGTACAGTATTGATCTCATCTGAAAACAGACTCAACGATGGTGCAGCCTGGACAGTCTTTGACCATCACCTGTCAGGTCTTTGGTTATTCTTTAACTGATGACAGCTATGCAACAGGTTGGATCAGACAGCGTGAAGGAAAAGCAATGGATTGGATTTTTTATCAGTGGGGTGCTAGTGGTCTTCAGCAAAATGATGCTTTAAAGGACAAGTTCAGCTACATCAGAGACACTTCTGCCAGAACAGTGACAATAACAGGCCAGAATCTGCAGACGGAGGACACAGCTGTTTATTACTGTGTGCGATAACGCACAACAATGCAAACCACTGACAGACTTGCACAAATACTCAGACACCTGCCTAACAAAAATGATGGAAATGAAACAATGAACAATGTCATGTTCACTTCTTCCCTGAAAAAGAACCCATTAAGAATATAAATGCATTTTCCTAAAACTGAAGTTATGTCTTTATGTGTGAGAAACACTGATTCATGTCAAAGTGTAAAAACAGATCACAATAAATAGTTAAACATGAAACACATGAATTAAAAATCATCAAATTAAAAAAATCTAAGGTTTCCAGTTCAGCTAATGGAGTAAACAGGTGATCAGGAAACAGGTGATTTGTTTCTTCACTAACTCTCTCTTCCTGCTTTCCTGCTGTCCACTGCCACACCATCTAAAAAAAGGCATAAATAATAATCTTAAATAATAATAATAAACACACATACACATCTAAGTGGTAACATTAAAACCTTGAGATATCTTTTTTTTTTTTTAATTATATGTGGAAAACTATGCTCAAATTTAGTCAGGAAAAGATGTAAAAACTAGTGCTGTCAGCCTTAATCTCATTAAAATTACATTAACTCCATAACCGCATTAACACGGCAAATCTCTAGAGGCAGTGTCCTGATTGATGCAACATAAAACAAACACACACAAGACCCAGAACTTATGATACATGAATGGCTTTATTTAATATATATATATATGTCTGCAAGGTAAGTCATTGAGGTAAATAAGTAGGAAATAAGGGAAAAAGTAATTTCTACATAAATTCCCAATTCTTTTTTTTTTATGTGTTTATCAAGAGATTATAGAAACTTATATACATTGTATTGTATGCATCTTACATGACATATTTTCTCAAACATTTCTTTCCCAATCATTTTAACTTTTTCTTGTTAAACAAAAGAGAAATTAAAATACAAAAAACATCATACCAACAGAAGAACAGAAAATTGAGGAAGAGTAAATTTCAAATTCTTTTCAATCTAGTCGCAGGGTGGGTAAATTGCATTGTACTAAGGAAAAGATTTGAGATATTCCACAAAGGGTGTCCACTTGTGGATAAATTTTGCAGAACTACCTTTCACTGTGAGTGAGATCTTCTCCACCCTCAAGAATGTCCGGACAGTGCAGCCATCACGTAATGTCGCATACTGCTGTTTCTGATGTCATTTAAAAAAAAAAAAAAAAAAAAAAAAAAAGAATGTCCGGACAGTAGTAAGCCATTGCAATGCAGATGGAGGCGTGGGAGATTTCCAAAGAAGTAAAATACAGCGTCTAGCAAGAAGGGAGCAAAAGGCCAAGATCTCATTTTGCTGGGGAGTTATATTAAGAGGGGTCTTTGGAACTCCAAAAATGGCAATTAGAGGATCTTCTCGGATCTGAATTCCAAAAACCCCCGAAAGTACAGAAAAGAAATCACTCCAAAATTTGTTCAAACTCGGACAGAAAAAAAACGTATGGCTTAGATTGCAAGGGGAGGTGTGACATCTGTCACATTGGTCTATAATTGAAGGAAAATTTTTAGATAAACAGGATTTTGAGAAATGGACTCTGTTTATTACTTTAAACTGTATAAGCTGTAGCCTAGCACATGGTGTACTTGAACACATGATGAGATTCACCTTATCCCACCATGATTCAAACAGTTCAACACCTAATTCACGCTCCCAGGCAGTTCTGATTTTACCTGATGAGTCAGATTCGGTCGCTATAAGCATACAATATATATTTGATAGAGGTGAGTTTTGACTAGGCCTATCAAGCAGAAGGTCAACCCATTGAGGATCAGCAGGGAGAATTGGGAAATTTGGAAACAGTGATGAGACACAGTGTCTAATTTACAAATAGAGAAACAAGTGAGAAGGAGGTAGGTTAAATTTTGAGGATAGCTCTGAGAAACTAAGAAAGACATCATCTTTGTAAAGGGCTCTCATGGTTTTTATGCCTCTTTTGTGCCAAGTCAAATAGGCGGTGCTGGTAGTGGCAGGGGAAAATAGATAATTCCTTAACAATGGTAATCTGGTAGAGGGGGATATGAATTTAAAATGCGACCTGAACTGAAACCATATCTGAAGTGTAGAGAGCACTACGGGATTTGAAGCAACAGAAGATGTCTTAACAGGCAGTGATGAAGAGATAAGGGAGGCAGGTGAAATATATGGAGAAATTGATTGAATTTCAAGTTTACACCAAATCAGGTTAGGTGAATTTAGCCAGTAGGTTAGCTTATGAATATGCGAAGACCAATAGTACATTAAAAAATTTGGTAGGGAAAGACCCCCATTAGAGGTAAACTGTTGTAATAAAGAGAGCCTCAGTCTAGGGGCTCTTCCATTCCACAAAAAAGAAGAAACCATCTGGTCCAGGGACTTAAAAAACTGTTTGGGCAAAAATAGGGGGATACACTGACACAGAAAGAGAAATCTGGGTAGCACATTCATTTTGATAATATTAATCCTGCCAATTAGTGACAGTGGGAGGGAGTTACACATCTGGAAATCTAATGCAAATTGTGAGACCAGGGGGGCAAAATTCTCAGAAAACAGTAAAGGTAAAGTTCGTGTAATATTAATTCCCAAGTACCTAAACCCCGAGGGGCTGAGCTTAAAAGGAATGTCAGACTACTCAAGTGTTAACGCTAAAAAGTTCACAGGCTAACATTCACTCTTGAGCAAATTAATTTTATAGCCAGAAAAAGAGCTGAATTTTTCCAAGACAGATAAAATTGGAGGAAGACTACATATGGGGTCAGCTACACACAAAAGAAGGTAATCTGCGTACAGGGATACCTTAAGTTCAACATCTGCATGGATAATTCCATGAAAGGAAGAGAGGGATTTCAGAGCAACAGAAAGAGATTCTATGGCTAAAGCAAAGAGAAGGGGAGAAAGAGGACACCCCTGTCGAGTGCCACGGCATAGTGGAAAATAATCAGATCGAACTGAGTTGGCGATGACACAAGCCTGAGGGGATGTATATAGAAGTTTGATCCAAGACACAAACCTTTCTCCAAACCCAAACCTAGTCAGTACAGCAAAAAGATAATCCCATTCAACCCGATCAAAGGCCTTCTCTGCATCTAGAGAAATGATCACCTCAGGAGACGAGGGACAATGAGCAGAAAAAATTGTACTTAGCACTGTACGTGTGTTAAAGAACAACTGACGGCCTTTGTTAAATCCATTCTGTTCCTGTGAGATAATCTGTGGAAGAATGGCCTCGAGCCGAATTGCAAGTAGTTTTGCCAAAATCTTAAAATCTACATTTAGAAGAGACAGGGGCCTGTAGGACTCACAGGCTGTAGGGTCTTTGCCTTTCTTCAGTAAAACTGAAATACATGACTGCGTTAAAGTAGGGGGCAGCCGGCCATTTCGCAGTGATTCATTATATACATCAAGAAGGAGAGGGGCTAGCTTGTCTTCAAATTTTTTGAAAAACTCAGCCGGAAATCCGTCTGAGCCTGGTGCCTTACCGCTCTTTATGCATTGGATTGAGCCAAAAATTTCCTCTATTTTAATAGGACCATCGAGCTTATCAGAAACTAAATTTATTTACTGTGGAAAGGTTAGAATCATGGAGGAAGGCAGGCATCTCATCTGAAACTGACTGTGATTCAGAGCTGTAGAGATTGCAGTAAAATCTCTTAAAAATCCCACTGATAGAGACAGGGTCAGAAACCAGATTGCCAGACTGGTCTTTAACTTGTGAAATTGTGCGAGTGCTGGCTCTACGTTTCAGTTGGTGTGCCAGAAGTCTACTTGGCTTTTCACCATGCTCGTAGTAGGTAGCATGGGATCGAATCAGAAGACGTTCCGCGTCAGCTGTTGTGAGGAGATCAAGTTCAGTCTGTAAATCCTGTCGTTGCTTCAATAACATCTGTGATGGATTAATGGCATTTTGGTTGTCAACGTCCTGAATTTTTGCTGAAATTTCTGCTACCTTGTCCCTGGAGTTTTTATTAAGATTAGCTGAATAAGAAATAATCTGGCCACGCAGATATGCTTTCAGTGTTTCCCATAATAATGAGGAGGAGACTGAATCGCTTTTATTAAAGGCAAGAAAGTCATCGATTGCTGAAAGAATGAACTGGTTGAATGAATCAGCAGATAGTAGGAGAATGTTGAACCTCCAAGAAGGGCAGGAGCGAGGTCTACCAGTGAAGTTTATATCAAGGCTTAGTGGAGCATGTTCTGATATAACAATTGGGTGGTATTCAGAAGATGTGACTTTATGCATCAGAGAACCATCAACAAAAAATTAATCTATACGGGAATAAGATTGGTGTACCTGAGAGAAAAAGGAAAACTTTTTTGTTTGTGGATTACGTGTCCTCCAAGGATCTACAACTTTCTGAGACATAAAGTCAGAGATTGATTTGGACATAGAGGACTGAGTAAAGACACGAGGTGTGGAGCGGTCTAGTTTCGGGTTCATTACACAGTTCTAGTCCCCAGCGAGAATTAAACAATGGGTGTCAAGTAAAGGAAGAGTGCTAAATAGATTGTTTGTAAAATCAGGGTTGTCAAAATTTGGAGCATAAATATTGACCAACAAAACAGGAGTATGAAAAAGTCTACCAGCAATTATAAGAAATCTACCATTTTTATCCTAAATCGTTTTGGAAACTGTAAAATCAACCTTCTTACTAATTAAAATAGCTTCTCCCCTGGCTTTAGAGTTAAAGGTTGAATGAAAGGTCTCCCCAACCCATGAGTACCTGAGCTTGCAATGATGTGTATCTTGCAGATATGTTTCTTGTAAAAATACTATATCTGGATTTAGACGTTTCAAGTGTGAAAATATTTTAGAACGCTTCACCGGGTTGTTAAGGCCTTTGACGTTCCAACTTAAAAAGCTAACTGAGGAAGAACTTGATGAGGCTTGTATATCACAGGACATGTGATCAGTCATTTATAGCAGAAGTAAGTAGGCACCCCCCTCCCGAAGGAAAACAAAACAAAAACAAAGGAAAAAACAAAACAAACAAAAACAGAAAGAAAAACAAAAAACAAAGACCATCCACCCCACCCTCCCTCCCTTGCTTGCACTGTCCTTCCCCAAATGAAGGAGTGGTGCAGACCCCTATGGGAGTCATTGACAAAGTTGTACTTTCAGCTAAATAGCACAATAGGAACAAAAAGAAAAAAAAAAAACACCAAAAAGACCTTTAAGTGTCGGGTGAATCCCGCAGGACTAGACACACAGTATAAAATGAAAATATACGACAGGCACTAATCTAAGAATGCCTAAGTGAAAATATTGTTTTTAAATTAACCCTGTAAGGGACAAACATTTTAAAACTGACTCAAACATTTTTGAACCTCAAAGAATACCTTACCCCAGAAGAAGAAAAACACACTCCTCAAACCGTGAAGTATAAACCAGAGATGTCAATCGCTTCCTTAAATATATTATAGTATATATATATATATATTTTTCTCACTTGGTTATCGTCTTAATGTAAGTTTTGGCCTCCTCTGGAGAGGTAAAGTCCCATGTGACCCCATCATGGGTAATCCGCAGCCAGGCTGGGTGGAGCAGGCTGAACCGGACCCCTTCGATTCCGCGGAGCTGACGGCGACAGTCCGCAAAGGCCGCACGAGCTCGGGCTGTCTTGGCGGGGAAAACGGAGATGGTCATATTGTTCACTTTAATCCGCTGAAACTCCCTTGCCCTCGACAGGATTTTAACACAGTCAGTGTAGTAGTGTAGCCTCTCTACAATGGGACGGGGCCGCTCACCTGTTTTCCGCTAGTCGAACCTCGGATACAGGAGGAACAATGCGGTTTTCGTCCTGGTCGCGGAACACTGGACCAGCTCTTTATCCTCTCCAGGATACTTGAGGGTGCATGGGAGTTTTCCCAACCAGTCTACATGTGTTTTGTGGACTTGGAGAGGGCATTCGACTGTGTCCCTGTGGGAGGTGTTGCGGGAGTATGGGGTGTCTGGCCCATTGCTACGGGCCATTCGATCCCTATTCAACCATTGCAAGAGCTTGGTTCGCATTGCCGGCAATAAGTCAGACTCGTTCCCGGTGGGTGATGGGCTCCACCAGGGCTGCCCTTTGTCACCGGTTCTGTTCATAATTTTTATGGACAGGATTTCTAGGCGCAGCCAAGTGGCGGAGGGCTTTCGCTTTGGTGGCCTCAGAATCTCATCTCTGCTTTTTGCGGATGATGTGGTTCTGTTGGCTTCATCGGGTGATGGCCTCCAGCTCGCACTGGAACGGTTCGCAGCCGAGTGTGAAGCAGCGGGAATGAGGATCAGCACCTCCAAATCTGAGGCCATGGCTCTCAGCCGGAAAAGGGTGGAGTGCCCACTCCGGGTCGGGGATGAGTTCCTGCCCCAAGTGGAGGAGTTCAAGTATCTCGGGGTCTTGTTCGCGAGTGATGGGAGAAGGGAGCCGGAGATCGACAGACGGATTGGGGCTGCAGCTGCAGTAATGCGGACGCTGCACCGGTCCGTCGTGGTGAAGAGGGAGCTGAGTGTAAAAGCGAAGCTCTCAATTTACCGGTCGATCTACGTCCCTACCCTCACCTATGGACACGAGCTGTGGGTAGTGACCGAAAGAACGAGATCGCGGATACAAGCGGCAGAAATGAGCTTCCTCCGAAGGGTGGCTGGCCTCTCCCTTAGAGATAGGGTGAGAAGTTCAGCCATCCGGGAGGGGCTCAGAGTAGAGCAGCTGCTGCTCCACATCGAAAGGAGCCAGTTGAGGTGGTTCGGGCATCTGACATGGATGCCTCCTGGGTGAGGTGTTCCGGGCATGTCCCACCGGGAGGAGGCCCCAGGGCAGACCCAGGACACGCTGGAGAGATTATATCTCTCGGCTGGCCTGGAACGCCTTGGTGTTGGAGTAGGTGGCTGGGGAGAGGGAGGTCTGGGCCTCTCAGCTTAGGCTGCTGCCCCCGCGACCCGGCCTCGGATAAAGCGGATGAAGATGGATGGATGGATAAACATGTTTGTGGTTGTTACAGTAAAAAAATATCACTTTTTCTACTCGGATTTTATGTTTTTTGTCTGATTATAGATCAATTGTGTTAATACAGTATGTCAAAATGAAAACATAACTGTAAATTCAGACAGGTTGTGCTGATAAGGATGATACCAAACAAGGCAAGGTAAATAGTTTTTAAAGGTGAAATGTGGAGGGAAAATCAAAAGTAGTTAAAAATGGGCAATTATACCCTGGATCCCAGAGGTTTTTTTTTTTAAACTAACGCAATAGTTATTTTTCAAGTAATTAATTACTTTTAGAATACTGTAACTCACTTACTAACTCAGTTACTTTTTTGAAGAAGTAACTACTAACTGTAATTAATTACTTTTTCAAAGTAACTTGCCCAACACTGCTCTCCACTACCACACTATCTAAAAAGCACTCAGAAACCATCTTAAAACAAAATAAACATCTGGACATTAAGACCTGGAAATATCTTTTCTTTCTCCTTTGGAATTTCGAGAGAATAGAAACAAAAAAACAACCAAAAAACTGTAATTAAAACAATACGACAATAATAAAGCCATTAGTCATTAATATGCTGATTCACTGGAGTAAATCACACTCAAGAAACATAATGAAATTATTCTGTACACAGTTGGGACAGTGAGGTATGAGCTCTTCTCTGCAGTGCTGAGATGGATAAGAAATATAACAATGACAATACTATTTTAATATAAAACATACTCAGTGTATGCAAATATAAATTAACATTTTCAAACAATTTATCATTTCAATGTAAAAAGTAGCACCACCACAAGTTTACTCAATTACTCAGTGGTCAGTGCTCAGTACTCAATAGTCAAACTCTTTCAATGGCAAAGGAACATAAAACTTCCACCTTGATCAGCAAGAAGTTAGTATATTGTTATTTTCTTTGTATATTGTTGTTTTGGATACAATGGTGTTTGTAATTTTAAGAAAAAATGAGAAAGGGGAAACACTCAGTAACACTGCATAGTTTTCAATAGCTCCACTCTCCTTCTTCACATCCCAGTGGAAGTCCTTCTGAATTCCCACACATTCTGCAAATTGACACCATCTCAAATGCACAAATTGTCCTCATCTTAGGTATCATTTCTGAGGAGAGAAAAAGAGGAAGATAAACTCTTTTGTATATCTGCTTATTTACTGTTAGCTAAATGCTGTTCTGCTTCCAGCTGCTTGTGATCAATTTCTAACTTTCATGGCACCAATATGACAGTAACTGGAGCAGCTCTATTAGGAGCAAAGACTAACACTGTCTCAGATTATTCAAAAACAAAACAAAAAACCCCAAAAAACCAAAAACTAAAAACAACCTTTCAACACAAATTTATTTTAACTAAAATAATTGTGTGTTTTTGTATGAGATAATGTATAAATACAGTAATTATAAAAAGTAAATGAAAGATATAAATTAACAAGTTCAATCATGACAATATAGCAATCCAACCTATCATTGGGGAAAAAGAGGTAAAAAACAGAAACAAACAAAAAAATATAATACATTGAAGAATATGCAAATATTCTTACTGCTTCCTTTTAAAAGGAAACAGTGTCTCTGTCTGTCAGTGAGAGGACACAGGAGCGCTGATGATTTCATTTTCAACTTCAAACATGTTAGCGCTGATACTGCTGCTCTCTGCTGGATCATGTGAGGAGCTTTTACACGATTCACCTTCATGAAAACATTAGAAAAACAGATAAATGATGGAGATAATGTTAATTTCTGTTTCCACAGGTGTGTACAGTATTGATCTCATTCAGCCAGACGCAAGGTCTGTGCAGCCTGGACAGTCTTTGACCATCACCTGTCAGGTCTCTGGTTATTCTATGACTGATAACAGCTATGCAACAGGTTGGATCAGACAGCGTGAAGGAAAAGCAATGGACTGGATTTTTCACCAGTGGGGTGGAGGAGGCTTTTATAAAAATGATGCTTTAAAGAACAAGTTCAGCTACAGCAGAGACACTTCTGCCAGAACAGCAACAATAACAGGACAGAACCTGCAGACCGAGGACACAGCTGTTTATTACTGTGTGAGATACCGCACAGTGATACAAACCACTGACAGACCTGCACAAATACTCAGACACCTGCAAAACAAAAATGATGGAAATGTAAAAATGAACAATGTCACGCTCACTTCATTGCACTACTGTTTATTACTGTGTGCGTGTTAGTGACACGGTGATCCAAAACACTCAAAGAGACCTGCACAAATACTCAGGAGTTTTAATACTCTCAGCAGTTCACTTAATAGAGAGCTACTGAGGACATAAATACATTTGATTATGTTTAACACACAGGTCAGGTGTCATGTGTCTGGCTGCTTATTCTTGCTCCCCGTGAATAACAAATTCACATTGTTGTACGCCTCGCATTTTTAAAGACACTTTTGACTTAGTGTGACAAACTATTTTTGCACACTCTCATCTAGAACATGAAGTCGGAAATCAAAAGTATGATTCTAAATGCAAATCATATCTGATCAATAGAAGTTCCTCTACAACAGCACCCTGTACTTGTAGTGTTTCTGGCCCCATTTTTTTTTTTAATTGCATATTTTGCCTGCTTCACTGATGACATCCAGGTGCCAATCAAACTGCTGTGGATGAAGACCAGTCTCCTCATTTTTAGTCAAAGATGTTTATGGTATAAGTGATAAAATCTGGGCATGACTCCTGCAAAAAGTATTGTAAAAAGTTATTCTTGCTGTTATCACTTCCTACCTGGATTATTGTACTTTAGTGTAGAACAATCATCTGTGTGTTATGTGGAGGCTGTGTGCAAGCGGGAAAAGGACAGACAGTCCTGCAGACAGTCGGAGACAAAAGGTGAACTTAAATACAGCTTTAATGCTGAACTCCAAAAAGTAGTGATGTGACGTTCTGTATCGAGGCTTCGAAGCTTGTGTCGAGTAATTGAGGGAGCGTTTCCGCGATGCGCGTATCGAGGCTTGCTTCATTTATGGGAGGAGCTGAAAATGATGACGTCCGAAGCCTCGCTGCCCGGCTGTACCACGTGACTGGTTCATGAAGTGGTTCGAACTTTGCCGCGAGCTATGACAGATATAAACCCCTCAGACTCCATTCAAAATGTGGGTGTTTGATGGAGAGTTGCGGTTAGTGAGAGTTTGGAGACAGTTTGGAGGTTTATGAGAGAAAGTCAGGAGAGAATGGAGCCAGCTAAGAAGAGGAGGATGTCCTCCCCTGTGTGGGAACATTTTGATCTTTTTCCTCCCAACAAGGTATGTAAATTTCTACACAAGATGTATTTTCATAATACTGATGGTGCAATACAATTTATGTTAAGCGGCTTTACTTTTGTACAAGGTGAAGTGTTTGCTATGTGCCAGGGAGCTGGGATATAACAACAACACCTCATCCATGCATAGTCACTACAGAGCTTTGCATGAGAATAGGGGGAACACCGATTGTGGAGCAAGACCAGGTGAGCCATCAAATGTCATGATAATATAGCATGCAGTAATGTTACTAAATGATATAACAATATCACACAATGCAATAAGTTATGTGTGTGATATTTATATTTGTGCTTTGTTGTTATTGTCTTTCCTCAGGAGAACAATCTCAAATAGATGAAGACCTGGTTAGCATGGTGATTGAGGACTCCCAGCCATTTAGCATTGTGGAGGACAAAGGATTTGAAAGATTTGTTAAATCATTAAATCCTAGCTATGTTCTCCCCACTAAAAAAGTCATAAAAGCAGTGAAAATTTAGTTTTTACAGAATAAAATGTGAACAGGCAGGACTGAGGCTCAAAGCCTGTAGCTATCCATACCTCAACGTTACAAAAGCACAACTACTGTCCACACCCCAACCCCACCTCACCTCACAGTAAAGGATCATTTCCAAATAATCATTTTCCATACTGCTAGTATAAATATACACAGAATACTGCCATCACTACAATATAAATGTTTTACACCCTCCTTTAGTTGTTGACATTTACAGGCTGTGTGCAAAAGGCCACACTCTTCAAATTCATGCCAACTAATATTTTTACGTCCAGTAGGTGTCCTACTAGAGCAAATGAAGCTTCAAGAAGCTTTGCGCTGGGATGAACCAATTGGATGAAAAGCTTCAGTGCTTCATGAAGCTTCATCTGCCCATCACTACCAAAAAGTAACAAAACTGAGACTCCAAAGTAAACTTATGCAGACAGAACACACAGCTAGACAATGGTAAATCACAGGGCTTAAATACACAGAGGGATCAATCAGGGAATGGGTAACAGGAGGGAAAAACAGCTGGGGCAAATCAGGCCTAACGAGACAAAGGAAGCAAAACCAGACACATTTACATGAGACACGGACTTTCAAAGTAAAACAGGAAACATAACACAGAGACGCGAACTTGACAAGGGGATATAGCTGACAGGGGAGACAGAGCAACTAGAGAACACAGAGACATAAACCATAAGACAGAACTCTAACAAAGAAACCAAAGACTAGAAATTATAAAAAAAAAAATATAATAAACTCAAAACCCGGCATCCTAACAGTGTACTGCCTGAAGTTCATTTTAAATGGGCTCGCACTTTTGTGTTTCTATTAGCTGTTTCACGTCATATCAAAAAACACATTAATTCTCTTTGGCATTTGGCATCATGGTAACATCCCTGATGCCAAATGACTGAGTTTTTAACTCATATAATTTTCCAAGTATGATTCAGTAATTTCATTTTATTTTAAGTGTTTAGATTTTAGTGTTATTTTCCATGCGGCTAAATAGTTTAATGTACAAAACTTTCGTTAGCTCTGTTGCTCTCTTGCCAAACGGAGGGAGTATACTGTACTGTCTTCTATAGAAGTGCACAACAGACAGTGGGGTGGTGTTAATATTATGTCACTGTGGCATGAATAAGGCACGGCGGGACCACTGAGCAACGTTCAGAGCCAACTTTATTTGATTCACGTCACACCACACACACCCCAACTCCTGAGTCCCCATGTTTTAACACGGCGGGCGTGGTTGCGGATGCCGTGCAGGTGCGTCCGCACGGCACCGCAGACCACGCCCCACCACAGTCACTTTCATCAGAAAACATGTTTTCTGTAGCGCTATTACTGTTCCTATCAGCTGGATATGAGTAGATTTGTATTTGCTATGGGTATGAGCTTTTTTGCAATATAAGCTGATACAGTTTCACTAAAGATTTTATTTTTCAACAGGTGTGAAGTCTGAACAGCTGACACAGTCAGCCCCTTTGACTCTGCAGCCAGGTCAACGTCTCACCATCACTTGTCAGGTCTCTTATTCTGTTAGCAGCTGGTACACCAACCCGTTCTCACTATATTGTCACATAACTGCTGTCAACAACTGAAAAGAGAAAAAAAAAAATCTGATCTCACCTTTATTCCCCTGAATAAAAGTGTCGTTTTTAGCTTGTTTAAATGAACTTCAGCTCCAAAAATGGCTGCTTGGTTGATTCCATTGTAACGTTGCTTTTTTTTCTTATAATAATAATAATAATAATAATAATAATAATAATAATAAAATAATGTGATTATTAAATTACAAGTTTACATAACTAAAATAATGAAAAGAAAAACAATAGCACAGTCCCAAGTTGTTGTATGACAATAACTGTTAAATATTTAGGTTCACTCAGCCCTTAGTCTTATGAACGATCACTGATCTCAGACATATGACTGTGCAGAATTGAGTCTGTTATTACAGAATGAAAAACATGACATTAAATGTATTTTGTTTTTGTTTTTTAGATATAACCAGATAAGATATAACTATTTGTTTTGTTTTATGCGCTGCAGTGCACTTTCATTAAGTGTCTTAAATGTGTCACTTATAATAAAAACCCAGAGAATGGAGTTGCTACATTAATCACTTGTTTCATCGATGTGGTCATTAACCACTTGCTTCATGAGTTAGGATGAGTCAGTGTCAAAGATTTACTAAAGAACAAATTCAGTGTTCAGTTTGACTCTTCCAGCAACACAGTGACGTTAAAGGGACAAAATATGCACCCTGAAGACACTGCTATGTATTACTGTGCCAGAGAGCCTGCCATAGTAACATAAACCATCAGCAGACCTGAACAAAAACTCTTCAGTGTCTGAATAGTTGTAACATTAAGCCACCAGAGGAGGAGCCTTCAGACCAGTGATGCTTTTAAGACCAGTAACACAATCCAGTAACAGTAACACAAACCATCAGCAGACCTGAACAAACTCTCTGCAGCGTTTAAACTTTTGTAGCATGATGTCACCAGAGGAGGCACTCTCAGCTCATCTTTGCAGTAATGAGAAACCGGCTTTAACAGAAATCCTTGTTGTTATCTTATTTTTCCAAAGAGTCTAAACCAAACATGTTTGTTTCTCAGTTTGTTTTCAGGGAGTTTTTGAAATATAAGATATCACATATAGCATAAATATATAGTCCAACATTCATTTGTAGACTCAAACTTGCTGAATATGTTTCTTTTATAATAATCAGTTCTAAATAGAAACAAGAGAAGTAAAAAATTGTTAGTGATCCAAATGTGGCAAAAAAAATCTAGACTTATTATATTTATATTTATGGACTAAATATTTGTTAACAGCATTTTTTCTCATCTGCCTAAAACTTTTGCACAGTACTGTATATCAAATGTCCTCCATTATTTTTTCCAGATTAGCAGCTCCACCATTTTATCATTATGCACTTTTATCTCTATAATCCAAACCAAATGCTCTGAGATTTGTATTTTTTGGATCTGCATTCATCTTTTCTGTACTCTCTTCTATGATGATGAATGTAATCACTGATCCAGCAGGGATTGAGTATTGATGAAAACAAACTATTAAACCAATTAACTAAGTCAAAGAACTAGTTGTTGATTCAAACCCTTTACACAGGAGAACTGAAAACTGCTGAATTAATTTTAAAGACAGAATACTAAAGAGATTGCATCTGGGAAGACAATACTTTCTCTAAAACTGTGCCAAAAAATTATCAACTTGTGGTCAGACAGTAGGTCAGACAAATGCAGGGAGTTTATAGATAGGCTGAGACTATGTGTTTCATTGGGACCTTTAACAAGTTGCGTCAGACTAAATTACTTTTTAGTGTTAGGACATTCTGTTGCAGTACAGTTAGATAAATCATCAGTGTTTGACCCTTACCCATGGCTGGACGTCAGGTGGAAGTTGGGTTTTTTCATATTTTTCTCACCTATGTTCTACAGTATATTCTTCTGTTTCAATGTCTGGGCATGGTGAAGCTAATCCTGTGACACAGAGACATAGTTTTCCATGTACATCTTTCATAATCTTATAGTGCTGTTACTCCAGCCATTATTTCAAATACATTGATAATTTGTATGTCAGTAATTATGACACTGATGAAACTTTTCTTTCACTTAAAATATTGCAAAATTAACTGCCTCAATTAGCTTGGAGTGCAAGGTTTCACATTTCTAAATGCAAAGAAAAAGTAAAATAATCAAATGAATAATGACCATAATGTTAATTTCTGTGTCCACAGATATATACTGTATTGATCACATCCAAGCAGATTTAAGGATTGTGCAGCCTGGACAGTCTTTGACGATGGCCTGATCACAGACCTGCTCAAATGCGCATTTCAGAAACACAACTACAAAAACGCCACATATGTGAATAAATATAGTACGAGCACGTGAGTCTCTGTCTGTGTGCGTGTGTGCACGTGAGTGTGTGTGTGTGTGTGTGCGTCGTAACAGTTAAAGCACTGTGTGTATGTCTCTATGTATGTGACTTCCTGCCGATCATAAAGTCATCTCCCCTCACCCAAGCTACACCAAATTCCTCTACAAAACATACAAAACATATTACAAGCACTGAGATCTCCTCTCTGCATCCACTGGGCCATTGGCCTCTTGTTGTCTTACTTTTACAGCTAAGCTTTTGGAGGGTCTCCTGCAAACCTACTTCTAAGTTATGACAATTTTGAGCTTTTATTACATTTCAGGGACAAAGCTAACAGACTTCTCCTCTCTTTCCTATCTGTTCCATACAGTCCTAGCATCCCCCAACTGCAGCTTCCTGTCTCCTTTTATGACAGGCAGACCCCCAGTGTCAATAAACTCCTCTCCCTCTACACAATTACACAAACTCTCAGGCCTACAGCTAAACCAAACTAAAACACACAGACATTCACAAATCCTTTCCTATTACTCTGATCTACAGCTGGACCCTCTCATCTAAGCAAATTTAGCACATTGTATTTTAATTATGTTTTATTTTACTCACAAAATGTATATGTAAATTACTATTACAGTTTTTCTCAAATGCTAAAACACATGTCACAAACGTTACCACCAGGTCCCCCAATGTCCAAACACAACACCCTTCTCTAAAGCTACATAAACACAACCACACCTTCCCACTGCAAAACTCAAACTCCCACACCAAGAGAGCAGCTCGAAGCTGTCAAAACTGTAAACACTATACACAGCATTACACACTACAGCAAAACAATTGAAAACAATGCTCAATTTGTGAGAAGGTTCTTTGGTTCATAACTGCCAATGCATATTTTTATAGACTGTACAGTAACGGATCATCATAGAACCCTGCAGAGGATTAGGCATTTAGATTTGTGAGTTTCACATGAAGACTATAAATCTATAAAAACATCCTGCATGTACGTACACTACTGTAACACAACTCAATGCAAAAACAGAATCTATCGCACACAACAGTACTCTCGGAAACATGATCAGGGTGTGAAGTCTTTTTTATTGTCTACACGGTCATTTTACAGTATTACACACAGTCACTGTGCGGCATCATGTCGCCGAGCTGCATTGGGCCACATCACCTCATCCACATCACAGGCTATATTGTCCCTTGCTAGGCACCGCGGGAAAAACGCCCTGGAATGGCGAATCCATCCCCGGAAGGCCTCCACTGGGATGTCAGCACAGGCCAGCTCCATTGCCCGTACGAGGTTCTCTCTTGTGTATGGCTGTCTGTCATACACCTTCCATCTCCATGATGAGAAGAACTCCTCTATAGGGTTCAGGAAAGGGGAGTAGGGAGGCAGACAGACGTTTAAAAAGTGGTCACTGTTGGTGGTGAACCACTCTCTGATTTGGTGTGTTTTGTGGAAGCGGACGTTGTCCCAAATGATCACATACATGTGATGTGCTAGCCTAGGATGGTGTTGTTGACGGTCCAGGAGGATGTCTTTTAGCTCCTCTAGGAAGGTGAGGAGACGTCGGGTGTTGTAAGACCCAAGGACAGCATGCCGGTGGACAAGCCCCTCCGTACCCATAGCTGCACAAAGAGTAATATTACCCCCCCGTTGGCCAGGAACCTCAGTGATGGCTCTTTGGCCAATGATGTTACGGCCTCTTCGCCTTCGTTTCTGGAGGTTGAAGCCAGCCTCATCCAGGAAGAGGTACTCATGGGGTCTGGCCATCGCGTCCAACTGCATTATCCTCTGTGAACATGGAAAAGCGTACAGGTGTTCAGAACGGTCAATCAGGTAGCACAGTATTGTCCAGAAGTAATGTAGGCCACTAAGCAACACAGTATGTCCACTAACTGTACTGTGGACATGGATGTATACGTACTTGCACATACTCGTAACGTTGTCCTATGTGTCGCGCAGAGTTGCGCTCAAAGGGAACCCTGTAGACCTGTTTCATCCTCATCTGTTGGCGCCGGAGAACTCGGTCTATTGTGGACACGCTGACAGCATCAATGTTCTCAAAGTTTACATTATCTGCAATGACTTTGTCTCTGATCTCTCGGAGTCTAATGCAGTTGTTCTCACGGACCATATCTGCAATGAGGGTTTCTTGTGCCGCTGTGAATATGGCAACCCTCCCACCTCTATGTGGCATTCTTTCAGCTCTAAAGAAAGAAACATGTGTTGTCAATTGACTGATTTATATGTAAAACTACATGTAAAGTAACAGACCACTTTCACAGGCCTGTAAAACTGTAGTGTGACAAAGAAAGCAATAGCGTACTATACCTGTTGTGTTGTCTAAATGCCTTGATAATGGTGGCCACGGTGGACCTACTCAGGTTTGGATGTACTCTTCGTCCCGCTTCAGCCATTGTCATGCCATGGACAATGACATGATCAATTACTGTTGCTCGCATATCATCTGTTATGATGGTGCGAGGTTGTCTTCTTCTCCCACCTGGACCTTCTCCTCTCTCTTGTTGGCCTCCTTCTCTTCCTCCTCTACTCCGAACTCCTCTTCTTCTTAGGCCTTCACCTCTTCCTCCTCTGATCTCAACCCCTCTTCCTCTTTGGCCTGCAGCTCTTCTCCTTCCGCACGCTCGAATGCCTTCATCCATTGTGATTGTTTGGCATCTTCACCAAACTATGCTTTCATAGGTGGGGTCACATCATTAGCAACAGGTGTCTTCAATTTTGAGTCGTTGTGTGTAGTGACTGACGCCAGGTGTGTTCCCTGTTTTCACAGATTGGTGACTGTGGCAAGCATTTTGCATCACATGGGCTTTCATTTGAGAATATGAGCAGAGTTGTTTTGCAACATGTGTTTTAGCAAGGAAAAATGTGTTTAGATTTATGAGTACAGAGGGTTGTGTTTTGTGAATTGTGTCTTCATGTGACATGTGTTTATGGTACTGGAATATGGTGGCTACATTTAGTAAATGTGTTTAGACTACTGGTCATTTGGGTTACAGGATTGGCTTTTGTGTTTTAACATTTGAGAAAAACTGTAATTGATTGATTGATTGAGAATACTTCATTTCTTGTTTTTTGTGTTTCTTGTTTTTGTTTTTCTATTGTGGACTGCTGTCCCCCACAGTAGAGTTCAGAATTTTATGGACAATCATGTTTATTATTACATTTTTTACAGCATCTATGTCCAGAGAGCGCGTGGAGGTCCGACCTCCCTTCTATGGAAGTAGCTGTAAGTAATCTGGGCGCTACAGCTTTAAGCAGCTGCGCGCGCTCCCGCCGACAGCAATCACTTTCTGCCCGACGATCACTTTTTGGCACAACACCTGGAGCTAAGGGGGCAAAACAGTCGCATGAGTGCTGCTGTTTGACTGAAAAAGAATAAAGTAGTCGTGGTAAGCCAATCACATGACCACTTTAAGATGACAAAGCAACAAGGTGATATATACCAGTGTTTAAATTGTGTTGATAGGCAACTTAAAACCAGAGTCATGATAAACAATATATACGCGGCGTTTTCTCCTCAATAGTTTTGTCACGTTTACTGTCTAAGGACAGCGCTAGCAAGCACTCTCTGCTTATGAGCAAAAAAAACAAAACAAAACAACAACAACAAAAAAAAAACCAGCCCTTTCGTGTTGGTGGAAAAATGCACAATGTCGACCAATCAAAAATGGCAACATAACATTTGGTTGTTTAGGAAGAGGGGGATATTTTAGGAGTGACGGCGAGAGAGAGAGAGAGAGAGAGAGAGACAGCAGAAAAAGAGAGAGAGCGAGTTTTGAGATGTGAGAGATTTGTGACGTTTAGCGTGTTTGGAGTGTGTAGTTAATGTGTTGTCTTGTGTAGTGTTGTGGATAGTTTTGTGTTGCGTGTCAGAACAATGAGCTGCTGTCTCCAGGTAGAAAACAGAATTGATACACCTGCTGCTGTCAGACCTGCAGGTATCAGGCTGTGATGTTCTCCTTTATAGTGGACAGAAATTATTTTTTGGAGTGGCACAAATAATTTGTGTGACATCTTATTGAATGCCGAACAGCTGATTGTTGTGTAAATAGTCTGAAATGGTCATAAAAAGGGGGGTAAAAGGTAAATGACTGCAAATAACTTTGTTTGCAAAACTTGTGTATATGACTTTAAAATTGACAATTTATATTTGCATTTAAAGTTATTAAATATGATTCATTAAACATGTTTGTGGTTGTTACAATAAAAAATACAACTTTTTCTACTCAGATTTTATGTTTTTTTGTCTGATTTTAGATCAATTGTGTTAATACAGTATATCAAAATGAAAACATAACTGTAAATTCAGACAGGTGAGGTTGTGCCAAAAACAATGATACCAAACAAGGCAAAGTAAATAGTTTTTAAAGGTGAAATGTAGACATCAAATCAAAAGTAGTTAAAAGTGGCCAATTAAACAGTGGATCAGAGGGTTAAACTTATTTTTTGACTAATGCAATAGTTACTTTTCAAATAATTAATTACTTTTAGAATCTTGTAACTCGGTTACTAATTCAGTTACTTTCTTGAAGAAGTAACTAGTAACTATAATTAATTACTTTTTCAAAGTAACTTGCCCAACACTGGTGCTTTAAATGTTTGATTCTATGCAAACTTTTTGACTTCCTGTTTTTCATGTATAAAAACAAGACATCTGACTGGAGTGGAGTTCGCAGAACTTCAAGTTGACAAACAGAGATGTTTTCTGTAGCACTTTTACTGCTCTTGGCAGCTGAATGTGAGTCTGTTTGAGGCTATCATAGTCAGCAGTTGTTCTTATTTTGAATTTGTCACAAAACATTTTGTTTTTTTTACAGGTGTGAAGTGTGAACAGCTGACACAGCCAGCCTCTATGTTAGTGCAGCCTGGTCAGCATCTGACCATCACCTGTCAGGTCTCTTATTCTCTTAGCAGCTACTACACAGCTTGGATCAGACAGCCTGCAGGAAAAGCACTGGAGTGGATGAGTGACGATGAAACTGTCAAAGATTCACTGAAGAACAAGTTCAGCGTTGAATTAGACTCTTCCAGCAACACAGTGACCTTAAAAGGACAAAATTTGCAGCCTGAAGACACAGCTGTGTATTACTGTGCCAGAAGGAGAGCCACAGTAACACAACCCATCAGCAGACCTGAACAAAAGCCTTTCAGAGTTTAAGCCGCTGTACCACGACACCACCACAGGAGGAGCCCTCAGACCACTGAAGTTTGCATTGGCAGTTCACACTTAAAAAGATGAGCTGCACAGTTTGCACTGATAAAGTGAATGCCATTAGTATTTAATGATACTCAAAAGAAATGTATAAAAATGTGTCAGTTTGAATTATATTAAGTCCTTAGGTAGTTCAGCTGTTAACACAGCAGCCATGGTTAGAAAAAAATCTGATCTGCAGTAAACACATCAACAATACTTAGATTAGTGAAGAACAATGAAATGCAAATACAAAGTCCCTTTATTCAAACGGACATCAAGAACTTCCCCAAAATCAAAGTAAAGCATGATGCAACTGCATCATTGAGCGGAAGAGCTCACTGCTCTTCAGCTTCAAGATCAACTGTGCTCTTTTATATCTCTGATGTTGCTGCTAACAGCTGGATCCTGTGAGAGAATGCTGGATTCACACTAAACACAGTGGCAATGCTAGACAATAAAATGGGTAATGACTATAATGTTGATTTCTGTTTCGACAGGCATGTACAGTACTGACCTCATCCAACCAGACTCAAGCATTGTGGAGTATGCACAGTCTTTGACCATCACATGTCAGGTCTCTGGTTATTCTTTAACTAGCTATGCAACAGCTTGGATCAAACAGCATGAAACAAAGCAAATGGAGTGGATTCTCATGATATGGGCTGGTGGGAGCACTGACAAAAATGATGCATTAAAAAACAAGTTCAGTGTTAGCAGAGACACTTCTGCTCAAACAGTGACAATAACAGGACAGAATGTGCAGCCTGAGGACACAGCTGTTTATTATTTGATTGATTGATAGATGAGATATAAGTTGCTTAAAAAAATCCTCTCAAAATGGTCAGGTACAAGTGTGGATTGAAAATGCAGCCAGTGTCCAAATGAAAACTATGAACAGAAATCCTTAAGAAGTATTGCTCAACGCCACTTTACAAAATGACAAGAAAGACTGATTACTTTAAAGCAAGATATGAAGAAGTGGTGACACAAGACCTCTGTAAAAAAACCAAAAAAACAAACAAAAGCAAATTAAAGTTATATTTTTCTCTGCTTTTCTTTCCTGGTAAAACAGTTCTAATGCTTGTTTTTCTGTCAGGTAAGCAGTCTCTTTCCATCAATGGTTGTTTGTGATCACTTTAACTGATCACTGTGGATACCTTTGACAATGAAATGTTTGAAATGCTGTTTGCTGTTGTCACTGAGGATGATAAACCAGCATTGAACTGAGTGGGAATAATAGATGTAAGCACTCTCTCTTTTTTTCATGCACGTGTACTTTAAGTTGCTGTTTTTCTGACAACTTTTTACTTTTACTTCCTACATTTTTAAACAAATATCTGTACCTTCTACTCCTTACATTTTCACACAGGCTTATAACTTTTGGTTTAACACATTTGAGGCGAGAAATTTGTTTCACGTCACTGCAAGCTGTAACAGTCACAATGGTGTGGTTTCTCTTTCAGACAACTTAAGGGTTAGTGATGTCACTAATATACGCCACTGCCCTCTGTGGAGTATGAGAGCAATGTGCTTGCACGTGAGTGAATGGACAGAAACACGGACCTTATAACTTTTACCCCTCTAACAATTTGCAATGTTACGGGTTGTAAGACACTGTGCTTCATGTATGATAAGCAGCAGCCGTTCAACCGGGCCTTTAAGGTTGATGAAGAGAGCATGCATTAAAGGACAAACACTGGAATTCCCAGTACCAGTGAGTTTTGACTGTGCTGTTGAGTGTTTCTACCTCTCCTCTCAACCACTGAGTACAACCAGTGTTGGGGAGTAACGGAATACATGTATCCGAATACAGTTACTCATATTTAAAATACAAAATATGAGTAACTGTATTTCATTACAGTTACCGTTTAAATCGGTGGTAATCCGAATACAGTTACTTTGTTGAAATAAATAGAATACACGGCGGTCATTTCCTGTTTCATATGTTATGCTATCCCCTCTCTATGCCTTCTCCAATTTTGGTGATTAACCACACTCGGGCGCAGGTTTAGTAAAGTTGGATGAGCATGTAGTCATATATCGCATGGCTGAGAGCAGCCGGCCTGGGTTCGAGTACAACTCGCGGCCCTTCTTCAAAGGTTTTTTTTTTTTTTTTCCATCTGGGATTAATATAGTTTCTCTGATTCTGATTGCTGGAAACCCACACTAAACACGTCATAAGAGGCTCTAATGTAAGCGTCCTGTTAATGTTGGTGACGTCAATTACACAGTGGACTCAGAGCCAGCAGTGCACGGGCAGGAATGCATTTCCGACACCACTTCATAAGAAGAATGGGATGGGCGGAACTTCAGTATCTTCGATGTACTTTTGTTGTGTGATTTTTATTACTTTTTTTTTTTTTTTTTCTTTTTTTTTTTTTGGCCTGTCCCGTTTGGCTCTTTTGCCATCAGAATTGTTATCTAAAGGCAAAGAAAGATGCCCAACGGATTTACTTTACCAAACTGACCATCCCAGCCTTGCCGTAATGGTCCATTTGATTCACCTTTTATTGTTTATTTTATTTTCACTTACTGAATACGGGACAGACTTGACTGGGGGAAAGAAGGGGAGAAAGAAAGAGGGAAAGAGAAACAGCTGAGAAGAGGGACGGGGGAGAAGGGCAAAAGACAAAAACCAACAGAACGGGCAGAGAAAAAAAATGCATATATCAATCACCTGGATCACCTGCTGAGAAAGAAAAAAGAAAGCAAGCAGAAGAGAACAAGAGTAATAGAATAAACAACATCACAATGATATATGGGAATATGACAGTAAATACTAAATGTTAAACATTATTGTGCAGCACATAAGATCAACAGAACACAGTGTGCTTTGAGGTAGGAGCCAAAAAGGGTGTAGTTTGTGGGTGTGATCACCCGTGTGTACACCTGTGAGCATGGACGCGCTTGTTTTTTGTTTTTTAAAAGGTTCCTTCATGTAATAATCTGCTAGAGGGTGTGGGGGGGCCACAGCCCCGTCCTCCAGGGCATGAAGCAGGTGTGGATGAGATCAAAACTCCAGACATCCAGAGGCCCCCAGAACACAAGAGACCAAGGAAGACCAACAGAGGGGCAGCTGCGCCACTGTCCCGGAAAGAGCTGAGGAGAGTCCCAGATGAGGGCTCACTCAGCAGCCGCGGAGCAGAAGCCAGGGGGAGTTGCAGTGACGCGCCCGTGAGCTCCGCCGGCAGCCAGCTGCGCCTGAGTGACCGAGCCCCAGGCCGAGAGGCCGGGGGCACCCCACCTCCGAAGTGGCCCGAGCGAGCCCCAGGCTCCAGGCCCCGATAAGCGGCCGCCAAGGAGTGAGCCGGTGTGTACCTGGACGCCCATCCCCGGACACAAAGAACCACCAACGCACCGATGTCTGAGGGGGTCCGCCACTGGCAGGGGAAGTGGTGGTAGGGGGAGATAGGCCTCCAAACCTTGGAGGGCCTGAGATGTCCCCAGAGAGGTGGCGCCTGACACCCAACCTGACATATAGACACAGAAATACAGGCACACACATATACAAACATCCATTCCCACCCTCATGCTCTCATATGCACTTACTCCACACTCAACCAACGTGGAGACAGACATAAAGAGACGTTGTACACACGATCACACTCCCCAAGCGTACTCTACAAACCGGGTCTAGGTGCCCCCGCCCCTGGAGGGGGGAACTGCACCCAGACCCAGGTGGTGTTTCCCTTTTCCCTGCGGTGGGGGGAGGCAGACCGCCCCGACTCCGCAGCAGCAGGAAGGCTCCACACTCCAGACCGCAGTCGGACGGCCAACTCCTCCTCCTAGTCCTAGCCCCCCTGCTCCAGCAGGTCGCAGAGAATGGGGGTGAGAGAAAACTCCAAACCTCCCTCCACCCGCTCATTGTAATGTTGATGCATGTGTGTTCTAAGGTGCATTTAAAACCCAGGAGGGCTTGGAGCTACCTGCCAGAGAGCAGCAGGTAAGCGCATGGTCCCTCCTGCTAGCCCTCAATGTCTACGTGTATTTAAAATTGAGAGGTGGGCAACGATGCCAGGGGTGGGGTGTACACCCTGATGGTACTTTGGACTCCGTGTATCGTGCCCACCCCCAAGATCCTATATGTATGTGTAATGAGAGTGTGAGTAATGTGAATGTCTAAGTTGTGGGATAAAATTGAGGCAGAGGCAGCCAGAAGGGGACGGGGGGGGGGGGGGGGGGGGGGTAGCCTCCTCTGCACCCTGGTGACATACCCCTACTCCAAGGCCCTGCATGTGTGGGTGGTTGTGGTGGAGCGGGAAGAGGGAGGCAGCTGGAGATGGGGAGGGAAGGAAGGGAGGGGCAAGTGACCCCTCCCTGGGGCCAGCTCCCCCGCTGACCCCAGTAGGCACCCCCATACTCCGCGACCCGCCAGGGAAAGGGGGCCCAGGCCCATCCAGACCGGGCCCAGTGCAGCAGCGCCGCCCGGCCCCACAGAGCCCGGGACAGTCCACCCAACCCCACCACAGAGAAAACTGCACCCACCCCACCATCCACTCATCTTCCAGACTACATAAGACAATAAACACCCAGGCTGAGATCTTCCTCCACCTCTCCTGTATCTCCCCCTCCTGCAGAGGGAGCTCCTGAGGAGAGGAAAGCTCCTGCAAGATGTGACAATCTCCCCCACCAGTTGAAGAGCCCCCCAGGTGGCTCGACGCACCGGCAGCACCCTGCTCCAGGGCTGGGCCCCCATGCACCCACCCGCCCACAACCCCGGCAACACACCAACCAGGACCCAAGCCCCCGAGGCCCGGTCCGGGTCCCAGCCCAGAGACGGAGCGCCCCCAGAACCTCACGCCCATCCCGGACCCACCCAGGGGCAGCCAGGCTACCAGGTCAGTAACCCACGTCCGTCAGCACAGACCCTCCCCTAGCCCCGCTGCACGCAGCCGCGAGGAAACAGTCACCTGAGAGCCAACAGAGCCCCTAACCGGACATGACCGCTACCCCGGGTTGAGCCCCCCAAGGAAGATGCCTCCGGGGAACCCCCCGACGCCCTAAGCCTGTCCCTACCCCCACACCAATCACAACAGTGAAGGCGGGACCAAACTATGACCCCCCACCCCCACTAGGTGATGGAGCTGATCAAAGGAGCCCAGAGCAATTGATCTGATGTGGTGGCAGAGGCTGTATCAAGACTAATGTAATCTAATAGATAATTTCTATATTGGTTAGAATTAAGATTATTTTTATTTTTCCAGTTCATGAGGACTGTTTTCTTGGCTATGCATAGGGCAGTGATTTTTATTACTATTGATGAAGGCTACAACCTACGTTACAAAGCCTTCAAACATCAAACTGATTTGAGCCTAAACAGTAACAAATTAAAGGCAATCGTGTTCGTGTATTAATCACTTGGGGGATGTGGCATAAGAAGAGATAAAAGAGTTGTTGTTTTTTTGGGGCAACACTAAAACGAGTGCAGATGTCTGCTAAAAACAAGAAGCAAGAGGAGCATAAAGGGAGTAATGTTTTTTTGGCAGACAATTTCAAATGCAAGGTTTCTATCAGCTAAACAAACATCAGCAAACACAAAAACTGTGTCTACAGTTTGTTGCAAAGTGTTTCGCTAGCTAAAGGTCCAGCTGCTGTATTTCACAGGGAGAGAAAAGAAAGAGAGCTAACCTTACTCAGAGATGAAGAAAGATAAGAAGGACAGGGCAGCAGAGGAGAGACTGCTCAGTGGGATTAGATTAATAAAGAGCAGTAGTCACCCTCTACAATGTAGGCCACAGAAAACAGAACTATTTTTCTTTATGTTCCTTCTTTTTCTCTGATCATTTTCTACTTAAGTGATTTAAGCCGAGCACATTTATTAGAAATTGAAATTAAAAAGAAGTTTCAGGGTTCAGTTAGCTTTGGACACATATTAGCTGGTAGAAACATCCTGCAAAGAGCTACATTCTTACTCTTACTCTGTGTGTGTGTGTGTGTGTGTGCGTGCGTGCGTGTGTGCGTGTGTGCGTAAGTGTGTGTGTAAGTGTGTGTGTGTGTGTGTGTGTGTGTGTGTCAACATTGCGTGCAGCAGCAACCACAGCCTCCCAGACACTGTTCAGAGAGGTGTACTGTTTTCCCTCCTTGTAAATCTCACATTTGATGATGGACCACAGGTTCTCAATGGGGTTCAGATCAGGTGAACAAGGTGGCCATGTCATTAGTTTTTCTTCTTTTATACCCTTTCTTGCCAGCCACACTGTGGAGTACTTGGACGCGTGTGATGGAGCATTGTCCTGCATGAAAATCATGTTTTTCTTGAAGGCTGCAGACTTCTTCCTGTACCACTGCTTGAAGAAGGTGTCTTCCAGAAACTGGCAGTAGGACTGGGAGTTGAGCTTGACTCCATCCTCAACCCGAAAAGGCCCCACAAGCTCATCTTTGATGATACCAGCCCAAACCAGTATTCCACCTCCACCTTGCTGGCGTCTGAGTCGGACTGGAGCTCTCTGCCCTTTACCAATCCAGCCACGGGCCCATCCATCTGGCCCATCAAGACTCACTCTCATTTCATCAGTCCATAAAACCTTAGAAAAATCAGTCTTGAGATATTTCTTGGCCCGGTCTTGACGTTTCAGCTTGTGTGTCTTGTTCAGTGGTGGTCGTCTTTCAGCCTTTCTCCAGTGATGTTGCAGCTCTGAAATATGGCCAAACTGGTGGCAAGTGGCATCTTGGCAGCTGCACACTTGATTTTTCTCAGTTCATGGGCAGTTATTTTGCGCCTTGGTTTTTCCACACGCTTCTTGCGACCCTGTTGACTATTTTGAATAAAACGCTTGATTGTTCGATGATCACGCTTCAGAAGCTTTGCAATTTTGAGACTGCTGCATCCCTCTGCAACATATCTCACTATTTTTGACTTTTCTGAGCCTGTCAAGTCCTTCTTTTGACCCATTTTGCCAAAGGAAAGGACGTTGCCTAATAATTATGCACACCTGATATAGGGTGTTGATGTCATTAGACCACACCCCTTCTCATTACAGAGTTGCACATCACCTAATATGCTTAATTGGTAGTAGGCTTTCGAGCCTATACAGCTTGGAGTAAGACAACATGCATGAAGAGGATGATGTGGACAAAATACTCATTTGCCTAATAATTCTGCACTCCCTGTAGTTGCTGAGGATTTCTGATGGTCTGTGAGGTAACGTGCACAGTAATAAACAGCTGTGTCCTCGGGCTGCAGATTCTGTCCTGTTATTGTCACTGTTTGAGCAGAAGTGTCTCTGCTGATGCTGAACTTGTTTTTTAAAGCATCGTTGTTGGCAATGCTCCCATCAGACCACATGCAATTAATCCAATCCATTTATTTTTCTTCACACTGCTTGATCCATCCTGTCGCATAGCTAGTCAACTAATACCTAGAGACCTAAACATACAGGTGATGGTCAAAGTCTGCCCAGGCTGCACATCCCTTGAATCTAGCTGGATGAGATCAATACAGTACAACCCTGTGGAAACAGATATCAACATTATTACTCATTTGATTAATCAGCATTTCTCAGTCAGATCCTATCAGTCTCATTTGTTAGGTTTGCCTGACAGAAAAATTTGAATGCAATTTTTTTTACTTTTCTTTTTCTAGTTAGAGAGGGATTCAAATCTTTTTTTAAAAAAAATAACGTAACCAATCCCTCCATCCCTCAATTCAGTCATCCATTTTTTTCTGCTCATCTGGGGTCAGGTGTCATTGGCAGCAGCCAATCAGTAGAGAAGCCCAGACCTCCCTCTCCCCAGCCTCATCTAGCCTATGTGAGGGAACACCGAGGTGTTCCTAGGCCAGCCGAGAGATTTAATGATCCTATGGTCTGTCCCAGGGGGCTCCTTCTAATGGGACATGCCTGGAACATCTCACCCAGGAGGCAGTTTCATCAGATGCCCACACCACCTCAATTGGTTCCTTTCAATATGGAGGAGTAGAAGCTCTAGTCTGAGCCCCTTTCAAATGACTGAACTCCTCACCCTATCTCTAAGGGAGAGTCCAGCCATTCTTCAAACGAAACTAATTTCTGCTGCTTGTATCCACGAGCTTATTCTTTCAATCACTAATTTGTGACCAAAGGTGTTCAACAGTGGGTGTTTTATTATGTTACAGTTTTATTATATTTTACAAGTCCTGAAAGTCAGACTGCGAGTTTGAACCTGTGAATAAAAGGTCTAGAGAATCCAACAGATTCACAGTCAGTAAATCCTCTTGTCTAAGTAAAACAGACACCTGAAAAAGGACTGTAGAGGGTTACTAATGTGACAATATCACATAGGACAGTGACTACATGTAAAACATTTTGCTGGCTAATATTACTGTCAAAGTATCACTGAGAGAAATATGCATATTTTAGAACAGAGACATTACAGTTGCTGCTCCCATCAGACCACTAGAGGGCAGGTGCTGTCAAATATCTTCTTTTCGAAAAGGGCAAGATCAGCAGAGTTGTGGTTCATCGTGTAAACTTCAGTTAAAAAAGTTAAGAGGATAAAGTGATTAACTTTACTTTTCTATGCTTCTGAGACTTTGCAATTAACTCAATGTTCATTTTATGGGATATTTATTAGCTATTAATGTTAAATCTTTATTTTCATTTTCTCACAAATACAAACATCTTAAAAATAAGAAAGACTAAACAACAGTTTAAGTCTCAATCCTTTATTTGGATACATCAATATAGGCAGTCCTACCCATTCTACCAACTAGTACCTTTAGCATTGCTGCTGTTCTTCAAGTCCAAAAGTGCAAATTGTTTGTATGTTTTTGTCATTTCAAGAGAATAACTTTGGTTTTCAGAGGAGGAAGCAAAACTGAACTTTGCATGCTGCTTATACACCATCAACTAAACTCTGTGCCTGTTTTTAGCTGTTCTGGAAAAGATCCTTACTTCACTGGAGTCAGAATCAGTAGATGTGTTAGTACGGAAATAAATATTTATTTTATTTTTTGTTAAGACAGTTTCTCATAATTCAGTTCTTTGTCTATATTGAAAAAAATAATAAATTCAGCGGCAGTGAAAATGTTATTTAAAATGCTCTGTATCATACTGTATACAGTTTATATGGAAATAAATACAAATTTGATTTGACATGTTTGTAAAATAAATTTAAAACAAAACAGGACTTCAGGTTTATTAAGCTGATAACTGCTGTCAGTCAGAGGCTGACAGCAGTTATCAATAAAAAAAAACAATAAAACAAAACAAAACAAAAAACACTTTACTATGCAGTCTGGTCAAAATTATATTTAAATTTAATTTATTTAAAAATATGCAAATGAAAAAAGTTACTGAAAAGGGAGTGGTGCTTCTGTGTTTCACTGAGAGGACCAATGAGCTCACATCATTTCAGCTTCAGCATCAATCATGTTCACTCTGATACTGCTGCTGGCTGCTGGATCCTGTGAGGAGCATTTAGTGGATTCACTCTAATAAACACTGAATAGTCAGATAAATGATGGCAATAATGTTGATTTCTGTCTCCACAGGTGTGTACAGTATTGATCTCACCCAACCAGACTCAAGGATCGTGCAGCCTGGACAGTCTTTGACCTTCACCTGTCAGGTCTCTGGTTATTCTGTAACTAGCTATGGAACAGCTTGGGTCAGACAGCGTGAAGGAAACCCACTGGAATGGATTAACACTATTTGGAGTGGTGGGGGCACTGACAACAATAATGCTTTAAAAAACAAGTTCAGCATCAGCAGAGACACTTCTGCTCAAACAGTGACGATACCAGGACACAATCTGCAGCCTGAGGACACAGCTGTTTATTACTGTGCACGCCGTTAACGCACAGTGATAAAAACCACTGACAGACCTGAACAAATACTCAGCAAGCAGAGACACACAACTACACACAATGGGAAAATAATAAAATAGAAATACAATAGTAACTGTGTATTATTAAAGATTTTCCCAGTCAGTGTTCATGCTAAGAAGGTTTCTGCTTGGGTTCACTTGTAAATGTTCATTCTGATTTAAATAGTCTTTCTCCAGAGACAATGAATGGCATGTGTCAAATGTGGTTTTACTTATGAGCCCACAGAAAACTCTGGACTGTGATGAAAAAAGTTTCTTTTCAAGGCCATCTCTTCCAGATTTACTATTTGTCAAGCAGTATTTGCCTAAACACTAAAACACTGGTAAATCGCTCCTGACTACTGACTGTAGTAAAAGCAGATGGTACTCTCACTGATTGCTAAGTCATTTCGAGGCAGGTTTATAGACATGTCGTCTCAAGACATGACACCAGATAGCAACTGTTTTTTACAGACAATAAGACTGTTTGAATGCTGTGTTCAAAACTCACAGTGAATTTGTTAGGACATTTTACAAAATGCAGTAATCATTTTAAATGACACAATCCTAAACTAATAATTGCATGGTAATGTTTTATTGCTTTATGAAGCTCCACTAACCCCTTATGCAGTTTCCTTAAATTTCCACATGAAATATTAAAAAATTCAAAACTATAAAGGCACAATGACCATATTTTGTCCCTAAAGATTTTATAATATCATGTATTTCTGTCCCCATCAAAAGTAAAAGTAAATATAGAGAATTTAAGAAGAGATTACATTAGAGCTTTCGAACTAAAAGCTGGCTTTTAGACATTACTTTCTTTTTGTTTTTGTTCTGATCATCAGTGGTGATTTGATTGGTTTCGATTTAGTCAGATTTCGACAAAACAGTTAGAACATTGGAGGAGCTGACGTTTATTAAATCTTCCTTATTTAGACCTTTTCATTGAGTTAAAAAAAACATAACAAACAAAAAAAAAAATAAAGTAAGTAATCATGAATTTTCTGGTGGATATATATTTTTTTTTAACATTTTGTTACAAAAATGTATCATAAGTCATTTCTTGGTCTATATTCATAATAAAATAATATATTTAGTGGCATTGGAAAAAAAAATAATATTCATTTCAGTTTCCATGAAAATAAAAAATATAACATAATAAACAGAATGGTTTATTATGCTAATTATCTACATGGTCGCACTACAATAAACCCAGCCTCTGTCATTTAAATAAAAACACTTTGCCATACAGTCTTGTCAAAAAGAAAATATAATATTATATGTAAATATAATTTATTTAAAAATATGCAAATAAAAAAGTGGTGAAAAGAGGATTACTGATTCTGTTTCACTAAGAGGACAAATGAGCTCACACCATTTCAGCTTCAGCATCAATCATGTTCGCTCTGATACTGCTGCTGGCTGCTGGATCCTGTGAGGAACTTGGATTTAATCTAATAAACACATTAGAAACACTGAATATTCATATAAATGATGGTGATTGATAGGTTTGTGGCATAAACCCTATTCGCTGGAACGTTGAAGACAATATAATTACACTGCAAAGCAAGACACAAGGTTCTGGTTTACTCATGCATGAGGGAGGTGTCTGGCTGGAGCCAAGTGTCGTCCCACCACTTGACCTCCGTCAGAGACTCTCAGCCAGGCTCCCCATAGCACTCCTTTTATTGTGGTTACATGAATATGCATAGGTTCATTAACATATGACGTCTTACATAGGTATACATGTGAACAAAGAATACTGTGTGTGTGTGTGTGTGTGTGTGTATGTAGGTGTGTGTGTGTGTATGTAGGTCAAGATGTGACCCTGTGAAGCCTCCCTAAAGCTAGTGCCAGGATGTCTGAGTCCATCTAACAAAAGGCTCTTATACTTAAACAGATATACATGTGCTTGCTATACCATAAATCAACAAGAAAAGATAAACTCTCCTAGGGAGTATGTGATTTATACCAAGGACACTCTAGAAGAACGGATGCACTCCCTAACACACAGAGCTGTTACTTTAGGATGAAACATCCTTTCAATCCACCAATGATTATATACACTTCTAAGCATATATGAGTAAATATTTCTAAGCATAAATGACAATCAACAATACAAATCTAACATTTCCCCCCTTTTTGACCTTTATGCTTGAAAAGTTCCCAGTTATGAATACCTCATGTCTGACAGTTTCAATGCAAACATTGTTATATTCAGCATATGTCAAATCACCCTAAATTACTGAAAAAATACACAGTTTAACAAATGTATTAGCAGTTATCTCATTCCTCATTGATCTCATCTCATGGCAAACTGCATCCTACAAGCAAACAAAGAAATTGTTAATTTAATAGTGAAAATAAGAAAGTAACATTTTCAAAAACATCTCAGCTTGGTGATGCTTCCTCCGGGTGTGCAAATCACATGTCTCTCTGCAGGGTGGTTTGAGCTCTGCAGGGCGTCATGAATGTCTCTTCCAGATGTTTCCATCATTGTCCATAGGACCAGAGTCCAAACGTATGTAGAATAAACATTCAAACATACCAGTTGGTTTTGTTGTTTGTCAACATGGGTCTCAGCTATTTCCAAAGCTGCAGACCTCTCAGCACTCTAGTTTTATGGCCTCTCATTACCCCATTCAAGCCTTCGTCCTGCGAGGGGGATATTTATGACTCCTTAATTGTCCACGCTCTGCAGAGAAACACCTCTGTGGAAAGGGTGCAGGGTTGTCTTACTGCTGTTATGATCCCAGCAGCCTTCAGAGTGTCATCGTATGCACAGTACAGTGGCACATTAGGTGATGTTCATAGTAAACTGCTGTCATCACCACCATAGTTTCTGGTTCCTGTGCTTTCACAGAATCATGATGTCATCCTCGAACTCCTTCTGCGCTGTCGGTGGAGCTTGGCACGCTCCTCATCCCTCGAGTTTTCGTGTTCCAACGCTGCTGAAGGTTTAAGGCAGAGCACGTCGTACACCTTAGTTGTCTTCCTCAGCGTCAATATTGAATCTTTCATTTTATTTAAAATCTTGCTGTGGGAAGTCTCCTCTTGATCTCCTGGAAGCTTAGTAGCACAGCTCTCTGTGTCCTGTCTGCTGTGCTGAAGATGATCTCTGATCCTCCTGAAGTCTCTCTCCCATCTTGTGGACGATCCTCTCCTCTATTTTGCAGGCAGTTTCATGGTCCTTGCTGTGGCTCCAAGGTCTGATTTCATGATGGGCCCCAACCAGCTTGATCTTTGACCTCAACCACTGCCTGGGCTGTCCGCTATGCCTGGAATGTTTCTCCTCACTGCTGCACCACTATATTTCAAAAAAACTTCTATTTGGAGAGCATGTCAACAATCATCAAACCACATTCTTTAGTTCAGTGAACTTCACTTATAGGCCATCGAAGCCTCATCTGAACATGGATGCACCACTTGCATAGATTTAATACTTGTAAATAAACAGCTAATCACACAAATCACTGCAACAATAATAGTAAACATTGTTTAATATTAATTCTGGACCCCACCTCTTGACGCATGGACACGCTCATGCGTCAACTCACCAAACCTGGATCCCTGTCTTAAAAACTGGCTCCACCAGGAGCCTGCATACACAAGATCTGGAAATAAAATCAACCTTCACACGTATAAACAATTATATCAAAAGAGTAGTAAGCATTCAGCACGGGCAAGACAAGTGTCATGTGCATGTTTTCTCAAATCATTAAATCACTATCATTACCATAATTCGCCCCAAACATGGATCATCCCATGTGCTCAGTTAATATTAACGTAATCGGTGACTTCTCTTAAGCAAAGTCACTCCACTCACATATTATTATTATGGGCTCAAAGTGGCCAGCAAAGAGCCCATAATAAACTATTCCATAAATACCGCAATCTCTTATTTGTTTTACTCATGTCACTTGTCCGTTTCAGCTGAATCCTCCACAGCATTCTCAAAGAAACAAACATTAGCAATACACATTGACTGTGGGCAGACGGAGGTCAGACACAGGTCAACAGGTTCCAGAGGTGCCATAAAAAAAAGACCATAAAATCAACCCTAGCTGTGGAAAGAATGTCAGTCACATGTAAACCCAGAAATCCTATAGTAGAAAAACATCAACCAGTTGTCCTGGTATAAATCATGTGATCAAACCACATGAAAAACTGTAATGCTGTAGAAAAAAAAAAATGCAATGTTAGCGCTGCGCAGATGTATACAATTTCTCACAGTTTCTTTTACCAATCAGTCAGCTTCCCTTTTTATTTCCATTCATTCATGCTTTCTTTGCTGATAGTGGAATCGATTGTCGCATTTAGTTTCCACTCTCAGCAAAATGACGTCATTTCAAAAAGAAAAAGAACTTTTGATAGGATTACATCGCTGAATCCGGTTTTGGACAGGGACTTTCATTTAATAATTGTCCCAAATGAGTGGCTTTCTCGATCGGTCGCATAGCACTTTCAATTCCCGACGTGCAGATCTGCTTTAAAGAAAAGAAATAAACAAACAAAATCAGTGCCTGTTCAAAAGATAAAAATGAAAAATAACAAATTATCAAACCAAACTTTCAGTGCACTGTAAAAGTATCAAAATAAAAAGGCCTTGTTAAGTCATGACACAAACTCCTCACCTCAGGTAAATCATACCATTAGCATGGTTCATGGCATCATACCATCATACTAATCGGCAGGCTCGACTTCACAACAGAAGAAAAATCATCAGCTAGATTCACTCCAAATCAATCATCAGCTGCACAAAACACAACATAACCCTAATGTCATATTAGCTATGAGTTTAATCACCAAGTCTGTGCTCGTCACTCATTTAGGCCACAGATCTATTCTATTCAATTTTCCTTTTTCCTTCATCATAAAACATGTAACATGTTGTCATGCACTTCACAAAAAACGTTTGTTCTGACGTATTCAGAGTTGTATATCTAGATACAGAATTCACTCGCACATCAAACAGGAAACTCAGTGTTATAGGGTCTCCACTCAACACAACAAACTCCAACACATCTCATTCACTCGTGCTAAAATTCAGTCACCTTTCATTAATCTAAGAACCGATCAACTAATTTGCATATCAGTTATTAACCCACTAAGTTGACAGGACGACAGAAATGCATGTTCAAAATATTATCACAAAAGACAATTTCCCTCATACAGTAAATTACTTGCTGCATCAATCAAGCAGGAAGCTTCTCCCAATTTACCATTTTAACACTAAATTTATTGTCTGATCGCTGGTTAGTCAAACCAGGATTGTTTTCCACAAAAGTTAAATTGTTGTCCTGCAACTTGGACAGTCAATTTTTTTTAGGATAAATTCAGTATTTGATAACAAGTGTCTGCTAAATTGACACTATTTTACACTGATGAAAGATAACAAGCTAATTTTCATTGCATGTGTGTGGAGCTGTATATCCAGCAGAGCATGCAATGTGCTATGAGTTTCACTGGTCTTTACATCACACGAGGTGACTTGGACAAGATAATAAACAGACTCACACACTTAAAATGTTGTCTAATCTTCATAAGCTATTTTGTGTTTGGAATTGTTAGTAGGGTTAATATATGTTCTGTTTTTATGTATCTTCTGAAACAGGTTACCATCGGCAACCACACTGTGTGTTGTTAACCCCTTCTACAAATACCCTCTTTTAATGTGTAACACTTTGTGTATGGTCTTGTGTTATCTCTGGTGGATATTAGCTGCATGTGTGGTGTCACCTTTCCATTTTCTAACAGCACACTTGCATACCTCAGTGCTTGTCCCCTTCCCCCTTTTGTGGTGGTCTGGACACTGTGTCAATCCTCCACTTCCAGGCAGTCGCTTGTCTCCCCGAATTCCTTAACCTAATTTGATTGGCCACACTAAAACAGCAGCCTCAGTCCTCCTCTGCTCCTCTCCTTCTCTCCCACTTTTCAGTCCAATGGCAGTCAGCTTTTTTTCCAGCTTTGTCCCGTGTCTCTCTTTGTCCCACTGTCTCTTTCATTGCCATCTCACTCCAAACATGGCAAATGTCAAACTCAGACAGTCTTCTCAAAAGTCCTTCACACACAGTGAGGTTGCAGCTGGCTGGAAACGCATCTCCATCCATCCAATCTAGATGATGGTTCTTCTCTTTCTGATGCCGTTTGCCCACAGCGCTGCTGGACCTCTCTGCTCAGATTGTCTCTTGGACTCCTGTCCACTGTTAAATGTTCATGCTCGTGCTTCTGAAACTGCACTCGGTGTCTTCAGGGAGAGATTCGTTTCCTTGGATCTTGCTTGTTCAGGATGAGGACGGGAAGCTGCAAAACAATTCAGCCAAAAATTCTGGCTGAGTGTTTCTAATTTTTCTAATGATTTCAACTTATAATTTTCTTACGACTGCTGCCCGTGTAGGATTGATCCAGGTCCGTTCCCCACCTGTAAACAACAGACTGAGAGACTTTCATTATTATCATCACTGCTTAATCATCACACATCTCTCTGTCTGTGTTTGTGTGAACAATCCTTTCTTAAAAGCAGAAAATGACATTGTAGTTGTTTTTTGGCTGATCAACACAAAACCTTTTTCCTATGATTATTTTTCTTCGTCTACAATGTAATTTGTCTCTTTTTCACTCTTTTTTTTTTCCCTTCACAATAGCTTGTGATCTGCAAAATCACTGCTCTCACTCACAATCAAAGGCAATTACTTTTGCACAGTGCACAAAAACACTGTGATGTCAGACACATTCACACTCACTTTTTCATCTGCATAAATAAACCATATGGCTGGAGATATGTGCCATGGTGATCCATAGGCATGATCACCAGTTTATTTAATTATTTTTAATCCAACAAAACAAATAAACAAAAACTGATGCTACACACACACGAGTCAAGGTGCAGAAAAACTGCTCATGGAAACGCTGCACACTCTCTGTTTCCCTCTCTTTGAGCAGCTCTCAGACAGCTCTTGATCTGATAATGTGTAGCTTGCTCATCAGCTCAAAAAACAAAAACAAAACTGCAACGCGACATCACACAGTAGTTGCAGCATATTAGTTGTTTTCACAGGCGTGCTGTATATCTCAACAATGGCTCATAATAAGACGACAGTCTTTCACACAGGTCAAGTGCCTCTATGCACTTCATTAGTTTAAATATTTACCTATATCACTTCACCTCACATGTCATTGTACTGAATTTAAGCAACCACAAGCTTAATGTAGATTACTTTTAACAACTATCCACCTCAATTACGTCCATGGTCTGGCACACAGGCTGTTAACATTTTGTGTCAGGAAGGGGTGGGGGGAAAGCCACCCACCAGAGCACAGCTGCTGATGTGGGCTGGCCTTTTCCACACACTCTTCAAGGCTGGTGTGTTTTCTGAAAACTTCTAACATTTGAATCTCTTCCATTTATAAGCCTGCGATTAACCGCACGGCTCAGGTCCGCGTGAAACCCGCGCGACCGCATTCGCGTGCACCCACGCAGCTGTGGAGCCGTCGCTCTCTCTCTTTTATACATAAATACTTTGTGCTGCCAGGAGCAAAGTCCAGCACAAACGTCTTTCTCCCTCTAACTCACTCTTGGTTGCTTAGAAACCATAATAACAACAACAACTGCTGACGTCACACACCACGCGTTCTGCTCCGCACACACTCACACACAACAACAACAACGAGACGACGACGAAAATGACAATAACACAAAATAGGCCTACTCCGGACTCACACCGGACCGCTCGGGACCCTGACCCAGCTGTGGGACGCTCACCCACTCGCGCGACAAAACCCAATGAAGGGACGCTCGGGACACACACCCAGGGCGATTTCAAAACCGGACACACACCGGACGCTTGGGACCCTTGGGCGATTTAACCAAAACTTCTTTTTCGGGACACTAACCCAGTTATCGCTCCACAAAGCAGCGAACTTCTCAACGCCTCACAAAATGGCAGAGACTGCACAACGACACGGTTATAGAGTCGGCCTCTTTAAACTTACTTGGCGTTGCTTAGCGTGTAATATCAGCCTGAATCCCGCCGATCGCCATTCATCGAGGAGAAGGACAGACAGCGAATCCACAGGAACTTCCTGGCTGACGTCAGTCTTTCAGCGTGCCTCTCCCCCCCCTCGGTGAATGCGATCCCAGGGAGCCGGCATCGAAGGACCAATTAATGATAGGTTTGTGGCATAAACCCTATTCGCTGGAACGTTGAAGACAATATAATTACACTGCAAAGCAAGACACAAGGTTCTGGTTTACTCATGCATGAGGGAGGTGTCTGGCTGGAGCCAAGTGTCGTCCCACCACTTGACCTCCGTCAGAGACTCTCAGCCAGGCTCCCCATAGCACTCCTTTTATTGTGGTTACATGAATATGCATAGGTTCATTAACATATGACGTCTTACATAGGTATACATGTGAACAAAGAATACTGTGTGTGTGTGTGTGTGTGTGTGTATGTAGGTGTGTGTGTGTGTATGTAGGTCAAGATGTGACCCTGTGAAGCCTCCCTAAAGCTAGTGCCAGGATGTCTGAGTCCATCTAACAAAAGGCTCTTATACTTAAACAGATATACATGTGCTTGCTATACCATAAATCAACAAGAAAAGATAAACTCTCCTAGGGAGTATGTGATTTATACCAAGGACACTCTAGAAGAACGGATGCACTCCCTAACACACAGAGCTGTTACTTTAGGATGAAACATCCTTTCAATCCACCAATGATTATATACACTTCTAAGCATATATGAGTAAATATTTCTAAGCATAAATGACAATCAACAATACAAATCTAACAGTGATAATGTTGATTTCTGTCTCCACAGGTGTGTACAGTATTGATCTCATCCAACCAGATTCAAGGGTTTTGCAGCCTGGACAGCCTTTGACCATCATCTGTCAGGTCTCTGGTTATTCTTTGAGTGATAGCAGCTATGGAACATGTTGGGTCAGACAGCGTGATGGAAAGCAAATGGACTGGATTAACTGCATGTGGTATAATGGGAACACTGCTAACAATGACGCTTTAAAGAACAAGTTCAGTGTGAGCAGAGACACTTCTGCTCAAACGGTGACAATAACAGGACAGCATCTGCAGCCTGAGGACACAGCTGTTTATTACTGTGCACGTTACCTCACAGTGATACAAACCACTGACAGACCTGCACAAATACTCAACAACAAGCAACACACAACCACACACAAGTAATAAATGTAAAAATGCAGGTGTCATGAAAACTCTCTCATATATGCACATTTATTTGCAAAAGTACATACAAGGTTTTGTTTATGATTTATGATCCTGATCATGTACTTTTAATGTGTTTGAGCAGATTTACCAAGAAATGAAAAACAATAATGTTTTTAAGAACTAAGCAATTTCTTACAATCAATGAATATACATTGTACATTGATTTAAATATATATTTTGGTAAATAGGTCTGTCCATAATAGATAATAATAATAATAATAATAATAATAATAATAATAATAATAATAATAATAATAATAATAATAATAATAATATATTCAATATTATGGAAACATTGCAAGTATTACAGTCATTATATAAGAACTACATATTTAGTTTGATTCTCATGTTATTCATAAAGACATGACATCAGACTGGAGTGGAGATCGCAGTACATCAGGTTCACAAGCAAACTCTGAATGTGAGTCTGTTTAAATCTGTCATGTTCAGCAGTTCTTTTTAATATGAATTGAGAATTTATGACAAAACATTTTGTTTTTCAACATGTGTGAAGTGTGAATAGTTGACACAGCCAGCCTGTGTCTTAGTGCAGCCAGGTCAGCATCTGACCATCACCTGTCAGGTCTCTGTTCTGTGCTACTGCATAGCTTGGATCAGACAGCCTGCAGGGAAAGGACTGGAGTGGATGAGTCAGGACTGTGTTCAGAGTTCAAAGTTCAGTTTTGAATTAGATTCTTCCAACAACACAGTGACTTTAAAAGGCCAAAATCTGTAGCCTGAAGACACAGCTGGGTACTACTGTGCCAGACAGCCACAGTAACACAAACCATTAGCAGATCTGTACAAAAACCTTTCAGAGTCTAAGCAGCAGTACCATGACACCTTTCTACATGTATCTGCCAATATATCTCACCAGTAGCACCTACACTTGTTCAAAGTTTACTATCTGTAAGACTGATGATTAGTAGTTGTTAATCTTGTGTTCATCTCATTCATTCATCTAGAAAACAATTAGAATTAATTTTATTTATTTATTATTTTATTTATTATTTTTGCACCTGGAAGAACATTTTAGTCCAAGTGAATCCTTGTGGAACGCTCACTACAAACAACAACTGCAAACAATATCCATGTGCATGATTTCAACATCATTTGTGTTCAATTCTCAAAAGTTCTTGAAAAACTGTTTAAAAACAGACTGGAAAAATTTATAGATAAACATAAACTACTCACTGAGAGTCAGTACGGATTCAGATCAAGCAGATCAACATCATCGGCACTATTAGATTCAATAGAATACATCACAAATTCCATAGACAAAAAGCAATATGTGGCTGGGTTATTCATAGACTTGACAAAGGCATTTGACACTATAGATCATGATATATTAATAAGAAAACTGGAACGTTATGGTGTCAGAGGGGTAGTTTTAGATTGGGTCCGGAGTTATTTAAGTGACAGAAAGCAGTTTGTGAAAATAAATGGTGGTTGCTCCTTATGTATGGACATTGCTTGTGGTGTACCCCAAGGGTCAGTTTTGGGTCCAAAATTCTTCAACTTGTACATTAACGACATCTGTAAAGTGTCCAAAGTATTAAAAATGGTTCTCTTTGCTGACGATACAAACATTTTTTGCTCTGGTGATGATCTGCAGAATTTATTGGAGGATATGACTAATGAAATAAGTAAAGTGAAGTTCTGGCTTGATAAAAACAAATTATCATTAAATTTGAATAAATCTAAACTGATGTTATTTGGAAATAGTAGTTTAAATACAAATGCAAAGATTCAAATAAATGGTGTTGATATTGAAAGAGTCAGTGAAAATAAATTTCTGGGGGTAATAATAGATGAAAAACTTAACTGGAGAGCTCACGTAAGATATATTCATTCCAAAGTATCACGAAGCATTGCAGTACTAAACAAGGCAAAACAGGTATTCGACAGAACATCACTTCATATTCTCTACTGTTCACTGGTTTCACCATACTTAAGCTATTGTGCAGAGGTCTGGGGCAATAACTATAAAACCACATTACATTCACTTTTTACTCTTCAAAAAAAAGCAATTCGAATCATCCACAATGCAGGTTATAGGGAACATACAAACTCACTATTTTTGCAGTCTGAAATATTGAAAATTGACGATATAGTGAAATTCCAAACAGCACAAATTCTATTCAAAGCAAAAAATAAAGAACTGCCAGGTAATATTCAGAGTATGTTTTTTTTGAAAGAAGGAAGTTATAATTTAAGGGGTTTTTGTAACTTCAAAACAATGAAGGTACGTACTACAAGAAAAGGCTTTTGTGTTTCTGTTCAAGGGGTGAAATTATGGAACAAACTGAATATGGAATTAAAGCAATGTCCAAACATAAAACTGTTCAAAAAGAGTTATAAAAATATGATCTTCTCGATCTATAAAGAAAAGGAAAATATTTAAATTAAGTGAATGTCTCTATTTAAAAACAAACAAACAAACAATAAATTCATGATGTGATATTATAGTATATAGTATATCAGAAATCTGTTCACTATTTTTATTACAAATTATATCAGTAAGGAAGCTGACTAAATATTCACTGATAATTTATGGGACAGGGGTGGGATTAAATAAGTGTATACTTCTTCCCACTCCCTTTCAACATGTAAATTAATCAGAATGTTTTTTGTATGTAATTTGTATAGTATTTTTTTCTCTCTTATTTCTTTTCTAAATGTACTTGTATATTGTTCACATGTTGAAATAAAAATTACCAAATTAATTTGATTGCAGTTGCAGTTTATCTTGTTGAATAGTTATTCTCACACTGCAGCCACGACAAGACAGCTTGACATCTGTACAAGCATCAAAGAGATGTCACTATACTTATGTAGAGTAAAGAACAAAAAATGCATCATTCTGTTTACATAAGAAACTGCAAATGCAAAGTTCCTTTTTTCCAAACAGACACCAAGAACATGCTCATAACTGAAGTAAAGTGTGTGACTGCATCAGTGCCAGATAAACTCTGACACTTTAGAATTGTATTATGTGTCTTTTTGACTTCTCTTGTGGCTGACAAGAGTAACCAATTAACACAGTGTAATTTTTTTTTTATCTGGATTCACCTTCAGCAGCTACTATATGACCTCAGACAGGCTCCTAGAAAACGACTGGGGTGGCTTACAAGCCATTATAACAGTCGCAACATCTTTTATTCTCAGTCATTTCAAGGCCGTTTTATCATCTCCAGAGACAACAGCAAACAGCAGCTGTATCTGCAGATGAACAGTCTGAGGACTGAAGACTCTGATGTTTATCATCTTTCTGCTCCCTTTGCCAGACAAAAGTGAAACTGGAACAAAACTGCATTTTACTTCCCCATATGAAGATTGTGTAGTCATACAGAGTATGAATATAAAAAAATATCAGAGTCAATAAACAGTTACTTCAAGACAAAATCTTAAATTTGAAGAACAGCTCAGTTTCAAATCATTTGTTTAAACGTTAAATCTGTACCAAGTGTACCTTTGCATTTTACAGTCCTGTTTCATTTCCTGAGTTATTTTTTGCTCTTGGGGCTCCATATTTCTCTGTATGTCTCTTAAATACAGTTTGAATTCAGAATTTTTTTATTCAAGATTAAATTAGATTAAACTGATTAGTCAACGTATCAGTTCAGCTTCAGCATAAACCATATTCTTTGTAGTTCTAAAGTGAGCTGGACCTTGGCTCATGTAATTAAATACATGGAATAGTGAAATTAATTACACAGACAAGTGTGAACTAATGCAGAATTAAATGGTCACATGTAATAGTTGGAGTGAGATGAGTACAGTATACTATTTATCCATAGAATTAACTTAATTATCTTGAGTCAAAATATTTGCTGCCAGCAGAAAGTGAAAATATCTATTACTGCAGAACTGGCTGCAAAATCTGTCTAGCAGGCTTGCTTCTTTTATGTCCTCGTTTGCTGACCATCTTATTTAAAACAGAGAATAATGAGCAAAAATGATGATCAAGCACAGCCTAACTATATCCATTTTCTGAAAACTTATCTGCCCTGATTCTCTCTTGTGTATACATTGTCTTAAACCCACTTTTGGGACTCAAGGGTAAAGAAGAGGAGTGAACTCATAGTTTTATAGGGCGTCAGGAGGTGACTGTTGCCTTGTAGTCATTTATTTATTTTTACTTTCTGGGAAAGCGAGGAGTTTCAATGATGTTGAGTCGTACTTGTTTTCAGTGATTTACAAACATTTACAGCAGACTTACAAACTTACAATGATCAAAAATCCTTGAGTATCCCACACATTGAACTTTAGAGACTCTGAATTCACATTTAGCAGTTGCCATATAGAAAGGAGTTGGACTGGGATGTAGGGATAATAGTGTATAATAGACATCTATTATTCTCAATCAGACCAAGGCTGGATCACCATTTCCAAAGTCAACAAAAAACAGCTGCTATATCTACAGGTGAATAGCCTGAAAACTAAAAAAAAAAACAAAAAAAAACTAAAAAACCCTAAAAAACCCAAAAACAGTTCAATTGATCAATTAAGAATAACAAATACGGTAAATTAGAAAGAAATTGACAAAAAAGCAACAAAATATGTCAAATCTTTCATCAGTCACTGAACCATTTGTGCAAAGGCAAAGTTGCTTTATTCAAATGAGAAATAAGGATCAAGAATTTCCTCATAACTGAAGTGAGTGACAGGAAAGAGGAGCTCACATCAGCTCAGCTTCAGTAACAACCATGTTCTTTGTCGCCCTGATCCTGCTGGGAGCTGCTACATCCTGTGAGAAACTTTGTTGGACTCACATAATAAACACATGAGTAATGACTATAATGTTGATTTTTGTAATAACAATGTAATGTTATTACAAAAATTTTTGTCTCTTGTTGAGACAAAAAGTTTTGCTTCCACTGTGTCATTAGTCTATTCGTCCCAGCTGTGTTTGCATGTGTGTTTGTGTGCGTGCGGGTGTGTGTATGTATAGTGTCAGGTCTCCTGTGTTCATTGTCAGATTATTGCTTTCTAGTTCCCAACTCCTAGTTTTCAAGGTTATGTTTTACATCTTAGATTCTTAGTGGTTTGTGTTTAGTTTCTTCTCCATTTGCATTTTTGTTTGTGTTCTCAAGCAGCCTTTGAAAAAAAGACTCATTTCTATTAAAACCTAAGTTCCAGCCTGTTGATTGTCTGTGTTTGGGTCCACCTCATCTTCACCTCACAAGTTCTGCAGTAGCACATTGTGACATAGAGAATTGAGCATGTCATTTAAACAGCAGCTACTGCTTTTTGCTATTATTATTATTATTATTATTAATAGTAGTAGTATTGAAGTTGTTGTTGTTTGTTTTTATTGTTGTTGTTATTGTTGCTGTTTAAGCACTAAATAATTTTAACAACTTAAAAAATGTAACTAAAATCATAAAATTCTGTCTATTTCAAAAAGTAAAAATAAAAAAGCCTTTGCATTATTCATCAAACAAATCAAGTCTGCACAAACTAAATGTAAAATATATATAAAACAGAGTAAAAAAGATGGTAGATATTACAGCTTTATCCAAAAGTAAGGAGGAGTCAATACAAAACTCAGATGTCTTCTACCATTACTTATCTGATTGCAGAGAGAGACAACAACAGAGGACTCAATTTATCAGGACTCAATTTAACATTTTAATAATAATAATAATAACAATAGAAAACTAATCATGTCATAAATTCTATTAAGGCTCTTTACTCTTCCTTTTGTCAAAGAACTTCATATCACACCAGTGATTAAAAGATTCCTCTGGAATCACATCCAGCAGCTCCTGGATGGTCTGGATTAGACAGTAACCTGGTAAAGGACTGGAATGGATTGCAAGCCATTATGACAGTGCTAGGATCTTTTATTCTCATTCAGTCTGAGGCCAGTTCACCATGTCCAGAGAGAACAGCAAACAACAGGTGTATCTGCAGATGAACACTCTGAGAACTGAAGATTCTGCTGTTTATTACTGTTCTCTACACTCACAGTGACTGAAGTTGTTTGAGCCATTGTACAAAATCCCACAGTCCTCTGCATATTTTATTTATCTGGCATTATAATTTAGTAAAATTAGCATTCCAAATACTAACATTACTTCCAATACTATTACTATTTCTAGTAGGAAGTCGTTTTTTGCACTTGTCTTAGAAGTAATGACACATTCTTTATCTTTCTTTTAAATATGCTCTACATTCTTGTCTCCTCAAGCAATCATGTACAGTAAGTGATGTCATCATACTATTTTCAGTTAACATGAAAAAGAAATTATATATATATATATATATATATATATATATATATATATATATATATATATATATATATATATAGTATTGTCCATTATGTTAATTTTTCATGGTTCATGTTTTTAATGGGTAAGTTAACCATCATAGTTACATTCAATAACACAACCTTTGTCATAAAAATGTTGCTATGCAGTCTGCTCAAGAAAAACATATACTATTGGATTTAAATGTGACCTATTTAAAATATGCAAATGAAAACGTTAGTTAAAAGGGAGTGGTGTGTCTGTGTGTTCAGTGTGAGGACCAAGGAGCTCACATCATTTCAACATCAATCATGTTAACTCTGACACTGCTGCTGGCTGCAGGATCCTGTGAGCAAATTTTCATGGATTCACTCTAAAAACTCTTTTAACACCGATTGATTAAATTAATAATGCCAATAATGTTAATATCTGTTTCCACAGGTGTGCACAGTATCGATCTTATCCAGCCAGAATCAAGGGTCGTGCAGCCTGGACAGTCTTTGACCATCACCTGTCAGGTCTCTGGTTATTCTTTGACTAGCTATGCAACATGTTGGATCAGACAGCGTGAAGGAAAGCAACTGGACTGGATGAACTGCATGTGGACTGGTGGGAGCACTTCCAACAATGATGCTTTAAAAAACAAGTTCAGCGTCAGCAGAGACACTTCTGCTCAAACAGTAACAATAACAGGACAGAATCTGCAGCCTGAGGACACAGCTGTTTATTACTGTGCACGTTACAACACAGTGATACAAACCAGTGACAGACCTGCACAAATACTCAGCAGCAAGCAACACACTTCAACACAAATGCTGTAAAGTGAATATGAATAATGTCTAGAGTTTGTTGATAGTGAAGATACCGAAAACCTTCCAAAACATGGGAAACAATAATAGAAAAACAGAAAGTTTTTCAAGGTCAGTTTACCATTTCCAAAAACAACAGTAAATCTATACTTAAACAGGCATGGAAACACTGCTTTTTACCAACAGAAAATAAATAACAAATAAAAAAAAAAACTGACTCACATACATGTTTGTCTGTCTGCAATGGTGCCACCTGAAGGTGTGAATCAGGTGGAGGAGGGGAAAAAGGCACTGCTGGTAGTAATTCTGGTCCACTAGTATCTCATTACCAATTCTATCCTATACTAAAAGTACTGGAAGCTCTTCTTTCTTAATGTCACTTTTACAAAAACATTTCATTAAATTATTTTTTAAACTCATTTTAAACTTTTCGTAGCAGCTACTTAAAGGCTTTTTTTAAATGGACTACACTATCAACACCCTGACGTTAAAAGGGCAGAATCTACAACTTGCAGACACTGCAGTGCATAACTGCACCCCACAGCCACAGTAACATAAAGTCCCTGTGTATTTGTAGCATGGAGTCAACAGAGGAGGTGCTCTCAGACCACTATAGAGTTTAGTGAACAGTACTGAGAAACCAATTTTAACACAGTTTCAGATGTAAAGCTTTTGAAAGCCTCCATCAGATAGAAATTTGTTTCTTTGACTTTCTCAATGGCAGTGAGCAAAGTAAAACACCCATGGCTCAGGGGGGTTGGGAATCGCATCTGTAACCGGAAGGTCGCCGGTTCGATCCCTGGGCTCTCTGTCCTGGTCGTTGTGTCCTTGGGCAAGACACTTTACCCTACTTGCCTACTGGTGTTGGCCAGAGGGGCCGATGGCGCGATATGGCAGCCTCGCTTCTGTCAGTCTGCCCCAGGGCAGCTGTGGCTACAACTGTAGCTTGCCTCCACCAGTGTATGAATGTGAGAGTGAATGAATAGTGGTATTGTAAAGCGCTTTGGGTGCCTAGAAAAGCGCTATATAAATCCAATCCATTATTATTATTATTATTTCAGAGGTGTCTGCACAGTCCATTTACTTGTTCATGTACATTTAATGGAAGCCAGTACTTGGATGTTGACAGTCTAGTGTGTCTCTGGAAATTCTTGTAACTGCAGTGCTTGCCCAACAGTGTAGAAAAAGTGATATTTTCACTGTAACAACCACACCATGTTTATTGAATTATTTAATAAATTAAAATGCAAATATAAATTACTTGTAACGCCGTGATTCCCATCACTGTATATGTCTGAGCTGAAGGTAATCACATGAGCATCAGCACCCACACTTAATAAACTACTGTGGTTGGAGAGGGTGATGGTAATTAGATGTTTTTCTTATGTGGGAATCATTTGGGCTCACTCCTCTGATAAGTAAGTTTAGTACAGTGTAAAAATCACTGAACGACACAGAGATGCCGACAGTTTAAATTAATTTCTCTACATCTGTCTAGAACTTTTTTTCATCCTGTTGAATTTTTGAAGAAAGAGCAATGGAAATAGCTGTAAACACTTTACATCTAGTGCAGGATTTAAAGTCCATTACAGCTTTAATAGTGAGAAGCTCATATTGTAGCTTCCGTTTACTCTATTAGTGTAAAGTAGCAAACAAAAGGGGACCTGAGATCTACACTAATGTTTTAATTTCTCTAGATCTATGTAGTGTGGATCTGTGCAGATCTATATAGTCTGCTCTAGTTTTTTCATCAGAATTGATGAGACTGAAAATGAGAGATCAAGTTTAAAAAGAAAAATCACACTTTTCACTTTTTACACAAGAGAAAGTGTAGCATATAAAATAGTAACTGAAAAAAAGTACATTGAGAGTACATTGAATCATATTGAATTTTTGCAATGCAAAGCCCCTTTATTTAAATGACCACCATGATCTTTCTCATAATTGTGAAGCCTGTGACTGCTTCAATATTTGGACAGAAGAGCTTCATCATCAACCATGTTCTCAGTAGGTCTGATCCTGCTGCTGGCTGCTGCATCCTGTGAGAAGATTTCCTGAATTCACAACACTAAATACAATAGAAATGCTAAATATTTCAAAGCCCGTCGGAGCAGGCACGCTTCGTTTTGCACAACTACTTTTAAATCCCGGTAGCACTGCAACCACGTAAGCTAGCGCGATAGATTTTTTGCATATGAAACCAGAGGAGTTGTACTTACATCTTATGTCATCAGCTTGTCCTAGGTCACGGTTTCCTTCCATGTATAGTTTTGCAAAACTTGGATAAAAACCACTTGCAGCAAAAAAAACCCCAAAATATTCCAGAAACATGCTTTGCTGATCCGATCAGCTGTTCGTAACACTTCCTAGGTTGGAATAGATGTCAGCGCGAACTATTGTATGTCCAGTCAAAGGAGCTTGCAAAGAAAAGCGTCTGGACTTCTTTAAGTTGCTTGAAGACGTTTCACCTCTCATCTGAGAAGCTTCTTCACTTCTAAGATCAAATGGCGGAGAGTCCCAAATTTAAACCCATGTGGATTTAAATCTGATCCTTTGTCCCCCCAAAGAGGGACAAAGGACCCCTAGATGATTCTCTAATCACATGAGCCAAGGTGTGAAAACGGGTGTGGGTCACAATCAGCCAGGGTTTCGGGTGAGCTCATTGTGAAACCTGGCCCCACCTTATCATGCGATTTCCTGAGGTCAGATGGCCCAGGATGTGAGTGAGCGTTAAGGCACCACTCTTGCTGTTTGGACTTTCAATAGATCTGCAAATTTCAGTATTTTAAGCTTTTATGGAATTGTGAGTTTGTATGAGCCTGTTGTATGAACAAAAGAACTCAACATATTAACTCTAATAAGTACTTAAAACCTACAACCTCCACTGTTCATAAAGGATATGCCCGCCACTGGAATAACTGTCTGAGTACAAAGCAAAAATAAGACAGTGGAAGGGCACTGGGGAGGGGGTTGTACTGAACACTAGAGGGCACATAATGACAAGTTCCTCACCTCTGTCAGTTTCACTTAAGTTTAAAAAGAAGAAAAAAAAGGCAATCAACTGTTCAGCCACAAACTTTACTAAAACCTTTGGAGACAATTTGAAGTTTGTAAATGAGCCTAACATTATCACGAAAGTCAGGGATTTTTTTTTCACAAGGTTTTACCAGTGTTTCTTTTGGTTTGTTTTAATAATGGAGAACCAGTCACTACTCCTGTTGGTTTCTCTCTTTGTTTCAAGTTGTGTTCAAGGTCAGACCATAACAGAGTCTGAACCAGCTGTCAAAAGACCTGGAGAGTCGCACAGATTCACGTGTACAACATCTGGATTTAGCTTTGGAAGCTCAGTGTGGAGCTGGATCAGACAGGCTCCAGGAAAAGGGCTGGAATGGATCGCATTTATACACACAGCTAGTACTCCTATCCATTACTCCCAGTCAGTCAGGGGTAGATTCACCATTTCCAGAGATGACTCCAGCAGTAAAGTCTATCTACAGATGAACAATCTGAAGACCGAGGACACAGCAGTGTATTACTGTGCCAGAGTGTACACAGTGAGTTAAATACTAGAGGAGCCATTCAAAAAATACTTCCTGTATTTATCACAACGACACAGAGCATTTGGCTCATGTAGTCCTCATCTCAATGAATATGCCATCATGTTTTGAAAATTGAATCCAAAATGCATTTCAACTGTCCAGGTTCAACACAAATTAACAGTGACTTCCAAATTCATTCTAATTTATCTCATAACATAATAGAAGCCAGAGAAGAATATAATTCTCTAATATCATTCATAGTTTTAGTCTCTACTTGCAAGGGGAAGATTTTTACTTATATTTTGTGTAAGAAAACCTACCAGCTTACCAAAAGGACAGGAGCAGGTTGTGAGAAGTTACAACATTGCTAAAGTCTGTTATTTTTTTACTATTTTTTTTACTTATTTTTTGGCAGAGTTTATCAGTTTATCCTAAACACGATCTAGTTCAAAATTCATTTGATCGGTATAAAAATGAATTTAGTCAATGTTCAAGGCTCATCATTAAAATACTTGTAGATAAATCCAGACTCTGTTGAGATAAATCTGTGTCTGTGTCAATCCCACACCTGTTTAATAGCCCACTCATTTAATTGCCCTTTGTGACCATGGCTACAGAAGTTTTACTCTTGCAAAAATTATAGGTCGACCCTTTCAGGTAACATTGACAGTTACCTAAGATTCACAGTTCTGCAGGCTGTTTGGAGCCTTTGAGTTCAGATTTGCTGAATCACTGAAGTGCACTCCTGTGTATGTTAATTTTATACAACTTGCTCATGACAGCCCACATACAAATGACAGCACTTTTGTTAATATTAGCATTTGACTTAAAAGCTACAGTTCACATATTATTAGGTTAATGTTTTAACAACCATTAGCATTTTAGCATATACCCTGCTGGTAGCACACTAGATGGAGTAAGGTAATGTTAAGGTGTGAATGTGAGTGCGAATGGTTGTCTGTCCCTGTGTGTTGGCCCTGTGACAGACTGGCAACCTGTCCAGGATGTACCCTGCCTCTTGCCCTATGACAGCTGGGATAGATTCCAGCACCCCCTGTGACCCTTAAAAGGATAAGCAGATGGATGGATGGATGGAATTTCATTAATATCTTTAAAATAATAGCACCACAAAAAAATTTTTTTGCAGCACAAACCTGTGACATCAACTTTTGTTTGATTTGGGTGATGTGGGGGGCTGGTTGACCTTTTGACCTTTACATTTTCATTAATATCTTTAAAACAGAGGTAGCACAAACGACAATTTTAGCAGCACAAATCAGCACAAACGTAGCACAGTTGATTGACACCAGTTTTGTTTGAGTCCATTAAAGTGGGGGGGCTGGTTGACCTCTGATGACCTCTACAAATTTTCTTGAATATCTTTAAAATGATAGCAGCACAAACGAAAATTTTTGCAGCACAAACCAGCACAAACGTAGCACAAACGTTTGACATCAATTTTATTCGATTCCATTACTGTGGGGGGGGGGCTGGTTGACCTCTGATGACCTCTAGAAATTTTTATGAATATCTTTAAAATGATAGCGGCACAAACGACAATTTTTGCAGCACAAACGTAGCACAAACGTTTGACATCAATTTTGTTCGATTCCATTAATGTGGGGGGGCTGGTTGACCTTTTGACCTTTACATTTTCATTAATATCTTTAAAACAGAGGTAGCACAAACGACAATTTTAGCAGCACAAACCAGCACAAACGTAGCACAGTTGATTGACACCAGTTTTGTTTGATTCCATTAATGTGGGGGGGGCTGGTTGACCTCTGATGACCTCTACAAATTTTCTTGAATATCTTTAAAATGATAGCAGCACAAACGACAATTTTAGCAGCACAAACCAGCACAAACGTAGCACAAACGTTTGATACCACTTTTGTTGGATTTGGGTAATGTGGGGGGGGGGGCTGGTTGACCTTTTGACCTTTACGTTTTCATTAATATCTTTAAAACAGAAGCAGCACAAACGGCAATTTTTGCAGCACAAACCAGCACAAACGTAGCACAGTTGATTGACACTCATTTTGTTTGATTTAATTAATGTGGGGGGGCTGGTTGACCTCTGATGACCTCTAGAAATTTTTATTAATATATTTAAAATGATAGCAGCACAAACGAAATTTTTTGCAGCACAAACCAGCACAAACGTAGCACAAACGTTTGATACCACTTTTGTTGGATTTGAAGAAGGTGGGGGTGCCAACTTAACTCACATAGACAGAAGTTGTATGAACAGGCTGATTCATCTACACTGACAGTGACAAGAGCCAATTTTAACAACTACACAAAATACTTTAAAATTTATGTTAGTTATATTGTTTTTCTTTTTTTTTCTTAGGAAAATGCAAACGCTGATCCTGAGTCAGATCATTAGCAATAAAGACAAAGATAAAGATAACAGACAATCACAAAAATGGACTCCAGGAGAGAGACTTCCGGTACTATGTAGAGGGGGGACGTATGTGCGAGGGCTCCCGGTTCACATCTTAAAACTATATTTTTATAACTAACTGGTTGTGTACACTTCGACACATTTGTATGTCTAAGTCAATTTAACTAACTTTGAAAATATTGAGTATGTCTAAACAAGCCAATTAATGCACAAACTCTGGATACACATGCTGCAAACAAGCTAGCATCCTTTGCAGCTAACAATGTGTCGACATTAACAATCCTTGTTTATGGACAAGAGTAAGAGAAGGGACACCACCAGATCTTTACAATGTTTGTTCACCTCTATGTACACAAGAGTTGAAATTTTCCAAATTGTGCACTTAAATATGCTCATTGCTTACCTTTTTTTCCTGGTTATTCTTATGGTGTAATCGCCTTAGTTAAACATGGTGAATGGTATTGATGTGGGGGCGGCTGCTGTGCGATTCATTAGCTGGAATGTGAAGGGTTTGAATGGGCCTGTCAAAAGAGCTAGGATATTTAATCATCTTAAGCATCTAAAATGTGACATTGCATTTCTCCAGGAAACCCACCTGTTGGTAAAAGATCACATCAGACTTAAGAAAGGATGGGTAGGAAAAACGTTCCATTCGAGCCTCAACTCAAAAACATGTAGAACAGCCATACTAATCCATAAAATAACTCAATTTAATGTACCCACTGTTATTTCAGACCCGCAGGGGCGATTTGTGATGGTTTCAGGACTCCTATACCATAAGCCTGTGGTTCTGATAAATATGCATGCCCCGAAATGGGATGATGATAAGTTTATTAGTAAAATATCATTAATTCCAGATATGAACTCAAAACAGCTGATTTTTGGTAGAGACTTGAACTGTGTGATGAACATAGCACTTGACCGCTCCAGTTGTAAACCTACAAATCTCTCCAAAAAAGCCAAATTATTATCCATTTTTATGGCCCAAATAGGATGTGTTGACCCCTGGCGGTTTTTATTTCCACAACGTAAATCATTTTCCTTTTTCTCTAATGTACATCACTCATATAGTAGAATAGACTATTTTTTCATTGACCAGAATCTCCTCCCCTTAGTCAAGAAAACTGAATATTTAACCATTGTTGAGTCAGATCATGCTCCTGTACTTTTAGATCTTGTGTTTCCTTTTTACCAATCAGAACATCCACCCTGGAAATTAGACAGGACTCTCCTGGCAGATAAGGGTTTCTGTGAAAGGATATCAAAAAAAATACATGACTTTCTCCTTTTCAACCAGAAAGATAATGTTTCACCTTCCCTCTTGTGGGAAGCATTAAAGGCTGTAATCAGGGGAGAAATCATCTCATATTCATCTAGAAAAAACAAAATGAATCGAATTAGGCAAGAGGAACTAACTAAACTTAGTGATGTGACGTTCTGTATCGAGGCTTTGAAGCTTGTGTCGAGTAATTGAGGGAGCGTTTCCGCGATGCGCGTATCGAGGCTTGCTTCATTTATGGGAGGAGCTGAAAATGATGACGTCCGAAGCCTCGCTGCCCGGCTGTACCACGTGACTGGTTCATGAAGTGGTTCGAACTTTGCCGCGAGATATGACAGCGATATAAACCCCTCAGACTTCATTCAAAAATGTGGGTGTTTGATGGAGAGTTGCGGTTAGTGAGAGTTTGGAGACAGTTTGGAGGTTTATGAGAGTGAGGAGAGAAAGTCAGGAGAGAATGGAGCCAGCTAAGAAGAGGAGGATGTCCTCCCCTGTGTGGGAACATTTTGATCTTATTCCTCCCAACAAGGTATGTAAATTTCTACAGAAGATGTATTTTCATAATACTGATGGTGCAATACAATTTATGTTAAGCTGTCTTGACTTTTGTACAAGGTGAAGTGTTTGCTATGTGCCAGGGAGCTGGGATATAACAACAACACCTCATCCATGCTTAGGCACTACAGAGCTTTGCATGAGAATAAGGGGAACACCGATTGTGGAGCAAGACCAGGTGAGCCATCAAATGCCATGATAATATAGCATGCAGTAATGTTACTAAATGATATAACAATATTATACAACTGTTATAAGTTATGTGTGTGATATTTATATTTGTGCTTTGTCTTTATTGTCTTTCCTCAGGAGAACAATCTCAAATAGATGAAGACCTGGTTAGCATGGTGATTGAGGACTCCCAGCCATTTAGCATTGTGGAGGACAAAGGATTCAAAAGATTTGTTAAATCATGTTCTCCCCACTAAAAAGGTCATAAAAGCAGTGAAAATTTAGTTTTTAGAGAATAAAATGTGAACAGGCAGGACTGAGGCTCAAAGCCTCAGTGTGTAGCTGTCCATACCTCAACGTTACAAAAGCACAACCACTGTCCACACCCCAACCACACCTCACCTCACAGTAAATGAGCATTTCCATTTTAAGCATTTCCAAATAATCATTTTCCATACTGCCAGTATAAATATACACAGTATACTGCCATCACTACAATATACATGTTTTACACACTCCTTTTGTTGTTGACATTTACAGGCTGTGTGCAAAAGGCCACACTCTTCAAATTCATGCCAACTAATATTTTTACGTCCAGTAGGTGTCCTACTAGAGCAAATGAAGCTTCAAGAAGCTTTGCGCTGGGATGAACCAATTGGATGAAAAGCTTCAGTGCTTCATGAAGCTTCATCTGCCCATCACTAACTAAACTATCTCTATGTTAGATGTTCTGTATTCTACTTCTAGTGATGGCCCGCTTGAAGCTGACGCTCCGGAGCGTGTGTCGAAAAAAACCAACACACTGGTTCAGAAGCACTGTGTCGAGGCTTGCTTCGTTTGGCAAAAGTCACGTGACCAGTGACGTCCGAAGCTTCATTACGCACGTAACTGCTTCGGTACCTGATTCAAACGGATATAAGGAAGTGAATCATCCACGGGATTCGTGGAGTGTGTTGATGGTGACAGATAGCGACGAGGTGATCATTCCACTGACAGATATGGAGCCAGCGAGGAAGAGAGGACTTTATGGCGTGTGGAAATATTTTGAGTTGATTTTGCTCAATTCATTTTATCTGCCGAAGTGAAAAACTTGAAATGTCCAAAATCATGTTTTCATAATGTAAATATCATCACAGCATATGACTTTAGGAACACTTCCATGTGAATTAAAGCTAATGAAGACTACAAAAATGTATTTGGCACTATACGTACATTACATTGCTGCAGTTTAGAAAATCATTTTGTTTATTGTTTTTAGGTGATAGTCTGCAGGACCCAGGAATACCTGCATATCTACCAGCTTGCAGTGTGGTTCCTGCACTCCACAGCCTCTTCTGTTCCATGCAAGTGGATTTTCTCCAGGGCAGGAGAAACTATTTCTAAGAAAAGAAACAGACTCAGCCAGCGCACAGTAACACTAATCCTCTTTTTAAATGTAAATAACAAAAGGGCTACCTTACATTGATCATGTTTTTACTTTGCAAGTTCTTGATTAGGGGTGGGTTTTGATTATCGCTTTTCTGATTACAATCCATGCTAAATTGAATAAAGTGATATTGATTCATTACAATCCTGTGTCGATTTGTAAATTAACGTTATTATGCCTGAAACGCCAGCATCTCAGGTTAAACCTCACAACATGTCGTCAAACACCATGCAGCTAAAACAGTAACTGCGAGCAGGTTTACGGATTCTGCATACAAACGTAAACACAGAGCGCGGACCCGACGCGTCAGAATCAGATTTTGGTGTGTCGTCGGGTCCGCGCTGTGTTTGCCTCTTTTTTTTTTCGCTGGCTTCTGCAGCTGCAGGTTTCATAACTCTCTGTTTACATCTCTAATTAAGTCTCACATGTGTCAGCTTTCTTTTAATAGATACGAAATTATGGATATATACTGTTAAATGATCAGACTTGTAATATTTCTGACTGAGGCAAAACTTTCCAGATTCCAATCAAATTGAATCAGATCCTGTATCGAATCAAAAGGATTCTACAAATCAGTGACGATGCAGCCGTACTCAGCCCCCTAAGCATTTTCCCTTTCCAGTTCACAATCAATCCCACCCCTAGGTCAAAAATATGTATAGGAATTGGCCTAATCTAATATTTTGTATGAACCTGTCCAGCTGTCCAGTGATTAAACGACAAGTAGATGGAGGCAGGACTTCACAGCAGGGGCATACTCCATAATGTGCTGTGCATTATCATATGTATATTATATATATTGCTCACTTATTGTATTTACCAACATCAAGGAGTTATGAGCAAAGAAAGGCCACACCATAGTGCATGTTCAAATAGGGAAAGTTTATTGATCAAAATGTATTACGCAGATACGCATTACATTTTTTTCAGCCCCCCAATCGAGAAAACAAAACCAATTACATGTTCAAAGCAACGGAACGGTGGCCCAATATCAGAGAGAACTCCACTCTTGAGTGAGCAGTGATAATTGAGCAGTCCGTTTTATTTTGCAGATTCAAGCTGCTCTTCAAAATTTTCACCACCAGATGTCACCGGAGAGGACTGTGTTGAAAAGCTTCGAGTAATGAACCGTTTTTCAATACAAGCTTCAGTGCTTCGGAAAGCTTCATTTGGCCATCACTATCTACTTCTGTCATGAAACGCTGTGTGGCAGGCAGGAGATGAGGACTCAAAAGTGCAGGACTCAGAATCAGGGGATGAACTCAAAATCACAGCTTTATTGGCTGGTCACAGAAAAACAAGCATACAAAGTAAACTAAGCTAAACAGGGAAACAGTGGACTAAAACTCACAGGGAAACACAGGGAGATCCACACAGCATGAGGGACGACACGACACTAACTCAGAGAAACACAGGGTTTAAATACACTGGGAAGTAACGAGGGGAATGAGACACAGAAGGAGGGCACAGCTGGGAGAAATCAGGACTGACGAGACAAGCAAAGCAGGACGCATTCACATAAGACCTTCAAAGTAAAACAGGAAGGATCACACAGAGACGCGAACTTGACACAGTGGAGACAGCAACTAAGAAACACAGAGACATAAACCATAAGGCAGAGGACTCTAAGAACCGAAAGACACAGAGGGGAACTCAAACATGCAGACACAGACTTACACAGAACAGAGGGGACACAGAGAAACATGAAGGGTAAGGGATCGAAACTAGAAACCATAGAATAACTCACAAGTACAATAATACAAACATCACAAAGAACTAAAAACGCTGGGTCAGGAGACCCAGGACCGTGACAACTTCTCCTTCTCCTGAGCTTTATAAAAGGAAGCTGGATCTCCAAACACAATGCAATTTGCTGTCAACTGAAAAAACTGAACGCCTTCTGTTAAAATCACGAGGTTATGTATATGAGCCGCACAACAAATTATACAAATACGAAAAGATGATGGTGAGCTAACTATTAACCCTGAAGAAATTAAAGAAACTTTCACTACGTTCTATTCAAATCTTTATACATCTGAGACCAGTGCTGGACTGGGACAAAAAATCAGCCCGGGCATTTTGACTAGAGACCGGCCCACCAAAAATGTGACGTCAGTCAGGGGTAAAACTGCAAAGGATTCTGGGAACTTGTGGCAAGAGGTACTAGCGCATGCAGGCTTTCAATTGAACTCAGTTACATAGTGATAAAAAGAAACATAAAAAATGGCAAGAAGCTGTTGTATTATTAACAGCAATAGCCGGTGTTGTGCCAAAAACTGATTTCCGGTATTTGCCAAAAACTGATTGCTCGTATTTAAATTGCTATAAGTAACTTGTTGGGCTATAATATGTGAAAAATGTCAAATGCATCCCTCATCGATGACATAAAGTCATCTCTCCATCTCCATCTCCTGCTCTTTTATTTCTCTCTTGCTCCATCTCTCTCTGCTGCTCTTCTGTCTCCTCTGTCACAGACTTCTCCATTTTTGATGATAAATCAGCCTGGTGCAACATGTAAGGATTGGCAAAATTTGTTAAGATTTTGAGGAGTTTGAGAAACTAACCTTAAGCATAAAATAACATTTACTATCAGTAACTTCATCGCACCTGCCCAGCAGTATATAAACTTGTTAAGAGAATTTTTATTTTAGTTAAATCATTAAAGTATAATCAAGTAGAAACAAGTATGCCTTATAATCAAGTGTTTATATATTTTCACACGGTAAAGCTTACTGTTGAAAAGAACACAATGTATTCCTTGCTTAAGTGTGTGAGATGTTTGACAAAGACAGGACATATACATGCATTCTTTACTTCAGTGTCTGCGATGTCAGATAAGCATGAATACTGCTGTGTCGTTGTTTTTCAGTTTGTGTGCAGAAGTTAGATAGCTAAGACAATGCCTGAGCTCTCCCCTCTTCAGTTGAAAGAGGAAGTATTATGTAACCCATTTTGCCTTATAAATAAAGCGAGTAAACGGTGCTCGGTGTGTTAGTCTGCTCAGAGACTCTCACCCGTGCGCACGTCTTTGAAACTCTGAGTCGGTCTGCCAGTGTCTCATTTCTCTCTTACTGTGTTTGAACAAATTGTCAACCCTTGACATTTAATTGGTCCTTCGTAGCCGGATAACTGACTGTTATTTTAACGTCTAGTTTTCCACAGACGGTCTCCATCGGATCCTGACGTCGTGACGCCTGCGCTGGAAGAAATCTGATCAGTAAAACGAAAAACCCGGGAACGTGAATTCGATCTCCGGTCAGCGTTCGGCCTTCACGGCTCCAGGACCCGATGAGCACCGGATCTTAAAACGCAGCGCCACAGTAGAGGTGAATATGACACGCATTCCACCAAGCGCTAAAATACGTTGATATTGAGATTTTCCTTTAAGTAGTGTGTAAACCTAGGTACGCCGACAGATCTCAGTGTCCATGCGGGACTAAGAAGACGACAGGCAAGAGCGAAATTCTAGAAAAATCGCTATTAAAAGTTCCGGTCGCTCTGGGAGTGGCTGCAACGGAACAGGTTTCCGGTCACTCAAGAAGAGTGGCTGAAGGTGAAGGTGTTACACAAATAAATAGGCCTACGGAAAATCTCAATAAAAATCATAGAAACGCGCTTTGTTTGTGAGGAGTGAGTTGTTTTTACGACCCAATACGCGGTCGAACCACTTCTCAAACTGTTTTCCTGTGTACACTCACGTATTGGTAAAGGTGGAAAAAAGGGTTGTGCTTCATCACGTAAAATTGATAACCGCTCTCTCAATTAGTGGGAGAGTAGAAGGCTGTTATCGAAAACCCATTCTCACTTTTTCATGCCAAAGAAGGTGTCACAGTTCTGACGTAATTAGTTCAAAATGGGTAACTCTAAAACTAAAGTAAAATTAACAGCAGATGAAGGATGGTTGGAAAAAAACTGTCCAAATGCAGGAAGAGTCAGTGCAAATAGGTGGAGAAATCCACATAAAATTTATTGCCCAGCCTGGCAAGGCAAATGCAATCAAGAATCAATAACTGCTTTAAAGGCTGCTTTACAAAAAGAATTATTTGAGGAAAAGAGCCAAAAGAAAAAAGCAAAACGCTTAGCAGAATGGCACCTTTTCAAGGCGTGGATGGTAGAAAACGATAAACGCATTGCTAAACGTGCCCAAAAGCAGGAAACTAAAGATAAACAGAAAACTGCAGGAGAAGAAAAACCGTACCCCCCTCCTTATGCTCTTCAGCCTGCACAGCCTGCAGCAACTGCACCTAACCTTACGTCAGCACTTCCTGTAAGCTCTCCTCACAAACCTTTTGTTTCAAATCCCTATATGGAGGCCAGACAACAACTTGATCTTATGACTAAGCATGGTCATTCCAAAAAAACAGAAATGTAAGCCAAGAACAGGAAGGTGGAGATGACAGGCGCAGACGCCGTGATGAATGACTAGCACAAGAAAAGGGAAGTGAAACAAGTGAAGGGGAAGTTTACAACATTGAACAACTGCTGTTAGGCTCAGAAGCAAAGCCCACCGTTATAGTGCACGTTAACGGGGTCCCAATAAAATTCCTTTGCGACACAGGTGCTTGTAAAACTGTCCTAACAGTAGAAGTCCCAAATTTAACCTCTTCAAAAGATACCTTAATCGTGAAATCAGCCTCAGGACATGTGACAAAACAGCATCTAACCGACCCCCTTTTTATGTCACATAGAGATAGTGGCCGTGCCTGCAAAAATCAGTGCATCTATGATCCATCTTGTCCACTAAATTTGTTAGGAAGAGATGCTTTAACAAAATTAAAAATAGGAGTTTTTCCTGAAGAAAGTGGCATGAAAGCCAGACTCCTACTCTCTGAAAGTCAGAGCCAAACTGAAGATATTTTTGTTTGTGAAGGTTTAGGTGAGCCAAATTATTACTGGGCCTTAGATTTACCAAAACTTGAACCATTAGAGGCCAAAGCTAATATGTACTTACCTGAGCACTCACATAGACAGGACCCAGCAAAATATCACAACACCTTGTGGTATAAATATGTCCCAGGTCCAGACAAAATTTATGATCAACAAGTGCACAGACTAGGACCGCAAAAACTAGTCCTACAACACCTGTATGTGACACAGAGTGGTAATGCAGTATGCTCAGTGTTACAGACAGATGCAGTGCAGCGCTTAAATAAGATATGCAACCCTCATGTATCTGTTGCACGCAACGACCAAACGCCTTGGTCTGAGTTAGGCACAGTGCTGAGAAATGTAGAAATGGACAGATATGACAAAATAGAGTGTGAGGACTGGCAAAAAGGCCGTAGAACTGGGTGCATGAGGCTAACGCTGTGTTGGCCGGTGACAGCCACACCAGCCACACATTTAGCCACAACAGAGCAAGATGAATGACAAGTATTAACAATTGAAGCACATCCAGAACTAGAGAAGCTGCCACAAACATTATGGTCTCAAGGACCCACGGATGTAGGCCTAATAAAAGGAGCAGATCCAGTAGTGGTGAAAACTACAACCTCATATAGGCCTGTAAAACCACAATATCCCTTGAGTGCAGAGGCAAAAGAAGGTATCAGACCAGTCATAGCAGAGATGCAAAAAGCAGGTATTCTCGTGAAAACTAATGAAGCCACGTGTAATACACCAATTTTTCCAGTAAAAAAGGCTAATACAGGAAAATATCGCTTAGTTCATGATCTAAGAGCAATAAATGAGGTAACAGAGCAAATACCTCCAGTGGTTGCAAATCCACACACAATTCTAAATCAAGTAACACCAAAAGAACGGTGGTTCTCTGTAATAGACTTGTCCAATGCCTTCTTCTCTGTACCTCTGCACCCTGACTCACAGAAGTTATTCGGATTCACCTTTGACAATCAAAAGTATACTTATACAAGGTTGCCTCAGGGATTCCAGAATAGCCCAACTCTGTATGCAGAGGCTTTGAGAAAATCAATGTCATCTTGTACGCTCCCTGCCCCAGGGCAGTTCTTGTTGTATGTAGATGATATATTGATCACAGGCCATACAAAAGATGAGTGCAAAGAAAACACATTAACAGTTTTGCAACATCTCGCAGAGCAAGGCCATAAAGTGTCACAGCATAAACTGCAATTGTGGAGCCAGGAAGTAACATACCTTGGCCACAAATTGACAGGACAAGGCAGGCAGCTGTTAGAGAGCAGAAAGATAGCAGTCCAAAATGCCCCAAAACCAGTAACTAAACAACAAATGATGAGTTTTTTAGGACTGTGCAATTTCTGTAGATGCTGGATTCCAGAATACGCATTACTAGCTCAACCACTACAGAACCTCATTTATGGTAAAGATCTAGCATTAAAAGACAAAGTACAATGGACTCCAGAAGCAGAAAAAGCTTTCGTTGATTTGAAAATAGCACTGCAGACATGTACCGTCTTAGCATTACCAGACTATGGAAAACCTTTCGTTCTCCATGTTGATGGTGCAGGAGGGTATATGAAAGCAGTCTTAACTCAAGCTTTTGGAGAAAAACAACGTCCATTAGCTTTCTACTCATGCAAACTTGACTCTGTAGCTGCTGGATTACCTACCTGTGTTCAGGCATGCGCAGCAGCAGCAGAGGCAGTTAAAAAATGTGCAGACATTGTTCTAGGACATAAATTGATCATCAAAGTCCCACATGCAGTGACCTCTATTTTGCTCCAAGCGAACCTCTCTTTCCTCACGCATGCAAGACAACTTTCTTATGTGGGGATTCTACTTACACAATCACACATAAAAATAGAGAAGTGTGGCCAGCTAAACCCAAGTACACTTTTGCCGACTTCTCTGGACGGAGAACAACACTGTTGCATTCAAAAATTAGAGGAAGATACAAAACCTCGCACTGATATATACAGCTCCCCCCAGAGCAGTTTCAGTAATGTTTTTGTGGACGGCTCAGCGTCAAAAGACATTCACGGTAGAAATTGTGTGGGTTATGCGGTCACAACTGTTGATAAAGTGATAGAAGCAAAAGCTCTCAGCTCCTCAAACTCTGCTCAAAGCGCAGAACTAACCGCAGTCATCAGAGCATGTACTTTATATAAGGGTCAAAGTGTTAATGTTTACACAGACAGTCAATATGTCTATTCAGCAGTTCATCATTTCGCTAAAATATGGCATAACAGAGGAATGACAACTTCCTCAGGCAACACAGTTCAACATGCAAACCTTCTAAAAAAGCTATTAGAAGTAATAACGTTGCCAAAAGAATTAGCACTATGCAAATGTGCAGCTCATCAAAAGGATGACACAGAAATTACGAGAGGAAATAACTTTGCTGACAAAGCAGCAAAAGCAGCTGCAGAAAAACAAATTGATGTTTTAACAACAGAAACCATAGATCTAATACCTTTAGAAATACTAGCAGATGCACAGAAAACAGCATCGCTGAGTGAACAAAAATCTTGGGTGAAAGATGGAGCAGAATTAAAAGACAACCTTATGATGTGTAATGGCAAACCAGTGCTTCCAAAATCTTTGCATAGAACTGCTGCTTTAGTGACACATGGGAAAACTCATGTGTCATCAGGAGGGATGATTAATATTCTTACTAAACAATTCTATACAAAAAATTTTGAAAGTTCAGCACAAGAGTTTATCAGAACATGTATGATTTGCCAAAGACACAACGCACAGGGAAATCTACGTCCAAAGCGAGGGCATTTCCCTATACCACCGCATCCATTTCACACTGTCCACATGGATTTCATAGAATTAAATGAATCACAATCCTCCAAATATGCACTTGTGATAATTGATGTATTTTCCAAGTGGCCAGAAATATACCCAGTGAAAAAAGCAGATGCAATATCAGTAGCAAAATGTCTATGTAATCATTTTATTCCAACGTACGGTATTCCATCTCTGATAAGATCAGACAATGGCACACATTTTGTAAATGAAGTAATAAGTAAAGTTTCTGAAGCTTTAGGCTTCAGCATAAAACATCACTGTTCTTATCATCCACAAAGTGCAGGATTAGTCGAGAGAACTAACGGCACAATTAAACAAAGGTTGAGGAAATGTATGGAAGAGACTAAAAAACCTTGGCCTGAATGTCTAAGCTTGGTTAAATTATGGATGAGAATAACTCAAGGAACAGGTGGTCTAACGCCATTTGAAATCGTACATGGCAGACATTTTCCACTCCCCATAATGAGTGAGCCAATTAATAAATCTATTGCAGAAACAACAATGGCAGAATGGATGACAAAACTATTTGAGAATAAAGAAGTGAGATTAAGCAATCAACTGCCGAGTGACTTTTCTTCAGTTTCTTGCAGGTTGAACCCCGGTGATTGGATTCTGATTAAAGTCCTCCAGCGGAAAAACTGGAGTGCTCCAAAGTGGGAAGGTCCCTTCCAGGTGCTACTTACCACACCCACAGCGTGTAAGATAGCCGAACGAGTTTCGTGGATTCATCAATCCCACGTGAAGAAAGTGTTTGCACCACAATAAGACGCCGGTTCCCCTGACTCTTACGTGAAACCCCTGCTGGAGGACAGGGCTGAACGGGTTTCCCGCCCTGTGCTTCCTCGGCAGTGCTACTCACGTGGGAGCTCGGGTGTGCCTGGTCGCCCTGAAGATCAGACTGACCTATCCCACCGAAGAGCAGAACCAATAATAACACCAGGGACGCCTGAATAAAATCTCAACAAGATGACTGAGGAAAACAACCTGATAAATCCAGAAGAAGAACCAGCTTCAGAATCAATGCTAGCACCAGTTCCAGCCCCAAAGCTGTTGTGCTTGGGCGCTTGTGACATCAAACGAAAACTACTCATGTGCTACATATTCTGTCTAATGGCTATCCTCCTGATGACGACACTCTTTTGGTTGATGCCCAGTGGAACCCACAAGACGGTACCAATTATTCTCCGACCTAAGAGGTGGACCCACGACAACTCGCACCTGAAGGAGATAGACAAAGAACACAACCACCCGTGGCTGAACAATGCATGGTACCGGTATGTCCATGACAGAGTGCACAGAGAAGACAATGCCGCAAACTGCTATGTCTGCTCACATATGCCCACGACAGCACTCCATGCCACAGTGTATGGAAAACCCCCAACCAAGGCTGAAGCACTCTGCATATATGACAAAGCCATTACCGGGACCTGCTCAACACCAGGAAAACCTGTGATGGTGATAGGTGGATCCATAAAGGACCAAAACAGCAACACATGCCACAACACTACACAATATATAGTCCCACAGAGTGTAAAGTCTTTAATCTACAACATAACAAACTGCACCCACCAGTACCCAAATATAAACTACACCTGCAATGAAGCCTACTGGGTGCATATAAACGTCAGCCATAGAAAACTGAAATCATTCTCAGTTGTTTTGCCACCTGACATACAACACCCAGTGTGCTTTAACTTCACAGGAGCAACCGGACAAACAGGTACGCCCCAGGGTCTGAAGAAATTAGGACAAAACCGAAACTGCTCCATGATCCTGGCGGCACCAGATTGGGATGGCATCGGCTCATCGACAGGTACATACTGGGTACAGGGCGCAGCTTGGGCGTGTGGCCTGAAAGTCTATTTCATGCTGCCACCAAACAGCACCGGACTCTGTGCCCCTGTTCTGGTATCTGACCACACCTTTAAGATGTCAGTGAACAGCAACACCAGAGCTAAACGTAGCACAGGCCTCAAGCCCCATGATCCATATCTTGGTTCTGATGTACCAGATGACTTCAAACTCTGGACCAAGAGCCAGAAGGTAATACACGCTTTGTTTCCATGGATAGGAGTAGGGAAACACGCACTACGGATAGAAACCCTGGACTATCGTTTTGGATTATTTTTAAATGCTTCAACCCGCATTAATCAAGGACAGAATGAAGAAATTGATGCAATTCGCATCACTGTCATGCAGCACCGAGTGGCTTTAGACATCATTCTCGCAGAGAAAGGTGGTCTCTGCGTATTGTTTAACACTACATGTTGTACCTACATACCTGATAACATCCATTCATTAAACATGACAAATGCTTTGAATGTTTTGAAACAACTGAGAGACGCTCAGCAGCAGGACTACGTTACCGATACTCAAGGTTGGTGGGACTGGCTGCTGAGCGGCTCTTGGAAATCTCTACTGATTAAAGGCCTGTTGGCCCTTTTCAGTGTGATGTTACTATTTTGCCTTTTCATTGCTTGTATTATCCCATGTCTGAGAAGCATAATGACAAACATGTTCAAGCGTATGTTAGGAAACCATGTCTTGGCTCAGTCAGTTATGGAGGATCCCTATCGTCAGTATGGTATGCTGAGTGTGGGAGAGAGAGAAGAAAATCTCTATGACAATCTTGACAAGCTTGTTGTTTAATTATTTCACTGAATGACGTGCAAGTTGAAAATGTGACTAACAAGTGACTATGCATTGAGTAAAACATGTGAAATATATTAACATCAGGAGGGAATGTTAAGAGAATTTTTATTTTAGTTAAATCATTAAAGTATAATCAAGTAGAAACAAGTATGCCTTATAATCAAGTGTTTATATATTTTCACACGGTAAAGCTTACTGTTGAAAAGAACACAATGTATTCCTTGCTTAAGTGTGTGAGATGTTTGACAAAGACAGGACATATACATGCATTCTTTACTTCAGTGTCTGCGATGTCAGATAAGCATGAATACTGCTGTGTCGTTGTTTTTCAGTTTGTGTGCAGAAGTTAGATAGCTAAGACAATGCCTGAGCTCTCCCCTCTTCAGTTGAAAGAGGAAGTATTATGTAACCCATTTTGCCTTATAAATAAAGCGAGTAAACGGTGCTCGGTGTGTTAGTCTGCTCAGAGACTCTCACCCGTGCGCACGTCTTTGAAACTCTGAGTCGGTCTGCCAGTGTCTCATTTCTCTCTTACTGTGTTTGAACAAATTGTCAACCCTTGACAAAACTCCGTCATGCTAGCTAGTACGCAGTACCAGTTATTCTAAGCGACTGTAAAAAGTCAGCACAAGGAAACAAACTACAACTAAACTTGGTTTATATCTGACACAGATAGACAGCAGGTCATAACTTCTTAACTGAAGTTCAGTTGCTCTGCCACTATGACCGGCGGCCGCCTCGGGTCTCTCCTCCTCTTGCCTCCCCTTTCCCTTATCCACCTGCTGGCCTCCACCACTTGCTGATGTTGCTTAATCTGTGGAAGCTATGCCATAGCTACCGCCAAACAATTCAGTTATTTTTAGATATTTGGCAGCATCTGCCTGAAGGGCTTGTTTCTTTTTGGCCCTAATATTTCTGCACCTCCTTTCCTTTTTTTGTTCTCCATTTTCTTTAGTTCGTCTATAAGATTGCTAAACAAGGGGGAGGGTGCATCCGACCTCCTCGGCTGTAATTGGTCCAGCCCAGAGTCGATCATGACCAATTGGCCAATCCAACACCTTTTATTATTTATACCCTTCCAAAAAAAACAAAAAAACAAAAATGATCGGCCCATAAAAACAAAAACCACCGGGCAAATTCCCGGTATGCCCGATGGCCAGTCCAGCTATGTCTGAGACTACAAGTGACTGCTCTGATATGGAGCATTTCTTTAATAATCTTCAGGTTCCTCTTGTAACAGTGGCCCATAGGACTGAAGCTGAACTTCCACTCAGTCATGTAGAAATAGGTACTGCAATAAAGGCGATGCAGAATGGCAAGGCACCGGGCCCTGATGGGCACCCCACTGAGTTCTATAAAAAAATTTCTGACAAGCTAACAACAATTTTACTTGATGTCTTTAATGACTCTTTGTCTTGTGGCGATCGTGGCTCAAGAGTTGGGCGTTCGCCTTGTGATCGGAAGGTTGCCGGTTTGAGCCCTGGCTTGGACAGTCTTGGTTGTTGTGTACTTGAGCGAGACAAGGCCTACTGGTGGTGGTCAGAGGGCCCGGTGGCACCAGTGTTCGGCAGCCTCGCCTCTGTCAGTGCGCCCCAGGGTGGCTGTGGTTACAACTTGCCATCACCAGTGTGTGAATGGGTGGATGACTGGATGCGTAAAGCGCTTTGGGATCTTTAGGGACTAGTAAAGCGCTATACAAATACAGGCTATTTGTGGGTCACTTCCACAGTCAATGACTGAAGCATCTCTTTTCCTTTTGCTGAAATCAGGTAAAGACAGCACAGAACCTGGTTCATACCGTCCTATCTCACTCCTAAACTGTGATGTAAAAATGCCTAGAAACCACAGTCCACGACGTAATATCTGCAGACGAAACTGGCCGTCACTCCTTTACAAATGTCCATCGGCTCCTTAATGTTATCCACTCTCCTGCATCCAGCGTGGTGCCTGAGGTGGTTATTGCGCTGGATGCAGAGAAAGCATTTGATAGGGTAGAATGGCGTTATTTATTCGCTTGTTTAAAAAAAGTTTGGTTACGGCCCCAAATTTATTTCATGGATAAGACTTTTATATACATCACCCAAAGCTTCTATAATCATAAATGATAAATGTTCACGTTATTTTAAGTTGACAAGGGGTACCCGTCAGGGCTGTCCAATCAGTCTATTGTTATTTGCCCTGGCCATAGAGCCCCTCTCTATTACACTCAAAATCTTGCCATCAATTGTGGGTATCCATAGGATGGATAAAGAGCATAGAGTGTCCCTTTATGCAGATGATCTGTTAATGTATGTATCTGATCCTGTTTCATGTGTCCCCAATATTATTCACACCTTAAGCAGCTTTGGCTCCTTCTCTGGGTACAAACTGAACTTCAGTAAAAGCGAATGTTATCCTGTAAACCATCTGGCTCTTCAAATACAGAATAGTGCTGCACCTTTCAAAACAGCCAAAAATGACTTCAAATACCTAGGCATAAATATAACAAGAGATCTGCATAATCTCTATGAAGAAAATTTCTGTCTGTTATTTGAAAAGGTCAAATCAGACTCAAAGAAGTGGAAGCCACTTCATTTGTTGTTGGCAGGGAAGGTAAATTGTATAAAAATGAACATACTCCCCAAGTTTCTTTATCTTTTTCAGTGTATCCCACTTTACCTTCCAAAATCATTTTTAAATCTATTGATAAAGCTCTCGTCTCATTTACACTCAACAAAAATATAAACGCAACACCTTTGTTACTGCTCCCATTCCCCATGGGATGGACGTAGAGACCTAAAATTCATCCCAGATACACAATATAACCATCCCTCCCAAACAGTGGTCACAAATCAGTCCAAATGTGTGGTAGTGGGCACATTGAGATAATCCATCCCACCTCACAGGTGTGCCACATCAGGATGCTGATCTGACATCATGAGTAGTGCACAGGTGTACCTCAGACTGCCCACAACAAAAGGCCACCCTGGAATGTGCAGTTTTGTCTCACAGCAAAATGCCACAGATGCCACAAGCAATGAGGGAGCGTGCAATTGGCATGCTGACAGCAGGAATGTCAACCAGATCTGTCGCCCGTGCTCTCAAGGGGTCAAAGGAGCGATTCTTTGCTGTTTGGGATACATTGCTAAAACATTTAGAGAAAATTAAAACCATACCCACCTGAAAGATGCTTGACAGCTGCCGTAAATCCTTTTTTTGTGTGTGATTGGGATTAATTTTGTGTAAACTATTCCCCTTTAAGTGCACATTTTCAAATATGGTGAATTTCCTTGTACCTCACTTAAATTCACTTTATTCATTTATTTATTTTAATTTCTTTCCTCTTCTGGATCGGTGTCCAATATGTTCTTGGGGTAGGGTAAATATATAAAAAGAAGCATTGTGGCCTTGCTATATCTATGTCTTTGTACTACATTGTTGATGCTCAATAAAAAAAGTAAAAAAAAAAAAATAAATCACAAAAATTCAAAACTTATCATTTTTAATATTATTTTTTGGAATCACTTCTTGATGTATAAAAAAAATGAAGGGAAAACAGTGCGATCAGTGATGACTCCAGCTTAGTGTGTAAACTAAAAAGTAGCTCAGATTTAAACAGCCATAAAACAATCCTGGAGCTTGTGTTTTTAAAAGCATTGATCTTCATTGCTGTTAATTATAATTTTAAATGTATAAAATGTAATATATATATTCTTGAGTGAAGTACAGTGTCTTTGAGTAAAACCTTTTTCATTATTCACCTCTTCTCTCCTAATGTTGAGGAGGAGCTGATGCAAATATCCTTTCTTCTGCCTCCACTTATCAGACTGCTCAAAGCATGCAGGGAATAGTGGACAGACAGTTACTCAAGATGGATTGTAAGACAGCGCTGATACTTTTGACTGTCTGCTGTGCAGGTAAAGCTTTTACCAAAAAAAATTATTTGCAGTAATGTATATTCTGTTTAAATTCTCTCTCTTTATTTCTATTGACAGGTGTTGATGGTCAGACTCTAACAGAGTCTGAACCAGCAGTTAAAAGACCAGGAGATTCACACAGGCTGACCTGTACAGCCTCTGGATTCACGTTCAGCAGCTACTATATGGTCTGGGTCAGACAGGCTTCTGGAAAAGGACTGGAGTGGATTGCTTTCATTTACTCTGATAGTAGTGGAGCATTCTACTCTGATTCAGTCAGAGGCCGGTTCGCCATCTCCAGAGACAACAGCAGACAGCAGCTGTACCTGCAGATGAACAGTCTGAAGCCAGAAGATTCTGCTGTTTATTATTGTGCTCGAGACTCACAATGACTGGAGCTTGTTTAGCAGCTGTACAATATGTCAGGAGAAATAAGAATAAACAAGTTTTAGAGGAAAATACCAATAGAAACTCCACTAACTGCATGTCTTTGGATTGTGGAAGGAATCTCCACGTCAGTTGAGTGTGGAGTAAGTGCATATGAGATCATGAGGGTGGGAATGGATGTTTGTGTCTGTGTGTGCCTGTATGTCTGTGTCTATATGTCAGGTTGGGTATCAGACGCCACCTCTCTGGGGACATCTCAGGCCCTCCAAGGTTTGGAGGCCTATCTCCACCCACCACCACTTCCCCTGCCGGTGGCGGACTCCCTCAGGTGTCGGTGCGTTGGTGGTTCTTTGTGTCTGGGGGTGGGCGTCCGGGTACACACCGGCTCACTCCTTGGCGGCCGCTTATTGGGGCTTGCTTGGGCCATTTCGGAGGTGGGGTGCCCCCGGCCTCTCGGCCTGGGGCTCGGTCACTCAGGCACAGCTGGCTGCCGGCGGAGCTCACGGGCGCGTCACTGCAACTCCCCCTGGCTTCTGCTCCGCGGCTGCTGAATGAGCCCTCATCTGGGACTCTCCTTAGCTCTTGGGACAATTTGGGACAGTGGCGCGGCTGCCCCTCTGTGGGTCTTCCTTGGTCTCTTGTGTTCTGGGGGCCTCTGGATGTCTGGAGTTTTGATCTCCTCCATACCTGCTTCATACCATAGAGGACAGGGCTGTGGCTCCCCACACTCCCTAGCAGATCATTACATGGAGAAACCTTTGGAATGCAAGCATGCTGATCCACACAGGTATGCACACAGGTGTACACATGGGTACAGCTTCCTCGGCTGCTGCCTCAAAGCACATTGTGCGCTGTCTATCTTGCGTGCTGCACAATATCGTTTATTATTTAGTAACTATTGATATCTACTGCTAGCTAGTTTATTGTGATGGTGCTTTTTTTTTTTCTTATTATGTTGCTCTTTGTTGTTTGCTTTCTCTTCTATTTTATTTTCTCCATACAGGTGACCCAGGTGTTTTTTTTTTTTTTGTTTGTTTGTTTTTTTTTTCTCTCTTCCCCCCCTTCTCACCGTCTCTTCTCCCCTTTGGTTTTCTTTCTCTCCCTCTCTTTCTTTCATTCTTTCCCCCTGTCCTATCCCACAGTCATGTCTGTCCCGTTTGTAGCAACTGAAAATAAAATAAATTCATAATTATAATAAAGGTCAATCAAATGGACCAATATGGCAAGGCCATGATGATCCACTTGGTAAAATAAATCCGCTTGGCATCTTTCTTGGCCTTAAGACAACAATTCTGATGGTAAAGATCCAAACGGGACAAAAAAAAAAAAAAAAAAAAAAAGGAAGCCCGAATACGCAAAGAGAACATGATGAAATAGAAAATTTATGCCAACCGACGTATCAATATTTAACCTAAGGATTGTGCAGCCTGGAAAGCCTTTGACCATGACCTTTCAGGTCCCTTGTTATTCTTTAATTGAGAGCAGCTTTGCAACAGGTCGGCTCAGATAGGGAAATCAATGTACTAGGAAATTCTTTTCACTTACCCTTACACACACATAGAAAAATAAAAATTAACTAAATAAATGAATGACTAAAAAACAATGTGTGTGTTTATAAAACAATAAACACACAAATGAAAAGCAGTCTCACACAGCCTTTACAATGTGATTGTTAAAATCACTGTCTAGATAAAATAGAAATAACCATGTTTTAAAATTCTCAAAACTCAAAACTCTTGTGGCAGCTCTGATCAGGACACTAGAGGGCAGTCAGTGTTAAGTCTCTGTCTTTAGGTTGTGGTCACAGGGTGCTTTCTTTTCTTTCTTTCTTTTAATAGACTGAATAAGCTGATCTTTTTCCAACTCAAAACACTGAAGGACTTGGATTGTTTATCAGTCAAAATAAAATGTATTTTCAGGATACTCATATTAACAGATGTTACTGTTGCAACAGTTGAAACAAAGAATGCTACTCTATACTAATGCTAGCTAGTGCATCCACCTGTAAACTTGATGGGGTCAAATGTGCAACATGTCTTCCTGTAGCCTGTCCTCTCGAGCAAGTGAGTTTGGATTTAGAAAAACAGATCTTTTTTGTCTCTTTTTTCCACTCTCAGCTTAAACTCTGTCTGTTATAGCTAGTGGTCACTATAGCAGGAGAAACAGTCATGATGTTGAATATTTAAGAGCCTGAAGCATCTGAAGTACAAAGACTAGCTCCAGTTAAATTGTGCCAAACTGATCAGAAACTAACTTCAACAGGGCCGAGAAAATAAAGTTTCCAATTGTAGTGGATTAAAGTAAAAACATCCTCAAAACATTATTTATCATAAAACTTTTTGTTTACCCAAAAACATACTAACTACATATGATTTAAGACACATTTCTAAAGTACATTTAATATATAAACGTATCAGAAGACAAATAAGAACATTGCTGTGTGGTATGTTTGAAAATTTTTAAAAAAAGAAACTGCAAATAAAAGTTAGTAAAAATGGCCCCTGAGTTTGGAATTTTTCTGGGATTTTGATGTATCCTTTTGGATTTATGTACTTTATGTCCAAGCCTTATATTTAGTCCTCTGATTATGCTTTTGTTGTTCAATGATACTAAATTTGTTTTCTTTGCTTCTAGTCCTTGTTTCCTGAGTCTGAGTTCTGCATGTGGGCCTGACTCCTGCCTGCTACACTGCAAGCCTTGACAGTCAGTGATGTTTTAATTACAGATTGTGTGTGTTGAGAAACCCCAAAACACCTTTTTATGAATCTCATCAGCAGGATATTGAGGCACAGAAAGAGAGCGACATTTTGTTAATTACCTTGGTGACTGTCCACAGATACTGCTGCGGGGCTTGAAGTCAACATTTTAAAAAAACAAAAACAAACATCTAACATAAAGTTAAAGCTAAACAGCAGTGGAATCAATGAAAGAAAATAAATATTAATCAGTTCTCCCTCTACTGAGAACAAATATATTTCAGTGCTGTGACAAAACTTATTGCCTTTAGGTAACAATTCGGTAACAATACTGAGCATTGCAAGACAAAAACTAGCTGTAATCAAAAGTTGAAAGAAAAAAACATCAAATAATTTATAATGAGGGCCTTTTGACACCTTTTAAACCCCTGAGATTTGAATTTAAACACAGAATTTGAATGTAAGAGGAGGAACTTGATGTAAACAAATTATCAATGATCTTTTACATGATCATATTTAAAGGCGTGAAAACATACCTGAGTCACTGTCAACATGGCTTACAGAAAGTTAACACTTCTGTTGGTTGCTCTCATTGTTTCAAGTTGTGTTAAAGGTTGGACTATAACAGAGTCTGAACCAGCTGTCAAAGGACCTGGAGAGTCACACAGACTCACCTGTACAACATCTGGATTTAGCTTTAGTAGCGAAGTGTGGAACTGGATCCGACAGGCTCCTGGAAAAGGGCTGTACTCCTAGTACTCCTATCTATTATTCCCAATCTGTACTGGGTAGATTCACCATCTCAAGAGATGACTCCAGCAGTAAAGTCTATCTACACATGAACAATCTGAAGACTGAGGACACAGCAGTGTATTACTGTGCCAGGAGAGACACAGTGAGAGACAGTAACGGAGCCGTCACACAAAAAATACTTCCTCTTTTTATTACAACTACATAGCATATCTGACTTTGTATGTATTACATCTGGTTATATCTGGTTTAATTAAGAGGTCTTATCATATTTTAATATTTATCACTAAGTACATTTATATGTATATATTAGGGGTGCAACAATACTCGTATCGATATTGAACCGTTCGATACAGTGCTTTTGGTTCGGTACGCATATGTATCGAACAATACAACATTTTTTATTTATTTTATCAACTTTCCTTCTGACGATGCTGTCTGTGTTGAGCGCTCAGTGGATCTGCGTTCAACTACTCCGCCTAGGCTGCACTGTCGAGTGCAGATCCACTGAGCGCAGGGCAAGCTAGCAAGACAGAAGCTAAGCTAGTTGCAACATGGCAACTGCCTCAACGCTACCCGAAATTGAACCTCCCCCACCCTAATTCAGATCTGGCATTTGGAACTATTTTGGTTTTCATGTGAAGTATGACCCTGAAGGTAAGCGCGTCATGAACAAAAGTAAAACAGTATGTCGGATGTGCCACGCAATGCTCAATTGGTGGGAACTAGTGCAGTTAGCTTGTTAACGTGTTGACGCCGTCCAGCCCCACGCACGGGGCGATCCGCGGTAACTTGTCGTAATGTGTTAATGTTTAATGAGATTAATGCTACAAACTTTACCCGAGTCATTTAGACAGCCGTTAGCACATGATTCTCCTTATGGGGACCTGATATGTTTAATATGCTGCTGAGAATATAGCCCAGAAGAAGCGTATAGTATAGCTTTTATTTTGGAAAGAGCCATTTCTCTGTAATACACTCTCTTTTCCAAAGATGAGTGATTTCTCGATCAGATAGATTTATTTTATTTTTAAATTATTTTGTTGTTTCAGCAACATTACATTTAAAAACTGTACTTTTGAGTTAAAATATATATTTATAATTTTGATAAATGACAAATTAAAAAGACATAAACATTTTTTTGTATCGAAAAAATATCGAACCATGACACCAAAGTATCGAACCGAACCGTGAATTTTGTGTATCGTTGCACCCCTATTATATATGTGTTGCCTGGTAATACCCAAATCAATATAAAATAACCACTTGAAAACTTTGAAAGCAGGTTTCAGTCCATTACAAACAGGAATTTAATGTAAAGCTTATAAGGTGTTGATCCTACACTTAATTGAAGATACAATTTCAACAGTGAAATCCATGTTGTGAAAATTACTTACAATAAGTCTCAAAATCTTCAGTTAATATGGCTTGTGGTTTGAGCCCATGTGTGTTAATTTAAACACACACACACAATTGTACGCACAAAACACAGTACAGTTTGGTTTTTATGAAAAACACTAAGCATCTGTAAAAAATAGTTTTGCACTTCATATTATCAGAGCTGTAAACTGTTTTTCAGATGTTAAGGCATAATTTAATACTACATTTTCTTTCAATTTTGTAAATGCGTTTTTGATGAGAAATAGATGAAAATGTTACATTGGATGATTTCAGATTAATTTGAAATGAAAAGTATTTGAGTACTCCAGTGTTTGAGGTCCCCAACATATGCAAACATTTACATGTCTTCCACCTACTTATCTGGCTGCTTAGAGTCTGGAGAGAATAGTGGACTGACTAAGTTAAACAAGATGGTCTGCAGCATAGTGCTACTTATTTTGACTGTCTGCTGTGTAGGTAAAATTCTTTACAAAAACTCTTTTCAGGTACTTATGTTTGTTTATGTTGAAAATAGTTTATTTTCTTAACCGCCTGTTTATTTCTATTGATGGGTCTTGATGGGCAGACTCTGACAGTCTGAAGACTGAAGATTCTGCTGTTTATTACTGGGCTCGAGACTCACAGTGACTGAAATTGTTTAAGCAGCTGTACAAAATCCTACAGCCCTTTATGATATATTTATCTTGCATCATAACTGTGGTATTATGACAATATTCTAATACTTAATCTATTAAGACTAAGGAAACACTCAAAACGTGCGGCTATCCTAAATGGGCGTTCTTAAAGTCAGCAAAGAGGCCCAGAAAAGAAGACCAGACACCAGCGAGGGAGGATAAGAAGGACAGACGCAACAACATTGTCATCCCCTATGTAGCCGGTGTATCAGAAAAACTCAGGAGAGTTTTCTCCAAGCATGACATCCCGGTGCACTTCAGATCCAGCAACACGCTCAGACAGAAACTGGTTCACCCGAAAGACAAAACGCCAAAACACAGACTTAACAATGTGGTGTATGCTGTACAGTGCAGCGAGGAATGCCCAGACCTCTACATTGGAGAGACCAAACAGCCACTTCACAAGCGCATGGCACAACATAGAAGGGCCACCTCCACGGGACAAGACTCAGCAGTCCATCTGCATCTTAAGGATAAAGGACACTCTTTCGAGGATGCCAATGTTCACATTTTGGACAGAGAGGACAGATGGTTTGAAAGAGGAGTGAAAGAAGCCATCTATGTCCACTGTGAGCGACCATCTTTGAACAGAGGCGGGGGTTTACGACACCAACTCTCTGCCATCTATAATCCAGTTTTGAGATCCCTTCCCAGACGCCTTAACGCCCACTCACATCCTGGGCCATCTGACCTCAGGAATTCGCATGATAAGGTGGGGCCAGGTTTCACAATGAACTCACCCGAAACTCTGGCTGATTGGGACCCACACCCAGTTTCACACCTTGGCTCAGGCGATTAGAGGATCATCAGGGGGTCCTTTTGTCCCTCTGTGGGGGGTTACTCCCACTAGGTTTATATCTGGGACTCTCCACCATTTGACCTTAGAACTGAAGAAGCTTCTCGGATGAGAGGTGAAATGTCTTCAAGTAACTTAAAGAAGTCCAGACGCTTTTCTTTGCAAGCTCCTTTGACCCGGTGGAGAATAGTAGACAGACACAGTTAAACACAATGATTTATAAAACAACACTGCTCCTTTTGACTGTCTGCTGAGCAGGTAAAACCTTTTACAAATAAGTAAATAAATACAAAAAATATAGTTCTTTTAATTTATGTTTAAAATAATTTCTTATCTGCTATTTTATTGCTGTTGACAGGTCTTGTTTGCCAGATCCTAACAATTCAATTCAGTTTTATTTATATAGCTCCAAATCACAACAACAGTCGCCTCAAGGTGCTTTATATTTTAAGGTAGACCTTACAATAATAACACAGTCTGAACCCAGAGAATCTCACAAATGGACCTGCCCAGCCTCTGGATTCACATTCAGCAGCTACTGGATACACTGGATCAGACAGGATCCTAGAAAAGGACTGAAGTGGACTGCTCTCATTTATACTGATAGTAGCAGAGCTTTCTACTCTCCCTCGGTCCAAGGCCGGTTTACTATCTCCAGAGACAACAACAGACAGCAGCAGCTGCAGATGAACAGTGTTGGGAAAGGTTATTTTTAAAATATATTCCACTACAGATTACAGATTACATGGCCCGAAATGTATTTTGTAATGTATTCTGTTACGTTACTCTATGAGAGTAACGTGTTCTGAATGCTTTGGATTACTTAATATATTATCATGCTTTTTGAACCTATATGAATGTACTATTGCTGTGTGATTTATTAGTATTACTGAAGGTTACTCACCATAACAATACAAACTAGATTTTTAAATCTTAATATAAAATAAGTAATAATAAGGTGGAAATTAGGTAAGGCTGCAATCTTTAGAAAACCTTTCCGCACGTATATAAACAGGTTCGCGGCTCCAAACTGTAGTAAAGGGACCCCCGACAGAGGTTCCCAACACGGAACCCCTGTCGGGTTCCGTGTCGGGCTCGTAGCCGAAAACTAGCTTTACTTTGTTGTCTGGGTCAACTTTGCTGATGAGAGACAGGCATTAGAGCCTCATAATGTGTCCTTTGTTTGTGCTTCCACTGGTGTGGAATTACCAAAAATACAAAATGGGAAAAGACGGCTGTGTAATCCATTTATTTCTGCAAAGTAACTGTATTCTGAATATCACCTTTTTAAACGATAACTGTAACCAAATACAGTTACTCATATTCTGTATTTTAAATACGTAACGCCAGTACATGTATTCCCTTACTCCCCAACAATGCAGATGAACAGTTTGAAGGCTGAAGAGGGTGCATGGGAGTTTGCCCAACCAGTCTACATGTGTTTTGTGGACTTGGAGAAGGCATTCAACCGTGTCACTCGGGGTGTCCTGTGGGAGGTGTTGCGGGAGTATGGGGTGTCTGGCCCATTGCTACGGGCCATTCGATCCCTATACAACCGCTGCAAGAGCTTGGTTCGCATTGCCGGCAATAAGTCGGACTCGTTCCCGGTGGGTGATGGGCTCCGCCAGGGCTGCCCTTTGTCACCGGTTCTGTTCATAATTTTTATGGACAGGATTTCTAGGCGTAGACAAACAACAAACTGTATATTTAAATGTAATTAATCAAATACAAGTTTAATCATCATTTAGAGCTTCCTATCAATTGATAGGACTGATAAGTGAGCTCTGTAATCATTTATATGCCTGCTTTCTTGGGTCTCCAGCTTCTATTCTGTTTACATGTCTACTGCTTTCCCACGCTGTAAATCTCAGTACTGACTTCACTACTCTGGTCCAGTCACGTTCTTGCCCTGTCCTAAATTCTATCACCGCTGTGATTCTGTTCTGCCATGATGGGTCATTAGAGTCTAATCGCCAAAACCATTGATTTCTCTATCTCAATAAACGATGTTAAATTCTTCCAAGTGATCTCTCCTTATTGAAATGAAGTGTGTGACTGCATCAGTGGGGGAACAGAAGAACCCACATCAGTTCAGCTTCATGTTCTCTGTAGCTCTGATCTTACAGCTGCATCCAATTTCACTGGATTCACTCAAATAAACACGTAAGAGTCACTAAGTGACCAGATGAATGATGGATATTGATTTATTCTTTCACAGGTGGGCACAGTGAGTTTATCAGCCAGACTAAATACTTGTGCAGCCATGACAGTCTTTGGCCATCACCTATCATGTCTCTGGTTATTCTTTGACTGATCGCATCTATGCAACTGATTGAATCTGAAAGACAAACCATTGGACTGGAATTTTGATCAGGGTTAGAAGTGCACTTTACAGATCTGCACAAATGCTCAGCAACAAGGCTGGTTCACCATCTTGAGAGACAGCAGTTATAGTCTGGTTTTAATGGAATTTGTTTCACTGACCCTTGCATCCCAAGAAAAATAAAAACAAATTAAAAATAAAATAATAAAAAAACAAATTAAAAAAACAGTCTCACAAAGCAGCCTTTAGAATTTGATGATCAAAATTATGATTAAAAATTTAGACTCAAAACTGATGTGACAGATCGTATCAGTACACTAGAGGGCAGTCAGTGTTAAGTCTCTTCATTTAGGATCAGCAAGGAAATGACTGCAGCTTCATGTGTGAGTCAGCAGTGTTTCACATTGCTTTCTTTAAGAAAAAGAAATTAGTACGCAGTTTGTTTGTTTTTTCTGTGCATTAAGAAGAAAGTGTGTTGTTTATGAATCAGATTATGATTTATTTTCTACCTGGTCATGTTACATTCTTTGCTCTGCTTTTAATGAAAAATAGGTTTTAAAAGGGAATGAGCAAAGTACCGTCCCTACACTCTGCTCCCCGGAGTGGCTGCCTGCTGCTTCACTGGGTAAATGGGTTAACTGCAGAGGAGTAATTTCCCTGCAGGGACTAACACATACACATTATTATTAAACTTCTCAAAGTCAAATATGCAATATGTCTCCCTGTAGCGTGTCATTTCAAGCAAGTAAGTTTGCTTTCCAACACAGGAAGAAAAACTTCTCTTTGGACGCCTGCTTTTTCACTCTCAACCAAATAACAACTGTGAAACAGGTTGGGTTAAGCTAGCATGAAGGACAACCAATGGATTTGATTTTTCATCAGTAAGCAGACATGTACTGCCTGCGCTCTTGTTTTTTATCTCAAATTGCCTGTCTCTATTATTTTCTCAAATTCAGTAGAATGAAAGTGATGGAGTATGAAGGCACATGTGTGGTAGACACATTGAAACCACGATATTGGTCTTATCAAATCAGACTAAAGGTCTGTGCAGCCTGGAAAGACTTTGACCATCAGCTGCCAGGTCTCTGGTTATTCTATAACTAATGACAGCTATGTAACACGTTGGGTCAGACGGCATGTTTGACAGCTGTTCATTACTGTGTGCTTGTTAGTAACACAGTAATACAAACTGATTAAAAAAAACTCAGCAAAATCGCTCAGCTACCAGTAACTAAATTATTGTAAATGTGAATGATGGCAGTGTGAATTAACATATGTGTGGTTATTTCAATTCGGTTTTATCAGGTCATCCTTGATAGGTGTATGAATAAATGTATCTTTTAGTAAAAACACAACTGCATCTTCTTTTCTGCTAGTTACGTAGGACCAAAGTGGTTCAAAATAATAGATAAATAAAATATTTGCCTGTCAGTGTGTTTCAGTAGCAAAACATTCATGCACCAGTGGTCTCTTGTTTCCTGATAGGAATTTTATTTCATGCAGAAAAAAGACAGTGACAAATATTTTATTCATCATTCTGAACAGTGTCTTGATGCATGCTCAATTATCCATTTAAGGATATCCCCAAAATTGATTCTGTTCATCTAGACATATGAACAAAATCAGGCATTTTCAGTGGGAGACGTTTTTTCACTCACTAGGTCACTTGGATGACTGAAGAAAACTGAAATTGCTACATTTAGATGAACTGAATCGATTTTTGGGATCTTTCTGAACAGTTTCTCTGTCATAATAAAAATCGCTAACAAATCATAAGTAGCTCTTAAAAGAAAGAAAGTGGTGATGATAATATAAAAAAAATATGTATGTTTATAAATAAAACACCAATAATAATATTAATAATAATAAAGAAGAAGTAGAGGAAGAAGAAAAAAAATCATGGATAAGAAGTGACATTTCAGAGGTGGTCTTTGAAATTTAACTCTCACATGGTCTCGATGGTGGCGGTGCGGGCGGGTGTGTGTGTGTGTGTGTGGGGGGGGGGGGGGGGGGGGGGGGGTGGGGGGGGGGTCTATGCAAATTTTTCTTCTTTTATAAGCATATCCCAAGTCAAGCTCATACAGTTTACAACATTTATGACAAAATGGGAAACACAATTGTCTGGACTTTGCTGTTTGTTGTCACTGTACAGGGTGATAATTTATTTATTTAATTACAATTTTAATTGCATTTTCTTCCCTTTGAAAACATTGATGATGATCTGTTTGCATACAGGAGTATGGAGTGATGTTAAGCTGCAGCAGTCGTCCTCTGAGCTGAAAAGACCCGGAGAGATAGTAAAGATGTCATGTATCGTATCTGGTTATACCATGACAAGCGGATATTTCAGCTGGATACGACACAGGGCCGGGAAAGCTCTGGAGTGGATTGGTACAATGAATTCAGGTTCAAACTCTGCTAGCTATAGCAGCTCCTTTCAAAGTCGTTTCCTCATGACTGAAGACGTTCCTAGCAGCACTCAGTACCTCGAGATCAAGAGCCTGACAGCAGAAGATTCTGCTGTTTACTTCTGTGCCCGACAAAGCACAGTGAGTGAAACCAGAGGAGCAGGTGCACAAAAACCTCACTGATTTCAAGCATCATGGCAAGTTGAGCATTTAAGACTGATTTTACTTAAAGTCACAATGTGATGTAATATGAGAAGATATGAGTTTTGGGGGGTTTTTTGTTTGTTTTTTTATCACACAGACAAATGAAGTGCAGAAAACTTGAACACATAGTTGATCACTGTAAATAAACTGAAACAAGTCACACAAAGGACTAGTGGCTTGAAGAGTCCCCCACCCACCAAGTTTGTAATTTCCACCATTGTGCCACACCTCTTTCATAGATTAAAGTTATTAATAATTTAAAAAAAAACATTTACCTGCACATCTTCTACAATAGCTATTACAACACGCCCTGTATGCTATCAGCCTTCCAGATGCCCAGTTTTGATCAGTTTTCATCTGTTTCTCCTTACTGATTATTTATTGTAAGCACCTCTCCACGGAGTCAGACATCTTTTATTTCTTTAGTAATTCATTTCCTTTTGAGGATGCAACATTCTATTCATATTTGTAGCTTAAAACTAAATTTTAATACCACAACCTTTAAATGTGTCATATAAACCACCCCTACAAGTCCCAGAACAATCTTTAGCTTACTTGTCTTATACTAAATAATAATAATAATAATAATCAGACTAATATATTAATAAATAAAATAAAAAAAATAAAAAAATAAAATAAATAATAGAATAATATTATACATATTATATTAATCATAATATACTACTAATAATAAATACATACACAAACAGATCTTTGTAAAAAGAAAGAAAAAAGAAAGAAAGACAAGTGACTTTAACAAATATAGTGATATATCTATAGTATCTTTCTAACATTTGCTGAATGAACTACATTTATAGCTTCAATAAAACAGTATAAGGCAATTCAATAGCCCAGGTTCAATGCATAATGACTAAATGGCAAAGTTCACTGCAGCAGGTGAGGAGAAGTCAATGCAAACTCAGATGTTTTTCATTTCTACTTATAGCAGAGGGGATGACAGAGAGCAGTGGACTCACAGTATAACAGTATGGACTTCAGAGCACAACTGCTGCTTTTAACTCTCTGTTGGACAGGTTTGTTTATTTATTTATTTTACTAAGTTGTTTTGACTTCATTAATTTACCAGTTTATAAAATATGACAACTTTTCTTTCTTTTCTTAGGCATTTATGGTCAGACTCTAACTGAGTCTGAACCAGCAGTTATAAGTCCTGGAGATTCCCACAGGCTGACCTGTACAGCCTCTGGATTCACATTCAGCAAATCCTGGATGAGCTGGGTCAGACAGGCTCCTGGAAAAGGACTGGAGTGGGTTGCCACTATCAGATATGACAGTGGTGAGATCTATCACTCTCAGTAGCAGCAGCTGTATCTGCAGATGAACAGTCTGAAGACTGAAGATTCTGCTGTTTACTATTGTGCTGGAGACTCACAGTGACTGGAGGTGCTTGAAGAGTCATACAAAATTCTTCAGAATGCATGTTTGTAAAACAAAAAAATAAAAATAATTCTTACTAAGCAGACAATGACTTTATACCAATGTGTTTACCAAAATCATGGTCTATGTATCACTAACAGAAATAATCACATTTTAGTATTTTAAATAAAATATGTTCCGCTTCTCCTCATTTCATTATTAGTAACAAATCTGTCTTTTCATAAAACAGCTTAGTGATGACTGCACCTTTTTATATAAATTAAGTTGTATTTCTCAATTTTAAGAAGAAACAACAAAGTAGAAATGCTAGCATTGCTCAAGTTTTATTTATCTCTTACTTTTTATGCAGCAACTTCATCCTGTACTCTTCTTGTTCTAATGCAAATTTACTAACCCACGCAACCTTTGAACAAGTTGTCGCCATCGCAAACCTACGTCATTGTGGGTATTATTTCAAGGGAGGAGGAAGAGATGAAGACAAACTGAGCTTTGCATATTTGATTATTAACTGTCAGCTAAACTTTGTTAAACTTTGAGTTACTTGTGATCAGTATCTGACTTCCTTGGATCCCAAAAGACAGTATCTTGAGAAGCTCACACTCACAGACTTACATGGGATTAAATTATTCCAAAATTTGAAAAAAAATAAAATAAAAAAATGTTTATTCTATGAGAGCACCAATGCAACAGGTGGGATCGGAAAGTGTGAAGCGAAAGCATTGAACTGGTCTCATCACACAAATCATCAAGCACAATGATGATTTTTCAACAACAAGTTTTATCCTTTTTCTTTGCATTAAGCAGTGGATTTAAATTTTAAGAAGAAAAGAAACATGAAAAACAATAATGAGCTCTTAGCTTAGTCCTGCACTCTTATTCTACTAGTACAAATTCAAATATCGACAACTCCAACCAATTACAAAAGTTGCCACTATCAGAGATGTGCGAGCTGTCCTTGTCTAGTGTGTTTTTCTTTTCTTTTTTTCAAATCTATTACATCGAAGTGCTTCTTACACTCGGATCACATAATTCCAAAACTTAAAAGGAAAAAAAAATGAAAGCAGGTTTTGTTTCAACACTTCTTTTTTCTTTTCTTTTTTTAATGGTATGGTATTTTTTATGGTATTAAACAATTGAATACAATATATTGCACAATTATATACAATAATATAATACAGTTCAAGTTGTAACATTATGCATTTATAACTGAAGCTGATCAAAATGTAAAAAAAAAAAATGTAAAGGATATGCAAATAATAGTATCTTAAAGGAGTGTGATAAATGTGTCAGTAAGAGATAGCCAAGCTCACATCATTTCAGTTTATACTGCAGTCATGTTAGCTCTGATACTGCTGCTGGCTGCTGGATCATGTGAGGGGTTTTTAGTGGATTGAAATAAAAAACAAACAAAAAAACATTCAAAATGAAGAATAATCAGATAAATAATGGTTTTACTGTTGATTTCTGTTTCCACAGGTGTGTACAGTATAGATCTCATCCAGCCAGACTCAAGGATGGTGCAGCTTGGACAGTCTTTGACTGTCACCTGTCAGGTCTCTGGTTATTCTTTAACTGATGACAGCTATGCAACAGGTTGGATCAGACAGCGTGAAGGAAAAGCAATGGATTGGATTTCTCATCAGTGGGGTACTAGTGGTCTTCGGCAAAATGATGCTTTAAAGGACAAGTTCAGCTACAGCAGAGACACTTCTGCCAGAACAGCAACAATAACAGGACAGAATATGCAGACCGAGGACACAGCTGTTTATTACTGTGTGCGATACCGCACAGTGGTGCAAAACATTGACAGACCTGTGTGAAAACTCAGACACCTGCAAAACAAAAATGATGGAAATATAAAAATGAACAATTTCATGCTCACTTCTCGCATGAAAAAAATCCATTAAGAAAATAAATGCATTTTCATAACACTAAAACTATGTCTTTATGTGTGAGAAACACCAACCCATGTCAGAGTTTAAAATAGATTACAATAAATAGTTAAACATAAAACACAGCAATTAAAATTTATTAAAGAAAAAAATAATCTGAGGTTGCCAGTTCAGCTAATGGAGTAAACAGGTGATCAGTAAACAGGTGATTTGACCGTGTGTCTTCATGAACTCTCCCTGCTTTCCTGTCTGCTGTCCATCTAAAAAAAGGCATAAATAATATTATTTTAAAAACTACAAATACACATCTAATTGGTAACATTAAAACCTTGAGATATATTTTTTAAAACAAATTTATATATGGAAAGTCAGGAAAAGATTTTAAAAAATGACATCAACATGAACATCCTTAGAAAACAACCTGTTACAGTTTTTCTGAATTGCTAAAACACATTTCCTAAAATCTCATCTCTTTGTCTCCAAACACTAAACACAAACTCTAAAATTCAAGCTACTCTTCTAGCATCTTTCTATAGTGATGGTCTGACGACTGGCCTTGTTTTCTGGTTTCCTTTCTTTTAGGTAATTAGTGGGTGGAGCTCACACACACACCTGAGCAGGCCAGGATCAGGTGCACAATAAAGCAGATTTTCCAGAGCATCTGGTGGTTCCTGTCTTTCATGTATGCTTGGCTATGAAAGCATTTGGGTTTTTTTGTTTCACACATGCTCACTCTTGCATCCTCTGTGCATTCAGTCATTGCAAGCATGCTATTTTTAGTTTCTTTATGTTATTACACTAAAGTATGTAACAGCCTCTCTTATTGTTTGTACCAGAAGAATTAAGTCTTCATTATTAGCAAATTAGGCAGTGAATAGAGTGACAAAGGAGTACAAATATCACAAGAAGTACTACTACTATTATAACTATGAAAAACAGCATTTTATTTTTTCTGTCTTGCGCTTACAGTCATGCTAATTTCATTGTCATGGTAATGACTAAAATCTCTCCTATTTTCTTATTTATTTATAAGAAACTTTCCTATGAAGGAAAAAAAAAACTTAAATTTTAATTTGATTTCAAAAAGCATTTATGCTGAAATGTAGAAATGTTTGAAATGATATAAGGTTCAAAATGTAAAACATGCTTAAACTTGTATTTAATTAATTTCTGGCTCAAATCAAACATTATAATGTGGTTTAAATTTGTGTGGACTCTAAACATGTTGAGAAAATGATTAATTCTGAGTTCTTCCAGTGAGGAGGAGTTAATGCAAAACAGCAATGTCTTTCATGTGTACTTATCTAACAGCAGAAAGGATGACAGAGAGCAGTGGACTCACACTTTAACAATATGGACTTCAGGGCAGGACTGCTGCTTTTAACTGTGTTCTTGGCAGGTGAAGATTTTTCACTTACAGATATAAATATTTTATTGTTTGATCCTACTCCTGTTATAGTAAATGACCACTTTTATTTGTTCTTTTTTTAATCCGACAGGTGTTGAAAGTCAGACTATAACACAGTCTGAATCAGTGGTTAAAAGGCCAGCAGATTCCCACAGACTGACCTGTACAGGCTCCAACATTGAATTCAGCAGCTACTGGATGGGCTGGATCAGACAGGCTCCTGGAAAAGGACTGGAGTGGGTTGCCAGTATCAGATATAACAGTGCTTACATCTATTATTCTCAGTCAGTTCAGGGCAGGTTCACCATCTCCAGAGACAACAGCAAAGAGCAGCTGTATCTGCAGATGAACAGCCTGAAGACTGAAGACACTGCTGTTTATTATTGTGCTCGAGAGCCACAGTGACTGGAGCTGGTTGAATGGCTGTACAAAATCCACCATAATGTATGTTTGTTAAAAATACAACTTAAGACTATTCTCTCATACCCCAGAGACAATGCTTGTATGATTTTGTTGTTAAAATCATTGCCAGAAACAGAAACCTCAACTTTTAGTATTCTGAACAAAAAGTAGTGCTTATCAGAATATTGGAGGACAGTCAGTGACACATCGTTCCGTAACTTTTCAATTTGGCTATTTTGTCTATTTTAAGAACAGAAAACAAAGGAGAAACTGTGATTGTCATGCTCATTCTTTACCTTTGCTCAACCTTTAGCCTTCACTTACTCCTTGTGTCATTAATTCATGCTGCCCTGTATTCTCCTTCTTCCAATGCCAAGTCACATCTTCCTTAAACTCTAACCATGCTGCAAGCTGCACCCACCCATAAAAATATGCAAAATGTCTTCATCTTGTGTATCATTTTAGGAGGTGAGGGTGAGGAAGAGAAACTGAGCTTTGCATATGGCCTGCATTTGTATAGCGCTTTTCTAGTCCATAGGACCCCAAAGCGCTTTACACTACATTCAGTCATTCACCCATTCACACACACATTCACACACTGGCGATAGCAAGCTACATTGTAGCCACAGCTGCCCTGGGGCGCACTGACAGAGGCGAGGCTGCCGGACACAGGCGCCACCGGGCCCTCTGCTTATCCACTGTCAACTAAACTCTGTGTCTGTTTCAGCTAAATAGGTTTGTGTTTATTACACAAATATAGGTTTTGGACTCATAGGGTATGAGACGAACACACAACTCATCCCGTCCTGTACTCTTTTTCGTTAATGCCAGTGCACAGCCTTCTGATTCCCACGCATTCTGCAAATTGTCACTATCACAAATGCACAAATTATCTTTATCTTGGGAATCTTTTTGCTGGGAGGAAGAGAGGAAGCAAAATGTTTATTCAATTCTTTTTGGTCATTGATCAGTGATCATTATTACCAATAGAAGTATGCACTAAAACATAAAAAAACTGGTTCTACTAACATCACACACAAGGCAAGCCTTACAAAAAACAACTCCTCATTAAGATCATTGTTTTGTAGCAGAAAAAAACCACATGTACAAATTTAAGGGCTAAGCCTTTGGAGTGTGTTGAACATAGTGTCTCTAGTGTTGAACATAACTGTTCAACACTAGAGAGCATGCAATGACAAGCCTTTTACCGATTGACAATAACCACATTTTTTTGGATAATGAGTTCAATTTCTTAAAATCATTTAAAAATGACCTGTATGACAAAGTGCATTAGGCTACAAAAAAATTTAAAAAGCAACACATCATGCCACGATCTAAAGAAAGTTAGGAACAGCTAAGAACCAAAGTCAGTGACATCTGTCAGTCTGGGACTGTGTGTTCTGGACATAACAGATTCGCTCAATTGAACAAAGAATTATAACAATACATTACATTTAAAACAAATTGTCTTTGGTCCTTGGTCTCTTGTGTTCTGGGGGCCTCTGGATGTCTGGAGTTTTGATCTCCTCCATACCTGCTTCATACCATGGAGGACAGGGCTGTGGCTCCCCACACTCCCTAGCAGATCATTACATGGAGAAACCTTTGGAATGCAAGCATGCTGATCCACACAGGTATGCACACAGGTGTACACACGGGTGTTCACAGACGCGGACTACACCTTTCTTGGCTGCTGCCTCAAAGCACATTGTGCGCTGTCTATCTTGCGTGCTGCACAATATCGTTTATTATTTAGTAACTATTGATATCTACTGCTAGCTAGTTTATAACCACATTGTGATGGTGCTTTTTTTTTCTTATTATGTTGCTCTTTGTTGTTTGCTTTCTCTTCTGTTTTTTTTTTCTCCATACAGGTGACCCAGGTGTTTTGTTTTTTTTTTTTTGTTTGTTTTTTCTCTCTTCCCCCCCTTCTCACCGTCTCTTCTCCCCTTTGGTTTTCTTTCTCTCCCTCTCTTTCTTTCATTCTTTCCCCCTGTCCTATCCCACAGTCATGTCTGTCCCGTCTGTAGCAACTGAAAATAAAATAAATTCATAATTATAATAAAGGTCAATCAAATGGACCAATATGGCAAGGCCATGATGATCCACTTGGTAAAATAAATCCGCTTGGCATCTTTCTTGGCCTTAAGACAACAATTCTGATGGCTATAGATCCAAACGGGACAAAAAAAACAAAAAAAAAACAAATTGTCTATATACTGCTAATACCTTAAATGGATCAAAACTTAATATATTCAAGAATATGCAAATAATAGTTACTTAAAAGGGAGTGATGTCGCAGAGTGATGTCTGCCTCTCAGTGAAAAGACAGATCAGCTTAAAGATTTCCTCTTTAGCATCAATCATGTTAGCTGTGATACTGCTGCTGGCTGCTGGATCATATGAGGAGCTTTTAGTAAATTCCCTCATATAAATATATTAGAAATACTTAATTGTCAGATGAATGATGGATGTAATGTTAATTTCTGTTTCCACAGGTGTGTACAGTATTGATCTCATTCAGCCAGACTCAAGGTCTGTGCAGCTTGGACAGTTTTTCCATCACCTGCCAGGTTTCTGGTTATTCTATGACTGATAACAGCTATGCAACAGGTTGGATCAGACAGCGTGAAGGAAAAGCAATGGACTGGATTTCTCATCATTTAAATTGTGATTTAAAGAACAAGTTCAGCTACAGCAGAGACACTTCTGCCAGAACAGCAACAATAACAGGACAGAATCTGCAGACCGAGGACACAGCTGTTTTGCGTGTTAGTGACACAGTGATCCAGAACACCAAGAGACCTGCACAAATACTCAGAAACCTGCAAGTCATGCATGGTGTAAACTTGAATATCAACAACGACATGAAAAAATGACATGAATTAACAGTCACTGCTCACTTCTTCCCTAACACACAACTCCCAAGTATATTCAAGTATATTCATTTGATTAAATTTAACACACAGCTGTGTGTGATTTATTCTTACTCCCAGTTATTAACAAATTCACACATGTTGAAAGACTTTCAGAAATGAATAGTGTTATTGATTGTGTAGTTGCAACATGTCTCAGTATTTTGTAAACCACAGGTTGTGTCCTTCTCAAGCTGCACCTCAGACTCATAAATAAGCACACTCAAACATCCATTCTACCCCTATACCTATCATACATTTCAGGCTTCACAGCTGAAGTCTCAGCCAAGTACAACAACACTGAACAGAGCATGCAACTTTGGCCCTCATTTCAGGTGACCAAAGTGTGTATCAGTGGTCATCACTTTGTGTCATTATGGATTGTTTCATTGATGTATGGATGGAATACCTACCAGGGATACTGTTAACATGGCTTACACTCTGGTGGTTGCTGTCATTGTTCCAAGGTGTGTTGATTGTCAGATCATAGCAGAGTCATCCATATAACATCTGGTTTTAATGTAGTATCTGTTACCCACAGTCAGTCCAGGGCAGATTCATGGATTCTTCATTCCAGTAGTAAAGTCTCCACAGCCAGCCATTTTTTTTTATTGTGCCAGAACAATACTGTCTTCCATCTTATTGAAAACCTTATAGGATGTATTTTTGTTTGTCCCTATGATAAAGAACATTTTTCTTTTTATATCTAATTTCAATATCTTTCTAATGAAATTGAAAAAAAAAAAAAAACAAAAAGACTTGAATTTCAAAGTAAATGTTTCATGAAATATGGAAATGTTTCAAATTATATAAATTAGAAAATGTTACAAAGACTTAAAAAAAAGTAAAATATTAATTTGAGTGCACTAAAAGCACTTTGAGTTATATTAGAGACATACTAAATGTGGTTTAAGTATGTCTAAATTTAACACATGTTGACCAAATGATGCCCAAATTAATTACAATTGAGTCATTCCAGTGAGGAGGGGTTAATGTCTACTTATCTGACAGCAGAGACGATGACAGAGAGCAGTGGACTCACAGTTTAACAGTATGGACTACAGGGCAGGACTGCTGCTTTTAACTGTGTTCTTGGCAGGTGAAGATTTTTCACTTATAATGACTCTTATTATGTGTTACGTGCCAAGGGGTGTGGCTTTGCTTTTGTACTCTGTTTTGTGTTCTATTCATCTTTCAGGCGTCAGGCCTCCTCTGATTGGCCAGTTCGAAGTTGATTGGCAGGTGTCTATTGGCTGGACTGGGCTCAGTTGGCCAATCACACTCCAAGGAACACTACAAATGAGCCGCTCCCTGGCCAGCTGGTGGCTGCTGGCTTCTGCTTTGACAAACATTTGCGAACAGGCATCTTTATGTTGTGTGTGGTGGGAGGCTGGACAGGTAAGCCGGGGTACCCTATACACTGGTTGTAGATTTTACTCTGTTAGTCACACTAGGTTATGCGGTTGATGCCACCCTTGTATGTTTTCACTGACTTTTATCGAGTAGCTAGGTAGGCCTTTTGTTTTGCATTTTTCTTTCAGTTAGGCTAGGCCCTGGAAGCTACTGACCTTTTTGTTTTATTACTTTCTTTGATTTGGATCAACCGCCCAGTCCTCCTCCCCCACCTCTTTACTGTTGTTAAATTTGACTATCCAGGCAAGCACCCAATAAATCCTGCCTGATACTTAACTGTTCTGTGGTCTTCCTCCTTCATTGATTGTGGTTGTCCAGTGTTGCTGTCTCCTTCCTACCTTTGCCTCCGCCATGGTGGGGGGGACGTAACACAAGTGGGGGCTCGTCCGGGATCGTTGTATGTGGTGGACAACCTGTATTAATGAGGACGGTGCCGTGATTTTAGGGTGTCTACGTTTCATAGTATCAGCCGGAGATGAGTTTCGACCTGCCTGGTTTTGTTAGTCACCCTAGCGTTGACAAAGTTGACTTGTGTCGCAAAGACGACCTGTTGAGTATTGCTGCCCAGTATAACCTTTCCGTACCGAAGGATATTAAGCAGGCTTTGTTGGAGGGATTATTCGAGTTGGGGATTTTAATCAGCCCTGTTCCAGCTGGGGTGCCTTCTCAGGACCCTTCAGTTTCCCCTGGTGCCTCTGCTGATCTAGCTTCTCCAGAGAGAACTGATGAGCAAGCGCTGCCTGCTACACCTCCGGGTGCCCAAGTTAACTCTGATGCGGCTCCCCAAACTCTGCCTCGCTTTAAGCCTTTCACTCCAGAATCCCAAACATCTAGCAGTGATGCAAAGCTTAAGGTTCGCTTACTGCGTTTACAGTTGGAGGCACAAGAGAAGGATAAGGTGCGTAAAGCGGATTATGATCTCCGGCTGGAGGTCCGTAGGCTGGAGATAGAAGCTGAAAAGGAAGTCAGGTTAAAGCAGCTTGAAGTAGAAGCACTGAGAGTGTCATCAGGACAGAAAACAGATGCCACTAAAGAAATCCCGAAAGTCTCCCCGGAAAGTTTTAACGTTAGCAAACATATTGCCCTAGTACCTACCTTTCGTGAGACTGAGGTAGATTCGTACTTCAACGCTTTTGAAAAGGTGGCTACTGCTCTGAAATGGCCAAGAGACATGTGGCCCATATTACTTCAGTGTAAATTAGTGGGCAAAGCTCAGGAGGTAGTAGCTTCACTTTCGCTAGAGCAAAGCATGAAATACGACGTGTTGAAGGAAACAATTGTACGTGCCTACGAACTGGTACCTGAGGCCTACAGGCAGAAATTTAGGAACCATAAGAAGTCTAGCAGTCAAACATATGTGGAGTTTGCACATGAAAAAGGGGCTCTTTTTGATAAATGGTGCGCTGCTAACGGAGTTGGGGATGAGTATGAGTCGCTGCGTGAGTTAATGCTACTGGAGGATTTTAAAAATTCATTACCTGAGAGGCTCATAATGTTCTTAAACGAACAGAAGGTGACGTCCATGTCCAAAGCAGCTGTGTTGGCCGATGAGTTTGTGCTAACTCATAAGAATGTTTTTACCCCTGTTTCCCATCCAGATAGGCCCACAGCCATGCGCTCAGCACGGCTTGAGTCTAGTTGCTCTGCTGCGAGGCCAGTGAGGCCAATGAGGGGGCCCTCGCCTTCCCACGGTGAGCGTGAATGCTTTTATTGCCACAAGAGGGGTCATCTCATCGCAGAATGTCAGGCATTAAAGCGTAAACAGCAACTATCCTCACAACCAAAAGGGGTGGGATTGATTAAAGCCACAGAGACTGGGAGGGCATTTCAACCAAACACTAACCACCCTGACCCCTGTTTCAAACCATTCATTCTAGAGGGAGTGGTTTCGCTGACTGGGAATCCAAATGATCAACAACCAGTAAAAATACTGAGAGATACAGGGGCCTCTCAGTCCATCATTAGAGAAAACGTCTTACCGTTTTCTGAGGAGTCATTTTGCCAGTCCAGTGTTATTGTCCAGGGAGTAGAACTCGGATTTGTATCTGCCCCTTTGCACACTATTCACATTCAGTCTTCATTAGTCAGCGGAGTTGTTAAAGTGGCTATTCGTTCTGCGTTGCCCATACCAGGCATTGACTTCATCCTAGGTAATGACCTTGCTGGAGGCAAGGTCATACCCATTCCTGAAGTGTTAGACAGACCCGAGCTGAGCCAGGATTCTGACTCAGCCCAAGACCAGCCTGCCATCTTTCCAGCTTGTGTAGTTACGAGGGCCCAGACAAAAAAGTATGGTCCTGACTTGGCCGATTCCTTCATGAGGTCAGATCCCGTTGGTGACGTGATTAACTTTACCTCTGGATCTAAGGTTCAGGCCACAGTTCCACCTGCTGACAAAACACAACCAGTTCTGGATTTGCCAGTCTCCCGAGAGGAGTTCATTATTGCACAGAAAAATGATGTAACCCTGTCCAAGTGTCATTCCTCCACTCTCAGTCAACAGGATGCCAAAGGGAAAAAGCTGGCTTACTTCTCTGACAAAGGTCTTCTGATGCGCAGATGGACAAGTGAGGTCTCGGAAGACGCTGACTGGTCTGCAGTATATCAGGTGGTGGTACCTACTGCTTATCGTACCCAGGTACTGTCCTTAGCACATGACCATCCATGGTCAGGACATTTGGGGGTTAATAAAACATACACCAGAATTCTGAAACATTTCTTCTGGCCCGGACTGAAATCTGATGTTGTTCAATACTGCCGTACTTGCCATGTATGCCAAATGACCGGCAAGCAAAACCAAGTAATCCCCCCCCGCTCCTCTCTGTCCTATCCCAGTAGTAGAGGAGCCATTTCAAAAAGTGATTGTTGACTGTGTGGGGCCTCTACCTAAAGCTAAAACTGGAAACCAGTTTCTGTTGACGATCATGTGCGTTTCGACCAGGTTTCCCGAGGCAATCCCACTACGGAGAATAACAGCTCAGATTGTTGTCAAAGCACTGTTGAGATTCTTTTCAACCTTTGGTCTGCCTAAGGTTGTGCAAACAGACCAAGGCACTAACTTTAAGTCTAGAGTGTTTGCCCAAGCCCTGAAAACATTAGGCATTGAACACATAACCCCGAGTTCTTACCATCCTGAAAGTCAGGGGGCACTAGAGAGGTTTCATCAGACTTTGAAGTCTATGTTAAGGAAACACTGTTATAGTTCCCAACGGGACTGGGATGAAAGTGTTCCACTTGTTTTATTTGCCTGTCGGGAAGCAACCCAAGAATCTCTGGGATTTAGTCCCAGTGAACTTGTGTTTGGGCGTGAGATGAGGGGTCCTTTGAAGGTTTTTAAAGAGAGGCTGGCTACACCGGTTGACAACACCAAAAGCCTTCCAGAGTACGTCAAGACACTGAATGACAGGTTGAAGAGGGCTTATTCCTTAACCAGGAACGTATTAGCCACGTCACAAGCGAAAATGAAGAGACACTTTGATCAGCGGGCTGTTGACCGTTCATTTCTGCCAGGTGACAGAGTGCTCCTTCTCCTTCCGGTGCCCGGCTCCTCTCTCTCCGTTAGGTTCTCTGGTCCTTATGTTGTAGAGAGAAAACTCAGCAAGACTAACTACATTATTCAGATCGCAGACGTCCCACTCGGGTGTGTCATGTCAACATGATGAAGCTGTACAACTCTCGTGAACCTTCAGCTGTGCCATCTGTGGTCCAAGAGCAAGTGGTTACGTCTCCGATGGCTTCGGTGACCAAGGTGGAGATTACTCCAGATGAAGATGGGTTGGTGTTATGAGGTGCTGAGCCTCAAAGTGCTCGACTAGGTAATTCTGTGATATTGTCAACCCTAACACAATACCTGTCCCACCTTCCTGCTGAACAGAGCAATGATATTATAACACTCATATCGGGATTCCCATCTCTGTTCAGTGATATCCCGTCTCAAACCACTGTCATAAAACATGATGTGGTGCTCACTAACCCTACACCAATCAAACAGCACGCTTATCGGGTTAGTCCTGCAAAGAGGGAAATCATAAAACAGGAAGTTGAGTATCTTCTTCAGAATGGATTTGCAGTGCCAAGCTCCAGCTCTTGGAGTTCACCATGTCTCTTAGACACTAAGTCAGATGGAAGCCCAAGATTCTGTACAGACTTCCGAAAGGTGAACTCTGTCACTGTACCCGATGCACATCCCTTACCCCTTATCGATGACTGCATTGATGAAATAGGGCCTGCAAAATACATCACTAAACTCGATATGTTAAAAGGGTATTGGCAAGTGCCTTTGACACAGCAAGCATCTGAGATTTCAGCTTTTGTCACCCCTGACCACTTCCTGCAGTATACGGTTATGCCTTTTGGCATGTGCAATGCCCCTGCAACGTTTCAGAGACTGGTTAACAAAGTGTTGGGAAACATCCCTAACTGCCGAGCATACTTAGATGACATTGTTGTGTATAGCAGTGACTGGTCCACCCACATAGCTACATTAAAAGAAGTTTTCATTAGCCTAGACAGTGCGTCTCTCACTTTGAACCTTGCCAAATGTGATTTCGCTATAGGCAGTGTCCTCTACCTTGGCCAGCAAGTTGGTCTAGGGCAAGTGCGCCCTGCAGATGCCAAAGTCATTGCGATTAGGGAGTTCCCCCAACCAACCACCAGGAGAGAACTGCGGCGGTTCCTTGGGATGATAGGATATTACCGACGGTTTTGTAAAAATTTCTCTTCTGTTGCTGCTCCTCTCACTGATTTAACCAGCCCCTCAAAGCCATTTATTTGGTCTGGGAGTTGTCAGCAGGCTTTCGAAAGCCTTAAGGGCTTACTTTGTTGCACCCCTGTTTTGTCTGCTCCTAACTTCTCTTTACCATTCAAACTGGAAATAGATGCCAGCGCAGTTGGGGCGGGAGCGGTGCTTCTCCAGGAGGATACCCAGGGCATTGACCATCCTGTGAGTTACTTCTCTCGGAAGTTTGACAAACACCAGCTCAGGTATTCTACCATTGAAAAGGAGACCCTTGCTTTGTTGTGGGCCTTGCAACATTTTGAAGTCTATACAGAGTCAGGTCAGAGGTCAGTCCAAGTATTTACAGATCACAACCCTTTAGTTTTCCTCTCCAAGATGTATAATCACAACCAGCGGCTTATGCGTTGGTCACTGATTATTCAGAATTATACCCTCAAAATCCATCACAAAAAAGGTTCAGAAAACATTGTAGCAGACGCACTCTCCCGTGCTGTTTAGAGAGGTCACCAAACCCTAAGTTTGGTTTTTGAAGGGTGAGAGTGTTACGTGCCAAGGGGTGTGGCTTTGCTTTTGTACTCTGTTTTGTGTTCTATTCATCTTTCAGGCGTCAGGCCTCCTCTGATTGGCCAGTTCGAAGTTGATTGGCAGGTGTCTATTGGCTGGACTGGGCTCAGTTGGCCAATCACACTCCAAGGAACACTACAAATGAGCCGCTCCCTGGCCAGCTGGTGGCTGCTGGCTTCTGCTTTGACAAACATTTGCGAACAGGCATCTTTATGTTGTGTGTGGTGGGAGGCTGGACAGGTAAGCCGGGGTACCCTATACACTGGTTGTAGATTTTACTCTGTTAGTCACACTAGGTTATGCGGTTGATGCCACCCTTGTATGTTTTCACTGACTTTTATCGAGTAGCTAGGTAGGCCTTTTGTTTTGCATTTTTCTTTCAGTTAGGCTAGGCCCTGGAAGCTACTGACCTCTTTTTGTTTTATTACTTTCTTTGATTTGGATCAACCGCCCAGTCCTCCTCCCCCACCTCTTTACTGTTGTTAAATTTGACTATCCAGGCAAGCACCCAATAAATCCTGCCTGATACTTAACTGTTCTGTGGTCTTCCTCCTTCATTGATTGTGGTTGTCCAGTGTTGCTGTCTCCTTCCTACCTTTGCCTCCGCCATGGTGGGGGGGACGTAACATTATGTTATAAAAGAAGATCACTTTCTTTTATTATTTTTAACCTGACAGATGATGATAGTCAGACTACAAAACAGTCTGAACCAGTGGTTAAAAGGCCTGGAGGATCCCATTAGATTTGAAACTAGATTAATAAAATTGAACTGAATTGAACTGAAACCGTCTCTTATAATTGTTTACATGTTAGGGATACAGTAGTCCAAGCCACCAAGAGACGTGCAAAAAGACATGGATAATGTAAATTTGAATATGAACATGAATTAACAAATGTGTTTCTACTTCATCTTCCACAGAGAAGTCACAATGTATCATAAATCTATCTGTCTCACCCAAATACACAGATGATTCTTTAGTGTACTATTCAATACCAAAATGATTCAAACTATCAGTACAGCTTAACAACTAGCACGCTTATATTAAACCACATTCACTATATAGGTTTGCTTTTATAACTAGGATGTAGATTTTGGCTGATGCAGTATGAAACAAACAGACAAAACAGAACATAGAGTAAATTGTTTTATTTACAGAAGTAAGCAAAAAGAAGAATGATATGTTATGAATTGTGAGTTTGTATGAGCCTGTTGTATGAACAAAAGAACTCGACATATTAACTCTAATAATTACTTAAAACCTGCAACCTCCACTGTTCATAAAGGATATGCCCGCCACTGGAATAACTGTCTGGGTACAAACAGCAAAAATAAGACAGTGGAAGGGGACTGGGGAGGGGGTTGTACTGAAAAACAATGTTGAACACTAGAGGGCACATAATGACAAGTTCCTCACCTCTGCCAGTATCCAAAGAAACGACAAAAAGGTTTTCAACAGGTAGTTCAACAGTGACCGTGCAATCATTTTTGTTGCAGTTTATTCTGGTGCTTGAAAACCTGAACATCATTTGACTGTCGACCTCCTTATCTGTGACATTTCATTACTGTGATAGTATAGCTTACACTATATTAGAGAGCTGACAAAACATTCTAGTATACATACTTCCAAATAACTAACACACATAAAAAAATATTAAACACACTAAGAAAAATCACAAATTGACAATGCAAATATATTTTGCTGTATGTATTTATATGTAGTGTTGCAACAAAATGTTAACTTGTTTTGTGTCTCTTTCTTTAACTGCATGTCAGATACACAAACAGGCAAATTCAACCTGACCTAAATACCCATCCACTCTGCCTACACAGCATAAAAATCTCTCATTCGTATCAGCATTTACAGTTGAAATCCACACCAGGTTATGACCATGGCCATTGTACAGAGTCTGCTCCTTTTGACTCTCATCTCAGGTGAGTGAAGTCTGTTAGGAAGAGACAAGATAGGAAGAGAATATTTGGATCTCAGCTCCTTCCCATCATATAAACTCTCTATTTCTTTCAGCTGCTTGCTGTCAGTCTCTCACCTCGTCAGAGCCAGTGTTCAGCAGACCAGGACAATCAGTCACTCTGTCCTGTAGAGTTCAAGGAATCGCTCTGTCTTGGTTGCACTGGATTCGTCAAAAACCTGGGAAAGGACTAGAATGGATCAGACGCATTGATGATGGGACCGGCACAATATTTGCCCAAAGTCTTCAAGGCCAGTTTTCCATCACCAAAGACACTTCCCAAAATCGTGTGAATTTAGTGGTGAACAGCCTCAAACAGGAAGACTCTGCAGTTTATTACTGTGCACGATAGCCACAGTGAAATAAGAGACTGAAAGGCCATGCAAAAACTGTGTGTGTGAGGATCACTGAACCATTTCAGCCTAGTGAGTTAAATACTGATGGAGTTATCCATGAAACAAATGAGTAAAAATACAATTGTCTAATGGTGTGGTCATTAAATCGTATAGAACTAGCTGGACTTGTAAGACATCACCTTTGTGACTGCTGACGTTGTATATGAAACGTAACAGTCCTAAATTTAAGCCCCTAGATAGAAACATTAAACCGTAAAAAAAAAAAATCCCGAATTTGTTCACTTGCAGCTGCCAAACTGTTTTGAAAGAAGTAAGTTATCTTGTGCCTTCAGCTCATTTCACTCACAGCCAGTTGCAGGAAATTTGATCAGTGAAGACAGTGAAACTGCATAAATTTAGCACAAAAGGAAAATATTAATTCCAACTCTCATTTGATATAAAATCTTGAAAAAATAAATACATATAAAGCTTGTTTTATAAATGAACTCACGAAGTTCAGAGAATTGGTGTGGGTAGCTAAAGCCATAAGCTCCAATAAGCTAAAGGCAGAGTGGGTTGTCTACATTTCTGGTCCGAGTGGAAGCGATACATATTATTCCACATTTTTCACCATTTCCAGAGACAACACTCAGGATCAGGAGCATCTGCATATTAACAGCTTGGAAAAAGAAGATTCTTTCATTTATTATTGTTCTTTGTTCTATTGGACATGTCTCAAATTTTTAAATCAACCAGACCCTACAAATATTAAGCTTTTACTTTAATACGACATTTACAATCAACAAAACCACACTCTTAGTAAGTAGGTCTAACCTCTTATCAACAGGTTTCATTTAAATGCATTTTAATGTGTTACTTGTTTTTGGACACTTTAAGGAGGAGTTCATGCAAATATTGATCTGCCAATCTTTAATTAGTTCACAACAAAGTGAAGACGAGTAAATGAGACAGACAACAACTTTTCAATATGTTTTTATCTACATCTATAATGCTTCAATGCTATCAGTGATTCCTGGTAACTACCACAGATCTGCATTCATGCAGTCAGACGCTCACTGAGTCTGAACCAGTGATAAAACACCCTGGAGATTCTCACAAACTGACTTGTACATATGCAGGAATATCAGATAGTGATGCTGCTATCAGCTGGATCAGACAGGCTGGAGGAAAAGGGCTGCAGTGGGTTGCTTACATTTCTGCTCCGGGTGGGAGCACTAAAAGCTATTCCACATCTGCCCAGAATCGCTTCACCATTTCTAGAGACAATAATGTGGATCAAGTGTATCTGCACATGAGCAGCTTGACAACTGAAGATTCTGCCATTTATTATTGTGCTCGAACGCCACAGTGAAACAAGAAGCCACAGAGCTGTACACGAAACACTGCAGATGTAACTTTGTGACGCTGATGGTCAGAATTCTCTTCATATTATTTTTTAACTAGCCTTAAATGTTCTATACATTTATTGGCCTCATATTTATATCACAAAATATTATAAAGTGATAGAAAGTCAAATGTTTACTTTGCAAGTTTGCTTTTCTTTACTACATTTACTATATTTATATATCACAATTTTATGTCAGATATTATGTGATAGGGAATATTTGTTGTTATTGTTGTGATCAAGTTTGTTTTATAATTTCATCTTCAGCATTGACCACATCAACAATGGTCATGTTAGCTCTGATACTACTGCAGGCTGCTGGATCCTGAGGAGGTTTCGCTGGATTCACATGTTCAATTGTTTGGATGTCAAATTCTGTTTGTCTTTCAAGTGCTTGTGGTCAGGTTTTCACCGATTGTCAATAGAAAATTGTACTTAGTAGTCAGTATAATCTTTTAATGATATAAGTTTGCAAATGGTAGAATACTGCATGTTGACCTTTTGATGACTTAGGCTGTTGTTCACTACAAGACTTTGTGTGCATTCCAGAGTGTTCTGGCATTCACACCCACATCCTGGGAACATGGGAGAGGTTGTATCTTCTCCTATTGTTTCATGGTAGGATAAACGTAGCTATGCCAGTTTTAGTCTAAGTGCCTTTTGTTTAGATGAACTGCTGGACTTCCAGACCAGCAGGTTTAGGGAAGTCTTTATGGGGTCACACTCTGACCCCCCCCCCACACACACACACACACACACACACACACACACACGTATACACATCCACATTCCAATGTAAAGAACAAACGCACCTACTGATGTATAAAATAAAGACCAGGGCAGTGGCAGAGCGCCAGCCTCGGAGCCCTCACTCCCATGCGAGTGTTCTGTGCTGCCCTTGCATGCAAGTAAAACTGTGTGTTTTTCCTCTCTGATTCTCAGCTGAAGAAGTGTCTTAGAATACATCTCTTGACACACCTCATCATAGCCAATGGTCAATTTTACTCCCACCTAATTAAAACAGTAAATAAACAGGGACATGGTTATTTACTGGTGGTTTTATGTCACCTCACAGCAAGAAACCATGGGTTCAAATTTACTGGTCAGCTGGGGCATCTCTGCATGGACTGTGTCTGGTGTTCAAACACATGTGTCATGGTCCCTGTGTCTCCCCGGCTGGCTTGAACAGGCTAGAGGTATTTGTTGTTGTTTTTTTCTCCCTCAGTCTCTCTCTCTTCTGTCTCGCTCGCCTGGGTGGAGCTCACTGTTGGCTCCACTCTTGGCTTATTATTGGCTATATTATTGGCTTATTATTCCTGCCTCTCCCGGCCACCATGTAAGACAGTGGCTCACTATTTATCAATCAATATTGATTGATAAATACTTCAAATAGAAAATGTATTTCATAAAAAAACTTCTGGATAAGATAAAGGATTAACTATTGGATTAGCTATCTCATTTCTGAAATCCCACAGTAATGCAAGTTATCCACACTCTTTGTGGAGTGGTTAGACAGACACATGATGGCTGCCTGGCTTTTTTTTTTTGCACTGCTAAGAGATGTGTGTGCTTAAACAAAGTCCTTTCAGCCTCTGTATTTACACTCTGTCACTGGTATATGGAGAATGAAGGGACTCTGTGATTAAATTGAGATCTGAACATCCAAGTGTGGGCCTGTGGTGTGACCACCAGTTGAAGGCTTTATGCTCATGTCTAGTTTTCAAATGAGCTTAATAAAGGGCTCACCTGCCTTTCTGCATTACTACTCACCAAGCCCTAACAACGCACCCATCACACTGTTAACTTACAGAAAGCTAACATTTCTGGTGGTTGCTGCCATTGTTTCAAGATGTGTTAAATCTCAAACCTTAACAGAGTCTGAAGCAGCTATTAAAAGATCTGGAGAGTCCCACAGACTCACCTGTGCAACATCTGGATTTGACTTCAACATACTGTTGTGTGAAACTGGATCAGACAGACTAAAGGATTCAAGCAGATTGCTTATGAAGTCACAGACCTCAACAGTCCCACAGGCTCATCCATACAACATCTGGATTTAATATAATGTAACTTTTACTCCCAGTTAGTCCAGAACAGATTCACTATCACCAGAGATGATTCCACCAGTAATGTTTATCTGCAGATGAACACAGCAGTTTTAACTGTGCCAAAATCACTGAGTTTTCAATGGGACATGAATTCATGAAAAAGCAACAACTCTTCTAACACTATTCATTCCTACCAATTGAGGGCCAAGTTAACCCCTCCTCAGTTTGAGTCAATGCAAAACTCAGATGTCTTTCATGTCTACTTATCTGTCAGCAGAGGGAATGACAAAGAGCAGTGCACTAACAGTTTAACAGTATGGACTTCAGGGCAGGACTGCTGCTTTTAACGTTGTTTGTGGCAGGTGAAGATTTTTCTCTTATGAATAAAAAAATGTTTTGTTTTGTTTTTGTCTTACTATCTTATTGCAAATGACTTTTTTTCTTTTTTTGATCTTCTAGGTGTTGATAGTCAGACTATAACTCAGTCTGAACTGGTGGCTAAAAGACCTGGAGAATCCCACAGGCTGACCTGTACAGGCTCCAACATTGACTTCAGCAGCAACAGGATGGCCTGGATCAGACAGGCTCCTGGGAAAGGACTGGAGTGGGTTGCCAGTATCAGATATGACAGTGCTTACATCTACACTCAACAAAAATATAAACGCAACACCTTTGTTACTGCTCCCATTCCCCATGGGATGGACGTAGAGACCTAAAATTCATTCCAGATACACAATATAACCATCCCTCCCAAACAGTGGTCACAAATCAGTCCAAATGTGTGGTAGTGGGCACATCTGCCATATTGAGATAATCCATCCCACCTCACAGGTGTGCCACATCAGGATGCTGATCTGACATCATGAGTAGTGCACAGGTGTACCTCAGACTGCCCACAACAAAAGGCCACCCTGGAATGTGCAGTTTTGTCTCACAGCAAAATGCCACAGATGCCACAAGCAATGAGGGAGCGTGCAACTGGCATGCTGACAGCAGGAATGTCAACCAGATCTGTCGCCCGTGCATTGAATGTTCATTTCTCAACCATAAGCCGTCTCCACAGGCATTTCAGAGAATATGGCAGCACATCCAACCGGCCTCACAACCGCAGACCTCGTGTAACCACACCAGCCCAGGACCTCCACATCCAGCAGGTTCACCTCCAAGATCGTCTGAGACCAGCCACCCAGACAGCTGCTGGAACAATTGGTTTGCACAACCAAACAATTTCTGCACAAACTGTCAGAAACCGTCTCAGGGACGCTCAACTGCATGCCCGTCGTCCTCATCGGGGTCTTGACCTGACTCCAGCTCGTCGCCGTAACAGACTTGTGTGGGCAAATGCTCACATTCGATGGTGTCTGGCACGTTGGAGAGGTGTGCGCTTCACGGATGAATCATGGTTCACATTGTTCAGGGCAGATGGCAGCTGAGAATGTCCCAGTTCTTGCATGGCCAGCATACTCACCGGACATGTCACCCATTGAGCATGTTCGGGATGTGCTTGACCGGCGTATACGACAGCGTGTACCAGTTCCCACGAATATCCAACAACCTCGCACAGCCATTGAAGTGGAGTGGACCAACATTCCACAGGCCACAATTGACAATCTGATAGACTCCATGCGACGATGTGTTGCACTGCATGAGGCAAATGGTGGTCACACCAGATACTGACCGGTTCTGGGTCTCCAGACCCCCAATGGCGCAAAAAACTGCACATTCCAGGGTGGCCTTTTGTTGTGGGCAGTCTGAGGTACACCTGTGCACTACTCATGATGTCAGATCAGCATCCTGATGTGGCACACCTGTGAGGTGGGATGGATTATCTCAATATGGCAGATGTGCCCACTACCACACATTTGGACTGATTTGTGACCACTGTTTGGGAGGGATGGTTATATTGTGTATCTGGAATGAATTTTAGGTCTCTACGTCCATCCCATGGGGAATGATAAGATAAGATAAGATAAGATAAGATAACCTTTATTAGTCCCACACGTGGGAAATTTGTTTTGTCACAGCAGGAAGTGGACAGTGCAAAAGTTATGAGGCAAAAATTAGGATACAATAAGAATAAATACAGTACACAACTGTACAGAATAAAATAAATATTCAATAAGATAAAAATAGAATACAAATACAAATGCTATATACAACTGAGTAAAAATACAACGATGACAGAAAGGATTATTGCACTTAGTATTATTGCATATGTATGGATGTGTGTGTTTGATCAGTTAAAGTCTTTATTATGGAGTCTGACAGCAGTGGGGAGGAAAGACCTGCGAAATCTCTCCGTCCCACACCGTGGGTGCCGCAGTCTCCCACTGAAGGAGCTGCTCAGTGCTGTCACAGTCTGCTGCATGGGGTGGGAGATGTTGTCCAACAGTGATGACAGCTTAGCCACCATTCTCCTGTCACTCACCACCTCCACTGGGTCCAGAGGGCATCCTAGAACAGAGCTGGCCCTTCGGATCACCCTGTTCAGTCTCTTCCTGTCCCCAGCAGAGATGCTGCCGCCCCAGCAGACCACACCATAAAAGATAGCAGAAGCCACAACAGAGTCATAGAAGGTCTTCAGGAGTGGGCCCTCCACTCCAAATGACCTGAGTCTCCGCAGCAGGTACAGCCTGCTCTGCCCTTTCCTGTAGAGGGCGTCTGAGTTATGAGTCCAGTCCAGTCTATTGTTCAGATGAACACCAAGGTACCTGTAGCTGTCCACAGCCTCAATGTCCTCAATGGGAGCAGTAACAAAGGTGTTGCGTTTATATTTTTGTTGAGTGTATTATTCTCAGTCAGTTCAGGGCAGGTTCACCATCTCCAGAGACAACAGCAAAGAGCAGCTGTATCTGCAGATGAACAGCCTGAAGATTGAAGACACTGCTGTTTATTATTGTGTTCGAGAGCCACAGTGAGTGGAGCCGATTGACCAGCTGTACAAAATCCAGCATAACATAAGTTTGTTAAAAATATGACTAAAGTTATTCTCACATATAATGGCAGACATTGTTGGTACAACAGTTTTGTTGTCATAATCACTAACAGAAATAACCACAGGAGACCTTAGACTAGACTTGAGTTCAGGGTATACTATAATTCTGTAAAGATTATCATAGTAATAGCAGTAATGATAGTGTATTTTAGTATTATTTTGAGATTTTGTTTTGATGTTATATTTGCCAACTCCTCTACTGCAGACAGGATAGAGAGAAAAGTATCCAGTGTTCTTATGTTAAATTATACAATGCTCACACAGAGCTCGGCTCCTTCAACAACGTGGCTTATCATTAATCACCATTCTGTGTGAGAAAGAAGATGAAGAGGTCATTTCAAGACACAAATCAGTGACTGGAGTTAAAACGCACTTTAACTGAAATATAGGAAAAGTTCAAACTGTTCAAATAATGCAGGGACATTGCTGTGATTTATCCCTTGTGTTGTCCATGGGTCATTTTTGTCCTCTAAAGAAATCTTTTGCTATCAAAAATGTATTTGTTATTCATCAAATGGGCTGAAAATAACAGAAGTTATTCATTACTATACTATGAATGATTGGAATAAGTTTCAAGTAATTTGATTTATTTATGTGGTTTTTATTGAATTTTATAACGTTGGTGGTCCTCGTGGACAAAAATGACCCCAAAGTACAAAGTGTTGCAAAGAGCCGTATTTTCACACCATACTGTTTTCAAACATCTTTGATCTTGGATCACTGATGTGTGGGGTCAAGCACTGGTCATAACAACCACAACAGGCAGCACAATGAGGAGGCAGGTGCTCTATATTCAATGAAATTTTATTTATACAGCGCCAAATCACAACAACAGCCGCATCAAAGTGTTTCGTATTGTAAGGTAGACTCTACAATAATACATACACAGAAAGTATCCTCAAAAGCCTCCATTGCACTGGAGATTTGCATACTTTGATGAGCATACTTTTTTTTACCATGTTGTGCAAAGCAATGACCAGTAGGACAAAGCACATATTGTCCTCTAGTATAATGAGGAGGGAGAATCAATGTTCAGGAAGATCCAGGGTTAGAAGATATAGAAAATATTGTCAATATTTAGAGCACATGCTACCCTTTCTCTGAAAAAGCACATCAGCCACCTGCAGAAGTGGAAGAAGGCTATGAAGTGAAGAAAAGTGATGAAGAATCTGAACTATGTTCAAGTAGGTTCTCAGGCATCCAGGACATGGTAGTCTGAGGAGCTTGGAGAGAAAGTGACTGGGCTTCTTGAAGTTTCTTGAATTTTCAGAATGTGAAACTGAAATAGAAGATGTGTCAGAGGACTACACATCATCCATTTCAATTATGATGAAGACAAAGAATCAAGCAGGAAAGAGGAATCAGCTGAGACAGAGGAATATTTGCAGTAACGTGAGGAAACACTGATCTGGTCTTCTAACCTTCCCAGTGACAGACGATGCCTGACTCTCTCATGTGCCTCAGAGAAAGATGATCTACCACAGTCCAAGCACATGTGCCAGGTCCCATACTCCTTCAGTGGCTTTTCTACTCGAGTACTGAAAGCATTATACACAGTGTATTCTGCTTGTATTCTGCTTTTTAACGTTCACATGCCAATGGATGCATCAGAGACCAAGTTGGGGTTCAGTAACTTGCCCAAGGACACCTTGGTAAGAACTCCAGACTAGAGCACACAGAGATTGAACCAACAACCATCCAATTAGCAGATGACCTGCTCTACAGCCAACTCAATGATGAACAAGGAGGGACAACAAGAGAGGAAGAAAAATGGACCGAATGCAGCTGTAGGCATATGTGGGTGTGTTGATTCTTACTGCCGTGCATCCAGTAGAGTCGCTACGGCCAGTTTATGACATCCTGAGTCTGGTAGAGAAGTTTTCATGCTGACACAAGATTAATCATAGAAGCACAAAAAGGACATAATTTCTTGATAAAGACACAATAGATGATCGTCGTTCATGACACAAACGTGCTCCCATTTGAGGTGTATGATGTGTGTTGGTGTTGACTTGACTTGAAACACAAGTGGGTGTTCCTCCTGCTGTGATGTAAGATCCTGGTACTGATGTGACTGTATGAGCACCAAATCCCCTTCAGAGGACTCTGTCCCCTCCAACAGAACATCCAAGTAAACCAGGGAACTTTGAGACAAAAACATGGGCAGCATGTGATGCAGGTCCAGCTGTACATGGAATGTCCCAGTTCTTGCATGGCCAGCATACTCACCGGACATGTCACCCATTGAGCATGTTCGGGATGTGCTTGACCGGCGTATACGACAGCGTGTACCAGTTCCCACGAATATCCAACAACCTCGCACAGCCATTGAAGTGGAGTGGACCAACATTCCACAGGCCACAATTGACAATCTGATAGACTCCATGCGACGATGTGTTGCACTGCATGAGGCAAATGGTGGTCACACCAGATACTGACCGGTTCTGGGTCTCCAGACCCCCAATGGCGCAAAAAACTGCACATTCCAGGGTGGCCTTTTGTTGTGGGCAGTCTGAGGTACACCTGTGCACTACTCATGATGTCAGATCAGCATCCTGATGTGGCACACCTGTGAGGTGGGATGGATTATCTCAATATGGCAGATGTGCCCACTACCACACATTTGGACTGATTTGTGACCACTGTTTGGGAGGGATGGTTATATTGTGTATCTGGAATGAATTTTAGGTCTCTACGTCCATCCCATGGGGAATGATAAGATAAGATAAGATAAGATAAGATAACCTTTATTAGTCCCACACGTGGGAAATTTGTTTTGTCACAGCAGGAAGTGGACAGTGCAAAAGTTATGAGGCAAAAATTAGGATACAATAAGAATAAATACAGTACACAACTGTACAGAATAGAATAAAATAAATATTCAATAAGATAAAAATAGAATACAAATACAAATGCTATATACAACTGAGTAAAAATACAACGATGACAGAAAGGATTATTGCACTTAGTATTATTGCATATGTATGGATGTGTGTGTTTGATCAGTTAAAGTCTTTATTATGGAGTCTGACAGCAGTGGGGAGGAAAGACCTGCGAAATCTCTCCGTCCCACACCGTGGGTGCCGCAGTCTCCCACTGAAGGAGCTGCTCAGTGCTGTCACAGTCTGCTGCATGGGGTGGGAGATGTTGTCCAACAGTGATGACAGCTTAGCCACCATTCTCCTGTCACTCACCACCTCCACTGGGTCCAGAGGGCATCCTAGAACAGAGCTGGCCCTTCGGATCACCCTGTTCAGTCTCTTCCTGTCCCCAGCAGAGATGCTGCCGCCCCAGCAGACCACACCATAAAAGATAGCAGAAGCCACAACAGAGTCATAGAAGGTCTTCAGGAGTGGGCCCTCCACTCCAAATGACCTGAGTCTCCGCAGCAGGTACAGCCTGCTCTGCCCTTTCCTGTAGAGGGCGTCTGAGTTATGAGTCCAGTCCAGTCTATTGTTCAGATGAACACCAAGGTACCTGTAGCTGTCCACAGCCTCAATGTCCTCAATGGGAGCAGTAACAAAGGTGTTGCGTTTATATTTTTGTTGAGTGTATTATTCTCAGTCAGTTCAGGGCAGGTTCACCATCTCCAGAGACAACAGCAAAGAGCAGCTGTATCTGCAGATGAACAGCCTGAAGATTGAAGACACTGCTGTTTATTATTGTGTTCGAGAGCCACAGTGAGTGGAGCCGATTGACCAGCTGTACAAAATCCAGCATAATATAAGTTTGTTAAAAATATGACTAAAGTTATTCTCACATATAATGGCAGACATTGTTGGTACAACAGTTTTGTTGTCATAATCACTAACAGAAATAACCACAGGAGACCTTAGACTAGACTTGAGTTCAGGGTATACTATAATTCTGTAAAGATTATCATAGTAATAGCAGTAATGATAGTGTATTTTAGTATTATTTTGAGATTTTGTTTTGATGTTATATTTGCCAACTCCTCTACTGCAGACAGGATAGAGAGAAAAGTATCCAGTGTTCTTATGTTAAATTATACAATGCTCACACAGAGCTCGGCTCCTTCAACAACGTGGCTTATCATTAATCACCATTCTGTGTGAGAAAGAAGATGAAGAGGTCATTTCAAGACACAAATCAGTGACTGGAGTTAAAACGCACTTTAACTGAAATATAGGAAAAGTTCAAACTGTTCAAATAATGCAGGGACATTGCTGTGATTTATAAAGTATATAAAGTTCAGTAGTGACAGGCAGAATTCTTAGAATCAGACACTATGTGCATTAAGGGCAGTTTGGTTTGTCTGTCTTCTATGTATTCATCTTTGTTTGTTTGTCTGGTTTTTTTTTTTTACTTTTACACACACTCATTTTTACACAACGTTCTTCTTGTGGAAACTGATTTTATGTGGCTGAACAATTTTAAAGTTTTTAAAAACTTTGTGTAGTATTGCCTAATTAACCAAGAAAATAAATTACATACTCTTGCCCTGGTTCCTTGGTAGCTTGTTACCCAGGGGTAAAATCAAGATACTGTAAATAGTCTGTTAAATAGCTAATCAATATGACTCTTGTCATAAAGTTTGTTCTCAGAATTTCACATTTTATGAGAACATTCACTTTTCTTCCTGTTAATGCCAAAATAAGCACTGAAAAATGTCAGTAGGCCAAATTATCAGCTGTTTTCCCAGAGAAACCTTCTCTATTTGTCCTTTTAAACAAATCAGGGTGAATGTGTGTGGTTCTCAATCTCAGGATATGGTTTTAGTTTTAAGTATTAAAACCAGATATTATTTTTTATTTGTATTTTTATTATTATTTACCCTTTTTCTCTGTGTCTTTTTAATGCACTGACACAAAATCTATTTTGAGAGCATAATTATTTTGTGGCAACTTTTTTTATTTTTTTTTAAAAAAAAGCTAAAAACACAAGAATTGACCATATGATCTCCACTGATCACTTAACACCAAGAACCTTTACGGTTCACAGTAAGTCCTCATTGAAATTATTTATTGGAGGGGGGATTTTACAGAAAAATAATGTTAAACACTAGAGGGCATACAATGACAAGTTTCTCGCCTCTGTGAATATACAGTGGGGCAAAAAAGTATTTAGTCAGCCACCGATTGTGCAAGATCCCCCACTTAAAATGATGACAGAGGTCAGTAATTTGCACCAGAAGTACACTTCAACTGTGAGAGACAGAATGTGAAAAAAAAATCCATGAATTCACATGGTAGGATTTGTAAAGAATTTATCCGTAAATCAGGGTGGCAAATAAGTATTTGGTCACCTCAAACATGGAAAATCTCTGGCTCTCACAGACCTGTAACGTCTTCTGTAAGACGCTTTTCTGTCCCCCACTCGTTACCTGTATGAATGGCACCTGTTTGAACTCATCAGCTGTATAAAAGACACCTGTCCACAGCCTCAAACAGTCAGACTCCAAACTCCGCCATGGCCAAGACCAAAGAGCTTTCGAAGGACACCAGGAAAAGTATTGTAGACCTGCACCAGACTGGGAAGAGTGAATCTACAATAGGCAAGCAGCTTGGTGTGAAAAAATCAACTGTGGGAGCAATCATCAGAAAATGGAAGACATACAAGACCACTGATAATCTCCCTCGATCTGGGGCTCCACGCAAGATCTCATCCCGTGGGGTCAAAATGATCATGAGAACGGTGAGCAAAGATCCCAGAACCACACGGGGGGACCTGGTGAATGACCTGCAGAGAGCTGGGACCAAAGTAACAAAGGTCACCATCAGTAACACACTAAAACGGCAGGGAATCAAATCCCGCAGTGCCAGACGTGTTCCGCTGCTGAAGCCAGTGCATGTCCAGGCCCGTCTGAAGTTTGCCAGAGAGCACATGGATGATACAGCAGAGGATTGGGAGAATGTCATGTGGTCAGATGAAACCAAAGTAGAACTTTTTGGTATAAACTCAACTCGTCGTGTTTGGAGGACGAAGAATACTGAGTTGCATCCCAAGAACACCATACCTACTGTGAAGCATGGGGGTGGAAACATCATGCTATGGGGCTGTTTTTCTGCCAAGGGGACAGGACGACTGATCCGTGTTAAGGACAGAATGAATGGGGCCATGTATCGTGAGATTTTGAGCCAAAACCTCCTTCCATCAGTGAGAACTTTGAAGATGAAACGCGGCTGGGTCTTCCAACATGACAATGATCCAAAACACACCGCCCGGGCAACAAAGGAGTGGCTCCGTAAGAAGCATTTGAAAGTCCTGGAGTGGCCTAGCCAGTCTCCAGACCTCAACCCCATAGAAAATCTGTGGCGGGAGTTGAAAGTCCGTGTTGCTCGGCGACAACCCCAAAACATCACTGCTCTCGAGAAGATCTGCATGGAGGAATGGGCCAAAATACCAGCTACTGTGTGTGCAAACCTGGTAAAGACCTATAGTAAACGTTTGACCTCTGTTATTGCCAACAAAGGTTATGTTACAAAGTATTGAGTTGTATTTTTGTTATTGACCAAATACTTATTTACCACCCTGATTTACGAATAAATTCTTTACAAATCCTACCATGTGGATTCATGGATTTTTTTTTTCACATTCTGTCTCTCACAGTTGAAGTGTACCTCTGGTGCAAAATACTGACCTCTGTCATCATTTTAGGTGGGGGAACTTGCACAATCGGTGGCTGACTAAATACTTTTTTGCCCCACTGTAAACAGAGATGTTAGAACAGCTTTTAATCAGATAGATCAGTGGTGACCTCACAGCCATGTGGGTTTTGTTTTGTTTTGTTTTGTTTTGTTTTAACGAACTCACCATGTCATTGCATGAGAAGACTGTTGTTTATTCTTGTGCCTAAAACTTTTAGCAGTCACGTTAATACACCAATGACAAATCATTCTTCATCTGGAAATCTCTGTATATGTGACATTTCAACACATTCTAACACATTCTTACTCCCTACACATCCACATGCCAAATGAGGATCGAACACACTTTAAAAAAAAAACTTCACTGTAACAATACAAAATGTATTTTATTGGTAGTGTTGCAACAAACTGTTATCTGTCTCTCTCTCTCTGTCTTATTTTGATTCTCAGATACTAGAGGTGGGAATCACCATACATCCCATGATACGATATTATCACAATACTTAACGCACAATACGATATTATTGCAATTTTTTAAAATATTTTGCGATATTCAGATTCTGTACATAACGGTGAACTTTATCAATATTCATTTTATCTAATATCAAAGTCTCACACTCAGTCTTTCTCTCATTTCAGTCATTTATATTGTTGACAAACTGAACGGTTTGTATTACAGTCTAGTCCAACTTAACTGAATGCAACCTTCTGGTACAATTATAGCTATTCTGAACTATGCAATTTGTGAAACCTATGCAGCCCCCTTCAGCAACTGAAGAATTTGAAAGTAAATTAAAACAAAATATAATTTTACATTAAATAAAAAAGTTTTAAACTTAATTAAAATAAACATGTCTTAAATTAAAATAAGTAAACTGTCATGTTTATTGCTGCCATAAAAAAAAGTTAAACACATTTGGACAGTGTCAGGATTCTTGCTCAGAAAAAAAAACTTTTTTTGTAACAAAATATCGATTTCTGCTGTCCCTGTATCGATACATTATTAGCAAACAAAATATCACGATACTACACAGTATCGATTTTTTCCCCCACCCCTATCAGATACACCCACTCTGCCTACACAGCATCAAAATCTCTCATTCACATCACCATTTACAGTTGAAGTCTCAACCAGGTAATGACCATGGCCATTGTATGGAGTGTGCTTCTTCTGTCTCTCATTTCAGGTGTGTGAAGTCTGTATCAGGATAGAAAGAGAATGTCTGGATCTCAGCTCCTTCCCATCATATAAACTCTGTATCTCTTTCAGCTGCTCACTGTCAGTCTCTCACCTTGTCAGTGGTCAGCAGACCAGGACAATCAGTTAACGTGTCATGGAGAGTTCAAGGACTCTCTCCGACTTGGTTGCATTGGATTTGACAAAAAACAGAGCTTAGAAGAAAGGATTGGAAGTATTCATGATGGGACTGGCACAACATTTGCCCAAAGTCTCCAAGGCCAGTTTTCCATCACCAAAGACACTTCTCAAAATCGTGTGAATTTAGTGATGAAGATCCTCAAATATGAAGACTGTAGTTTATTACTGTGCAAGAAAAGCACAGTGACAAACAGACTGAAACAGTTGTATGTGTGGAAAGCACTGAACCATGTCTGAAGATAAATAATGAAAGACAAAAATTGTACACGAAAAATAACAGTCTTAAAATTGTTATTTTATCACATTTAAGCTCCTATAGTAAAATTAACCATTAAAAATCGCTACTTTAATCACTAACAACTGCTGAATTGTTTTAAAAAATAAGTTATGTTTTCCCTATTGTTATTCCTTTGTAATATAATATATTGTTATATTTAAAACAAACAAACAAACAAAAAAGCTAATTAAAATTGATAAATAGTACATACCAGTTTTAAAATGCAAGTGCAGGGATACTATACTCTGACTGGGTGTACAGTATACAATCACAGGAATAACACAGAAAGACAGACTGTAATTCACACCAATGGCCAATTTAGAATTACAAATGAATGTAACCCATGCATGTTTTTAGGCTGCAGGAGGAAGCTGGAGTACAACACAGAAAGGGCCCAGCTGGCCAGTGTATTCGAAATCAGGACTACTTTCAGTAACGCTGTGCACCAGCATGGTTTTCTTACAACCTGAAAGTGAACTTAGATAAACCAATATTGAATTTATATACACAACTAAAGGTTTATTGTAAAATAAATATATCTGTTGATTTATTTATTCATTATTACAATTTAAATATGGAAACCTTTACATGATGCGATGATGACATGATGCAAGCCTCTTATAAATTATGTTGGATAGTATTCAATATTAACTGCTTCCAGTTCTGTTTATATTTATAAGCTGTATCAGACTTCTAATAATTGGTTTGTCCTTCTCCATTCATTTTGTCCAAATTCTACCTCCTCAGTTAATGAAATTTTATAGAAAAGATTCCTTTAATTATTATTTTGTTTATTATCAAAAACAACAGATTTAATAAAAAATCAATTCAGCTGATAAACTGCTTTTTATTACAAGGTTATTGTAACTGTAAATTAGTTATTTCACTCGCATAATGACAATAAAGTTCTTCAGTCTTGACTCTTTTATTTGTTTTAGCACTGTGAGGAGGAGTCTATCCAAATATTGATCTCCATGCCTTTATTAATTTCTCAGCAAAGTGATGACAGCCAAACTAGACAGACAAAAGCTTTCAATATGACTTTAACTACAAGTATAACATTTATTTTGCTGTCAGTCATTCCTGGTGAATAACACAGATCTGCATTCTTCTGTATTTATACTTCGGTTCATGTGTGGCTTGTTTCTCATTACACCTTTTTTTTCCAGGTGTTTGCAGTCAGACGCTCACTGAGTCTGAACCAGTGGTAAAACGGCCTGGAGAATCAACGGCCTGTTTCTACAACACAGGGTCATTAGTCTTTCAGTGATACAGCTTCTAAAAAAAGACAGTGCAGTGGTTTTATTATAAATTTATCGAATAGCCTCTTTGGAAATGTCCCAAGTTCTTTAAGAGCTAGTTCCTTTTGTTTGTATGACATGCAATTATAATGTTAAAAAGCAGAAAAAAATCAAGGACATTAGATTATGCAGAGAAAAAAGACAGACACACCCTGTGTGCATTGCAAAGTCAAGCAGTTTAGATAATGAATGAGATCCTAATCATAAAAAAACAGGCAAATGGTTTCTTCTCCTCTTAATTAATGAATAAAAGCATGCTGGTCGTTTGTCGTGTTACAACATGTCATAATATCACTTGTTGCTTTTCCAACTGTGCTTGATTTTTACAAGATATGTACCAGAATCAGACACTAAATCCTAGATCTACCCATTTTAATTGACTGTGTATATCTTGTTTAACAGACCCCCTAAATATTAAGCACCTACTTTAAATTCTTATTTATATTCAGCAAAACTGCACTCTTAGCCATTAGGTCTAACTTCCTCAGCTGATGAACTGCAATTTCAATACATGTTAATACATTATTTATTTTGACACTTTAAGGAGGAGTCAATGCAAATATTGATCTTTCCATCTTTATTTAGTTCCCAGCAAAGTGAAGACGACTAAAACTGACAGAAAGCAACTTTTCAATATGGTTTTATCTACATCTATAACCCTTTTCCTGCTATCAGTGATTCCTGGTAACTACCACAGATCTGCATTCTTCTGTATTTATGCTTAAGTTCATGTTTGCCTCATTTCTGATCGCATATGTTTTCTTCCAGCTGTTTGCAGTCAGACGCTCACTGAGTCTGAACCAGTGGTAAAACGCCCTGGAGATTCTCACAAGCTGACTTGTACATATGCAGGGATATCAGATAGTTCTGCTGATATCAGCTGGATCAGACAGGCTGAAGGAAAAGGGCTGGAGTGGGTATCCTTCATTTCTGCTCCGAGTGGGAGCAGTAAAAGTTATTCCACATCTGTCCAGAATCGCTTCACCATTTCCAGAGACAACAATGTGGATCAAGTGTATCTGCACATGAGCAGCTTGACAACTGAAGATTCTGCCATTTATTATTGTGCTCGAACGCCACAGTGTTACAGGAAGCCACAGAGCTGTACACAAAACACTGCAGATGTCACTTTGTGACACTTTGTGAGTGTGACTGATGGTTAAAATCCACTTTATATCAGTTGTTAACTGACCTTAAACCCTTAATATGAAATGTTTTCCTGGATTTTCATAGTTATGCATAATTATTATTTTGTTATTATTGTAGTTAATAAGTATGATTTACAAATATTTCTTTTTCATCTTGAACATTTTTTGTTTGGTATTGTTCTAGTTCTTAGTTACTAGTTTTTAGTTACTAGTTCCTAGTTACTTGTTCATGTTCTGTGTTTCCTTTCGTGTCCTGTTTGTCTTGGTCTTGCCTCTGTGTGTCCTCCGCAGCATCCCCTGTGTTAGTTACTTGTGCTTCCCTTTGAAGCCAGTCTTGTCTCCATGTTTATTTGTCTGTCTGTTTCCCGAGTCATGTCTCTGTCTGTCTCTGACTCTCTCTGTGTAATTCTGTTTGTGTCTCACTGGTTTAGATTTCCTGTCTTATTTTGATAGTAGCTTGTATTTGGTATCCTGTTTGCTTGCCTTTAGTTTTACTGCTTGCTGCCTCTGCATCTGCAATCTTGAGTCCTCCTTCACCACACCCTGACACAGGCAGGTAGTGTTGGGGAGTAACGGAATACATGTACCGCCGTTACGTATTTAAAATAAAAACTACGAGTAACTGTATTCCATTACAGTTACCGTTTAAAAGGGTTGTATTTAGAATACAGTTACTTTGTTGAAATAAATGGATTACATGGCGGTATTTTCCTGTTTCATATGTTAGGCTAAGCTCTCTCTATTTTTGGTAATTCCACGCTGGTGGAAACCCAAACAAAACACACATTAAGAGGCTCTAATGCCTGTGTCTCAATCTCGCGGCCCATGTCACCTCTACTTGCCGCCTGCATAATGACGTGACGAAATATTTTTTAAATTTATTCACAAAAATGATTTAATGTGAAGGCAATAGGCAGAGTGTTACTGGCATAGCCCTAAAGAATGTAGCCTCATTGTCTGGGTTCCTGGGTCATTGACCCAGTGTTTTCAGTTTTGTCATGTTCGGTTTATTTCCCACATTCATGTTTCTCACTTCCTGTTTTCTGTGCCAGCCTGTGTATTGTGTTCCAGTTATTTCCATGTATCATTAGTCAGACTAAGTTCAGCTGTGTACTCACCGGTTTCTAATCACTTATCATCCAGCGTGTATTTAAGTCCTCTGTTTCCATCAGTTCAGGGTTGTGTCATTGATGTCATGTTGTCGTTCCCACCTGTGTTCAGTTCAGCCAGCTATTGAGTCTTTCAGCCAGTCAGTCCTTTCATTCCTGCCCTGTTCATCCACTCTTTATAATAAACCATCTTCAGTTCTTCACTATCCACTGCGTTTGGGTCACTTCCTCGCCCCCACACACAGCAGCCTGACACTCATGGGCAGTGTAGTCCGTGCTGCAGGGAGAATGGACTGCCATACCCGTTATGTGTCTGTGAGCGAGGGAGGGAGAAAAAGGATACGAGCTGTCACGGAGCAGAAACGGGAGCTGGAAGCATGTAAATATAATAATAACCACTGCAGCCAAAAAGAGTGCTGCAGTGCAGTTGTAAGCTATTAAGACTCGACTGTACGCTGTGTTTGTGTTTTCCTCCAAACAATAAGTTCCGTTTGAGCAGCCTTTCAACGCCTCTCTCTGTCTCTCGCTAGCAAATTTAACCCACACAACAAAGTAAAGCTAGTTTTCTGCTACGAGCGCAACATGGAACCCAATGTATTAGCCAGAGGTCCCTTTACAGTTTTACGCCTTTTTACCTGTTTTATATACGTGCAGAATAGTTTTCTATACCAGATCACTGCAAAAAGTGCAGCCTTACCTAATGTCCACCCTGCTGTTACTCATTTTATATTAAGATTTTAAAATCTAGTTGGTACTGGTATGGCGAGTAGTTTCAGTAAAAGTAATGAATCACACAGCAATAGTACAGTCATGTAGTTGTAAAAAGCATGATAATATATTAAGTAATCCAAAGTATTCAGAAAACGTTAATGTCATTGAGTAACGTAACAGATACATTCCAAAATACTTTTTGGGGCATGTATTCTGTAATCTGTAGTGGAATACATTTTAAAAGTGACATTTCCAACACTGCAGACAGGCTCCTGGTAAAGGAGTGGATTGCTTACTATATATAGTGGACTGTGTGAACAGTCCCCCATACTCATCCAGGAATTCATTAAAAAAAAACAGAAAAACACTCACACAATTTTCAAATTCAATTTTTCTAATATTTCATTAATTTATTGCTTCAATCTATCATCAATTTGTGGTTGAAGTTTGTCTATTAGATAGTCTCGGATGAGAACATGTGTAAAACTATAGAGCTAACTTTGTATGCAAGTCCAAAATATTTGGACAGAGAAAATGTTTTTTTCCAATTTGGGTTCTGTAATGTAATGAATCTTAAATAAAACAACTCAGATGCAGTTGAAGTGCAGACTTTCAGCTTTAATTCAGACGACTGAACAAAAAGATTGCATAAAACTGTGAGGAACTAAAGCATTTTTAACACAATCCGTTTATTTCAGGGGCTCAAAAGTAATCGGACAAATAAAATTACTGCAAATAAAATGTTCATTTCTAAAACTTGGTTAAAAACACTTTGCTGGCAATGACACAGCCTGAGGTCTGTGGCTCATGGACATCACCAGATGCTGGCTTTCAGTTGCTGTTTGTTTGTGTGCCTTTCTGCCCAAAGCTTAGTCTTCAACAAGTGAAATGCATCCTCCCATCCATCCCATCACACAGTGTTTTACAAATGATGTGTTATGCTTTGACTCATGAACTGCTCCATGTCTTCTCCATACTTTTTTCTTACCATGATTCTGGTAGAAGTTGATCTTGGTTTCATCCAATCAAAAAATGTTTTCCAGAACTGTGTTGGCCTTTTTAACACACTTCAAATTACTCTTGATCCCTTTATTTATTTTAATTTTTTCTTTGCCTGTCCTGTCTGGCAGTGTAGCAATGAGAATTGTTGTCTGAAGGCCAAAAAATGCTCAAGGGATAAGGAGAAGGGTCATGCTATCTGCCTAACGTCTCAAGGTGCCTGGGAGCTCCAGTCTACATCGACTTACTCACAATACCTAACTGTGTGTGGAATAAAGTATGAAACACATATATGATGCTAACCTTCAAATTCACAAAGTCACACAAAAAGTGATATTGATATTACTTGAACATACTTAAACACACTGTTTAAGTTTTTAAGTGTTTTATAAAACGTTGTCTTTTAATTATTAATTAAGTACCCAATAAAATAAATTGCATGGGTTAAAAAGATGTGTCTTCATTGAAGTCATTGTCTGGGCATAAATAATCAAAACACTACACATGGAGATTGCACCGTAAAATAATGTGGAACACTAGAGGGCATACAATGACAAGTTTCTCACATCTGCCAGTATGCAGAGAAACAATGAAACAGGTTTTCAACAGGTATATTGGCACTGACTGGTTAATCATGATTTTGTTTTGTTTGTCACACTGCATGAGACTGTATGAAAAGACTGAAGGAGCTGGTGCCTGCCTTAAACTTTTTGGTAAAAAAAAAAAACAAAAAAAACAGTACACCAGTAACAAAGCATCATTTGACCTTCTTATCTGTGACGTTTCATTAATGTGATAGCTTACATAACTTCAACTGCATTTCAGTTACACAAACAGGCAAATTCATCCCCACCCACTCTGCCTACACAGCATAAATATCTCTCATTCACGTCACCATTTACAGTTGAAGTCTGAACCAGGTTATGACCATGGCCATTTTACAGAGTCTGCTCCTTTTGACTTTTATTTCAGGTGAGTGAAGTCTGTATCAATATAGGAAAAGAATATTATTATAATTTGGATTTTAGCTTATTCCCTCTAAACTCTTTATCTCTTTTAGCTGCTCGCTGTCAGTCTCTCACCTCATCAGAGCCAGTGGTCAGCAGACCAGGACAATCAGTCACTCTGTCCTGTAGAGTTCAAGGACTCTCTCTGGCTTATCTACACTGGATTCGTCAAAAACCTGGGAAAGGACTGGAGTGGATCGGACGCATTGATGGTGGGACTGGCACAATATTTGCCCAAAGTCTCCAAGGCCAGTTTTCCATCACCAAAGACACTTCCCAAAATCGTGTGAATTTAGTGGTGAACAGCCTCAAACAGGAAGATTCTGCAGTTTATTACTGTGCACGGGAGCCACAGTGAAATAAGAGACTGAAAGGCAATGCAAAAACTGTGTGTGTGAGAAGCACTGAACCATGTCAAGCTTAGAAGATAAATAATGACAGACAAAAACTGTACATGAAAAATAACAATCTGAAATGTTTTAAATTTAAGTTCCTAGATATTAAATTAACACTTAAAAAATAACAACTGCAGCATTGTTTTGAAAAATGAATTATGTTTTGCCTATTGTCAGTCCTCGTAAATATAAATAAATTGATAACTACAAAAAAATATGAAATAAACATCTAACTAAATTGGTAGTAGCAAATAGTAAACAGCTGTAAAAGCCAAAGGCAGGTATACTGTTAACTCATTACAGTTTACCAGTCAATCACAGGAATAACACAGAAAGACAGACAATTATATGTAATTCTGAATGGCCAGTTTAGAATTACACATTGATGTAACTCTTTCATGTCTTTAGGGTGCAGAAGGAAGCGGGAGTACCCAGAGTTAACACATGTAGGCATGAGGGAAACACATAAACTCTGCAGAGAAAGGTCAGCGAGTTGGTTAGAAACCAGGACTTCTTTTTTGGCACTGCATCAACAGGTTCTTGAAACCTGAACTTAGACTAATACTGAATACAGAGATACTACTAAAACCTTATTATTAAAAAAATATCAGTATATTAAAGAGTTAATTTATCATTACAATTTAAATATGAAAATATCGGCAGGATATCTGTGAGTATTACTCAGTTCTTATCAAATAATTCAGTATTTAAAGTAATGTGAGTCTCTGTTAAACTGTGTTGGACAGTTTTCAATATTGTCTCTTCCAATCTAGTTTGATTTTAATAAGTTATATGCTTAGACTCAGAAGCCATATAATGGATCCACACAGTTCAATTTAAAGTCCCCAGTTGAATTGAATATTATGATAATAACTCTTTTAATTATTAGTTTGTTTAGAATCAAAATAAACAAACTAATAGCAAGTTAATACTGTGATAACAGAATAATAGCAGAGTCCTTTTAATGGGCACCTCCTTATTTGTGACATTTCATTAAAATGAAAATAAAATACATATTGTAACACAATCACTACTAACAAACAACGAATAACTCACAAATTCAGAGAGGAGAAGGTTAATGGACATACAAACTCTTTCATTGACATCATCATCACAATAATAATTCACTGTCACTTTAAGGGATAGCTCAGTAGGTAGAGTGGTGGCCCCATGATCGGAAGGTCGGGGGTTCGATTCCCCTGAACAGCTACCCTGAGGTACCCCTGAGCAAGGTACCGTCCCTACACACTGCTCCCCGGGCGCCCAGTGGCTGCCCACTGCTTCACTGAGTGAATGGGTTAAATGCAGAGAGGGATTTTCCCCACGGGGACCAATAAAGTACACTTTCTTAATATGCTGTCATTTAAAGAAAATGTGTGTAACAATATGCAAATAAGGTTGTTTTTTTTGGAGGGGGGGGGCTTATTTTTTTAAAGGAGTGTGTAGCTGTGTGTCAGTGTACAAGTGTACATCATTCAGGTGTAGTCATGATGGTGTTGTTAACGCTGATGCTGCTGCTGGCTGCTGGACACTGTAAGGAGTTTTTAATGGATTCACCTTAATAAATATAATAGCAATGCAAAAAATTCAGATCAATAACAAAGATCGTTTTGATTTCTGTCTCCACAGGTGTGTACAGTATTGATCTCCTCCAACCAGATTCAAGTACTGTGCAGCCTGGACAGACTTTAACCATCACCTGTCAGGTCTCTGGTTATTCTTTGACTGATAACAGCTATGCAACAGGATGGGTCAGGCAACGCGAAAGAAAACCAATGGACTGGATTTTTCATCAGTGGGGTGGAGGAGATTTTTATAAAAATGATGCTCTAAAGAACAAGTTCAGCTACAGCAGAGACACTTCTGCCAGAACAGTGACAATAACAGGACAGAATCTGCAGATGGAGGACACAGCTGTTTATTACTGTGTGCGTCGCTCCACAGTGATGAAAACCACTAACAGACCTGGACAAACACTGAGTAAATGGGAATATAACAGTGATAAAAATGTGATCATTAGTAGTCTCTGTAATAAATTTTTCTCTGTGGGAGATAAAAAGTTTCTTATTGTTTCTTTATTCTATTATTTATTGATATATTTTTAATAAAGACATTGCCTGTTTATGTGGTCTACACACTACTACCAGTCAAAAGTTTGGACACACCTTCTGATTTAATGATTTTTTTCATTATTTTTACTACTTTCAAATATTGGAAGCAAGATATATGGAATTATGTAGCAAATAAAAATTGATAATAACTCTAAATATGTCTTATACCATTGACAGCCCTATTTGGCAACTGTTAGAATTCATATTATGGCAAGAACCAATCAGCTAAGTAGAGTCCATCATTACTTTAAAAGCTGCAGCTCAGTCATTCTGGAAAATTGTAATTTGTGTGTGCAGTTTCAAAAACCAAAAGTATTACGATGAAACTGGCTCACATGAGGACTGCCCCAGGAAAGGATGACCAAGAGTCACATCTGTTGCTGTCACCAGCCTCAGAAATTGCAAATTAACAGCACCTCAGATTACAGCCCAGATTAACCCAGATTAACCCCAATCCAGAATGGAATCCCAGCCGTGATAACTATTAGGGCAGGATATAAGAATATCATTAGTAATTTTTAATAAAGCTGTTTCGGTGCTGTGGTTTAGTCTGTAAGCAGACTGGAATTTATTGACGTTGTTATTTCCGTCAACAAGCTGAAGAAGCTGACGAGCAACAGCTTTCTCAAGGATTTTGGAAATAAAGGGGAGTTTGGAAACTGGCCTATAATTATTTAAGGGTTTTTTTTTCCAGTAGAGGAAAAATACTGGCTTTTTAAAGTAATCTGGAATGCACCAAAATGAATAGGAAGGATTGACAATAGAGAGAAGCAGGGGGAGATGGCAGGGTGAGCCTCTTTAATGAATTTAGGAGGGATCTCTGTTGGGCAGGGTGAAGTGTACACGTATGAGACTACATCCAAAAGATCTGTTGAAGAAGTTAGTTTAACCCTTTACAGCCGATCGGAGCGGGCACGCTCTGTTTTGCGTAACTATTTTTAAATCCCGGTAGCTCTGCAACCAAGTAAGCTAGCGCAATAATTTTTTTTGCATATGAAACTGGAGGAGTTGTACTTACATCTTATGCCATCAGCTTGTCCTAGGTCACAGTTTCCTTCCACATATAGCTTTGCAAAAACTGCATAAAAATCACTTGCAGCAACAAAAACATGATATTCCAGAAACACGCTTCGCCGATCCATCAGCTGTTTGTAACACTTCCTACGTCCATCAGCGCGAACTATCACATGACCGCATGACCTGCCCGAAACCGGAAGTGACGTCATTTTGCGGAAATGTAGTTTTTTACGATCGGGGCCTTATGAGCTTGTGTTTTACTTGTTATGTGTTTTAAAAAGTTATGTTTGACTTTATGACTTTCTGTGTCGTTTCTGGGATGCTTAAGACTCATATTGCACTGCTGGAAATAGTTTATTTTGATGCATATGCTGTTATTTTGCAAATTTGCACTATAATATTTATTTTCGTTTTTCCTGCAGTATATAAAAATTGGTGTATTTCAAAAATAAAACTATGAAGACACTCAAAATAAATTTCCTGTGGTGGGAAACTAGTTTGTGTAACTTTTTTGTATTTACAGTTTTGAGGGATAAGCCTCTTAAATTTCTCTAACTAGAAATATATGTTAAAAAAACAAAAACGATTTTCAATTTTTTTGCAGTTTATTGCACTTTTTTGCAATTTATGTAATTACTATGCACCTAATGCAGACATATTATTAAAGTTTGGGCTATAATGGTTGTATTGATGTATAGCAACTTGAAATGCTCCCAAAAATGGCTCCACAGCATGTAAAAATATAATATAAGCTCTGGCGAACTTGGTTCTATGGTAGGTCTTAAAGGGTTAAACTCAGACAGCAGAACTGTTTGAGAGACTTGGGGTGGTTGAAGTTGTACAGATTTGAACTGTGACTTGATACTGTTGATCTCGTCAGTGAAGAAATCGAAAACCTTTTCACAGTCATCAGAAGCCACGGGAGGGAAAGCATATTAAGGAGGATTAAGAAGTTTGCTGATGGTCAAGTAGAACTTTGGAATATTTTTGATTGCTAATCAAACTAGCAAAACAAGATGCCACCAACCTTTGAAGAACTAGTTTATTTGGTTTGTATGACATGCAATTATAATTTAAATTAAAGCTGCAAGCAGCGTTATGAGGGCCCTCGCACCCCCGGCGCGTCGAGCCACGCCCAACACCTAAAACCAGCACGTCCGATCTGATGTCACATTGATGGAATTCATGCATTTAACCACCAGCTAACATTTCAACTCATTCATTCATGATTAGTTAGTCGTTCCACTAGGTGGCGCTCTAACCATTATGTACAAATGGCATAACAAACATTTCCGAGCTCGAGTCTCATCACACCTGAGACGTTTGGGAGAGATTGGACATTGTGTTTTTGAGTGACAGCAGATTACTGCTTTTTGGCGAGTGATTCAAACTCTAAGTGCCGCCATAACCACCCCGTTTCCCTGGACGTAAAAAGCTTCGCAATTTAACATCACAAAGGTCTTTAGATTCCACACACTGGAGATTGGTTCAATATGATGAAATCCCTTGGAGGAGTTCGTCAAAGAACGGTGCCTGGAAAGAGGGGAAAATGTCACAAAAATTACACATTAATTTTAAAATGGCTGACTTCCTGTTAGATTTGGGATATTGCTCCAAGAGACTTTTTTGTACATCTTGATATCTCCTATAAGCTTACCAGGTTTCAGACTCATACATAAAACACAGAGCTGGGGCTGATGTTTTGAAATTTTGTAGGGGGCGCTGTGGAGCCATTTTGCGCTATTCAATGAAAATGATCACATAACAACAAAGCCTTAAGCACAATGGAGGTGTGTGCCAAATTTCAAGCCTCTATAAACTTTCCAAGCCCCTCAAAAGCCACTTCATTTTTCACGGTGAACAGCGTTGCCACCAGGGTGCGCCGTTCAGTTTAAAGTCACAATTTTTGCACTAAAGCATCATCAAGGACTGATGGTGATATTCACCGCTTTTGAGGTGGCCACTATGAACCTGTGAAAATCAGTACAACAAAGTGTAAGACATGACATTTCCTGTTCCCACTAGGTGGCGCTCTTCATATTCCTGACAATGGGCACATCAATCTGTTCAGGGCGGGTGTGACATCATGCCTGTAAAGTCTGGTACTAATCAGACTGGATTTCATGGAGTTATACTAATTTGTTTCTTCATGGCAAGATATCAAAGTTCGCCATGCTGCTGAGGTCACACCCTTTCGTGAAAAGCCACAGTTTTCACTGTACCCCAAGACCAACTCCTTAAGGCTTTCCTGGAGAAATTTGAGGCTGCAGATGTCACCCATCACTATACTGTACCCCAAAGTGTAAAACATGACATTTCCTGTTCCCATTAGGTGGCGCTGTCCTTGATGTCAAATATGGCAGTTGAAATATGTTCAGGGGTGGAGCCTTATCATATGTGTTCACTTTGGTCAAGGTCAGAAAATGTATGACAAAATGAGAGGCAATAAGATTTTCATGGCGAGTCATCGAAATTCGCCGTGGCGCCACGGCCTCATGGTATTGTGAAAACTCAAAAGCTCCGCAATTTAACATGGCACAAGGGTGTAGTTGGCACTGACCAAATATGAAGGTTATGAAATCAAACCCCAAGGAGGAGTTCGTTAAAGTTCGAGGCATGGAAACGGTAAAATCAGAGCCAAAATGTCACCTTCAATCCAAAATGGCGGACTTCCTGTTGGGTTTAGGACATTGCCATAATAGACTTTTTTGTTCGACTCTGAACGTTATATAGGTGTACCGACTTTCAAACATGTAGGTCATACCCATACCGGGGGCTCGCGTTTTTCATTTTTCTAGGTGGCGCTACTGAGCTAATTTTCCCTGGCCATGTCTGAGAACATTAAAATACGTAAATTTTCACCAGACCTGACGCGTGTGCAAAATTTCATGAGTTTTCGAGCATGTTTAGGCCCTCAAAAGGCCAATTCATTTGCCGAAATAATAATAATAATAATAATTAAAGCTGCAAGCAGCGTTATGAGGGCCCTCGCACCCCCGGCGCATCGAGCCACGCCGAAAACGTAAAACCAGCATCTCCGATCTGATGTCACATTGATGGAATTCATGCATTTAACCACCAGCTAACATTTCAACTCATTCATTCATGATTAGTTAGTCGTTCCACCAGGTGGCGCTCTAACCATTATGTACAAATGGCATAACAAACATTTCCGAGCTTGAGTCTCATCACTCCTATGAGCTTTGGGAGAGATTGGACATTGTGACTTTGAGTGACAGCAGATTACTGCTTTTTGGCGAGTGATTGAAACTCCACGTGCCGCCATGACAACCCCGTTTCCCTGAACGTAAAAACCTTCGCAATTTAACATCACAAAGGTCTTTAGATTCCTCACACTGGAGATTGGTTCAATCTGATGAAATCCCTTGGAGGAGTTCGTCAAAGAACGGTGCCTGGAAAGAGGGCAAAATGTTGCCAAAATTGCACATTAATTTTAAAATGGCTGACTTCCTGTTGGATTTGGGATATTGCTCCAAGAGACTTTTTTGTACATCTTGATATCTCCTATAAGCTTACCAGGTTTCAGACTCATACATAAAACACAGAGCAGGGGCTGTGGTTTTGAAATTTTGTAGGGGGCGCTGCAGAGCCATTTTGCCCTATTCAATGAAAATGATCACATGACAACAAAGCCTTCATCCATTTGGAGGTGTGTGCTAAATTTAAAGCCTCTATAAACTTTGCAAGCCCCTCAAAAGCCACTTCATCTTTCATGGTGGACCACGTTGCCACCAGGGTGCGCCGTTCAGTTTAAAGTCACAATTTTTGCACTGAAGCATCACGAGGGACTGATGGTGATATTCACCGCTTTTGAGGTGGCCACGATGAACCTGTGAAAATCAGTACAACAAAATTAAAGCCATGACATTTCCTGTTGCCACTAGGTGGCGCTGTCCGTATTTCCGACAATGGGCACATCAATCTGTTCAGGGCGGGTCTGACATCATGCCTGTAAAGTCTGGTACTGATCAGACTGGATTTCATTGAGTTATACTAATTTGTTTCTTCATGGCGTGACATCAAAGTTCGCCATGCTGCTGGGGTCACACCCTTTCGCGAAAACTCACAGTTTTCACTGTAACCCAAGACCAACTCCTTAAGGCTTTCCTGGAGAAATTTGAGGCTGCAGATGTCACCCATCACTATACTGTACCCCAAAGTGTAAAACATGACATTTCCTGTTCCCACTAGGTGGCGCTGTCCTTGATGTCAAATATGGCACTTGAAATATGTTCAGGGGTGGAGCCTTATCATATGTGTTCACTTTGGTCAAGGTCAGAAAATCTATGACAAAATGAGAGGCAATAAGATTTTCATGGCGAGTCATCGAAATTCGCCGTGGCGCCACGGCCTCATGGTATTGTGAAAACTCAAAAGCTCCGCAATTTAACATGGCATAAGGGTGTAGTTGGCACTGACCAAATATGAAGGTTATGAAATCAAACCCCAAGGAGGAGTTCGTTAAAGTTCGAGGCATGGAAATGGTAAAATCAGAGCCAAAATGTCACCTTCAATCCAAAATGGCGGACTTCCTGTTGGGTTTAGGACATTGCCATAATAGACTTTTTTGTTCGACTCTGAACGTTATATAGGTGTACCGACTTTCAAACATGTAGGTCATACCCATACCGGGGGCTCGCGTTTTTCATTTTTCTAGGTGGCGCTACTGAGCTAATTTTCCCAGGCCATGTCTGAGAACATTAAAATACGTAAATTTTCACCAGACCTGACGCGTGTGCAAAATTTCATGAGTTTTCGAGCATGTTTAGGCCCTCAAACGGCCAATTCATTTGCCGAAATAATAATAATAATAATAATAATAATAATAATAATAATAATAATAAACAGAGCAATTACAATAGGGCCTTCGCACTGTCAGTGCTCGGGCCCTAATTAAAGCTGCAAGCAGCGTTATGAGGGCCCTCGCACCCCCGGCGCGTCGAGCCACGCCCAACACCTAAAACCAGCACGTCCGATCTGATGTCACATTGATGGAATTCATGCATTTAACCACCAGCTAACATTTCAACTCATTCATTCATGATTAGTTAGTCGTTCCACTAGGTGGCGCTCTAACCATTATGTACAAATGGCATAACAAACATTTCCGAGCTCGAGTCTCATCACACCTGAGACGTTTGGGAGAGATTGGACATTGTGTTTTTGAGTGACAGCAGATTACTGCTTTTTGGCGAGTGATTCAAACTCTAAGTGCCGCCATAACCACCCCGTTTCCCTGGACGTAAAAAGCTTCGCAATTTAACATCACAAACGTCTTTAGATTCCACACACTGGAGATTGGTTCAATATGATGAAATCCCTTGGAGGAGTTCGTCAAAGAACGGTGCCTGGAAAGAGGGGAAAATGTCACAAAAATTACACATTAATTTTAAAATGGCTGACTTCCTGTTAGATTTGGGATATTGCTCCAAGAGACTTTTTTGTACATCTTGATATCTCCTATAAGCTTACCAGGTTTCAGACTCATACATAAAACACAGAGCTGGGGCTGATGTTTTGAAATTTTGTAGGGGGCGCTGTGGAGCCATTTTGCGCTATTCAATGAAAATGATCACATAACAACAAAGCCTTCATCCATTTGGAGGTGTGCGCCAAATTTCAAGCCTCTATAAACTTTCCAAGCCCCTCAAAAGCCACTTCATTTTTCACGGTGAACAGCGTTGCCACCAGGGTGCGCCGTTCAGTTTAAAGTCACAATTTTTGCACTAAAGCATCATCAAGGACTGATGGTGATATTCACCGCTTTTGAGGTGGCCACTATGAACCTGTGAAAATCAGTACAACAAAGTGTAAGACATGACATTTCCTGTTCCCACTAGGTGGCGCTCTTCATATTCCTGACAATGGGCACATCAATCTGTTCAGGGCGGGTGTGACATCATGCCTGTAAAGTCTGGTACTAATCAGACTGGATTTCATGGAGTTATACTAATTTGTTTCTTCATGGCAAGATATCAAAGTTCGCCATGCTGCTGAGGTCACACCCTTTCGTGAAAAGCCACAGTTTTCACTGTACCCCAAGACCAACTCCTTAAGGCTTTCCTGGAGAAATTTGAGGCTGCAGATGTCACCCATCACTATACTGTACCCCAAAGTGTAAAACATGACATTTCCTGTTCCCACTAGGTGGCGCTGTCCTTGATGTCAAATATGGCAGTTGAAATATGTTCAGGGGTGGAGCCTTATCATATGTGTTCACTTTGGTCAAGGTCAGAAAATGTATGACAAAATGAGAGGCAATAAGATTTTCATGGCGAGTCATCGAAATTCGCCGTGGCGCCACGGCCTCATGGTATTGTGAAAACTCAAAAGCTCCGCAATTTAACATGGCACAAGGGTGTAGTTGGCACTGACCAAATATGAAGGTTATGAAATCAAACCCCAAGGAGGAGTTCGTTAAAGTTCGAGGCATGGAAACGGTAAAATCAGAGCCAAAATGTCACCTTCAATCCAAAATGGCGGACTTCCTGTTGGGTTTAGGACATTGCCATAATAGACTTTTTTGTTCGACTCTGAACGTTATATAGGTGTACCGACTTTCAAATGTGTAGGTCATACCCATACCGGGGGCTCGCGTTTTTCATTTTTCTAGGTGGCGCTACTGAGCTAATTTTCCCTGGCCATGTCTGGGAACATTAAAATACGTAAATTTTCACCAGACCTGACGCGTGTGCAAAATTTCATGAGTTTTCGAGCATGTTTAGGCCCTCAAACGGCCAATTCATTTGCCGAAATAATAATAATAATAATAATAATAATAATTAAAGCTGCAAGCAGCGTTATGAGGGCCCTCGCACCCCCGGCGCGTCGAGCCACGCCCAACACCTAAAACCAGCACGTCCGATCTGATGTCACATTGATGGAATTCATGCATTTAACCACCAGCTAACATTTCAACTCATTCATTCATGATTAGTTAGTCGTTCCACTAGGTGGCGCTCTAACCATTATGTACAAATGGCATAACAAACATTTCCGAGCTCGAGTCTCATCACACCTGAGACGTTTGGGAGAGATTGGACATTGTGTTTTTGAGTGACAGCAGATTACTGCTTTTTGGCGAGTGATTCAAACTCTAAGTGCCGCCATAACCACCCCGTTTCCCTGGACGTAAAAAGCTTCGCAATTTAACATCACAAAGGTCTTTAGATTCCACACACTGGAGATTGGTTCAATATGATGAAATCCCTTGGAGGAGTTCGTCAAAGAACGGTGCCTGGAAAGAGGGGAAAATGTCACAAAAATTACACATTAATTTTAAAATGGCTGACTTCCTGTTAGATTTGGGATATTGCTCCAAGAGACTTTTTTGTACATCTTGATATCTCCTATAAGCTTACCAGGTTTCAGACTCATACATAAAACACAGAGCTGGGGCTGATGTTTTGAAATATTGTAGGGGGCGCTGTGGAGCCATTTTGCGCTATTCAATGAAAATGATCACATAACAACAAAGCCTTAAGCACAATGGAGGTGTGTGCCAAATTTCAAGCCTCTATAAACTTTCCAAGCCCCTCAAAAGCCACTTCATTTTTCACGGTGAACAGCGTTGCCACCAGGGTGCGCCGTTCAGTTTAAAGTCACAATTTTTGCACTAAAGCATCATCAAGGACTGATGGTGATATTCACCGCTTTTGAGGTGGCCACTATGAACCTGTGAAAATCAGTACAACAAAGTGTAAGACATGACATTTCCTGTTCCCACTAGGTGGCGCTCTTCATATTCCTGACAATGGGCACATCAATCTGTTCAGGGCGGGTGTGACATCATGCCTGTAAAGTCTGGTACTAATCAGACTGGATTTCATGGAGTTATACTAATTTGTTTCTTCATGGCAAGATATCAAAGTTCGCCATGCTGCTGAGGTCACACCCTTTCGTGAAAAGCCACAGTTTTCACTGTACCCCAAGACCAACTCCTTAAGGCTTTCCTGGAGAAATTTGAGGCTGCAGATGTCACCCATCACTATACTGTACCCCAAAGTGTAAAACATGACATTTCCTGTTCCCACTAGGTGGCGCTGTCCTTGATGTCAAATATGGCAGTTGAAATATGTTCAGGGGTGGAGCCTTATCATATGTGTTCACTTTGGTCAAGGTCAGAAAATGTATGACAAAATGAGAGGCAATAAGATTTTCATGGCGAGTCATCGAAATTCGCCGTGGCGCCACGGCCTCATGGTATTGTGAAAACTCAAAAGCTCCGCAATTTAACATGGCACAAGGGTGTAGTTGGCACTGACCAAATATGAAGGTTATGAAATCAAACCCCAAGGAGGAGTTCGTTAAAGTTCGAGGCATGGAAACGGTAAAATCAGAGCCAAAATGTCACCTTCAATCCAAAATGGCGGACTTCCTGTTGGGTTTAGGACATTGCCATAATAGACTTTTTTGTTCGACTCTGAACGTTATATAGGTGTACCGACTTTCAAACATGTAGGTCATACCCATACCGGGGGCTCGCGTTTTTCATTTTTCTAGGTGGCGCTACTGAGCTAATTTTCCCTGGCCATGTCTGAGAACATTAAAATACGTAAATTTTCACCAGACCTGACGCGTGTGCAAAATTTCATGAGTTTTCGAGCATGTTTAGGCCCTCAAAAGGCCAATTCATTTGCCGAAATAATAATAATAATAATAATAATAATAAACAGAGCAATTACAATAGGGCCTTCGCACTGTCAGTGCTCGGGCCCTAATAAACAGAGCAATTACAATAGGGCCTTCGCACTGTCAGTGCTCGGGCCCTAATAATAATAAACAGAGCAATTACAATAGGGCCTTCGCACTGTCAGTGCTCGGGCCCTAATAAGAAAATGTTAAAAAGCATTGAAGAATCCAGGCCATTAGATAATCAGGGGAAAAAGTCATAGTATTACTAAATGCTTGTAGTGTTCAATTTTGCTTCATTTTTACAAATGTATTCTTGGAATCAGGCACTGCATCATCAAGTCACTCATTTCAATCGACATTGTGTTGCTTACCAAACAAACACTATAAGTATTATGCGTGTACTTTAAAATTATATTTATAATCAGTAAAACCACAGTCTCAGCAAGTAAGTCTAACCTCCTCCTGCAATTTAAATACATTTTAATACATTATTTATTTTGATGCTTTAAGGTGGAGCCAATGCAAATATTGATCCTTCCATCTGTATTTAATTCACAACAAAGTGCAGATGACTAAACCATACAGACAAAAACAACAACTTTTCAATAGGATTTCATCTACATGTATAATGCTTGTCCTGCTATTAGTGATACCTGGTAACCACCACAGTTTTGCACTCTTCTGTATTCATGCTTAGTTTTATTTTTTGGCTCATTTCTGATCATATTTATTTTCTTCTAGCTGTTTGTAGTCAGACTCTTACCGAGTCTGAACCAGTGGTAAAATGGCCTGGAGAATCTCACAAGCTGACCTGTACATATGCAGGAATATCAGATAGCTCTGATATGAGCTGGATCAGACAGGCTGAAGGAAAAGGGTTGGAGTGGGTTGCCTACATTTCTGGTCCAAGTGGGAGCACCAAATATTATTCCACATCTGTCCAGAATCGCTTCACCATTTCCAGAGACAACAGTGTGGATCAAGTGTATCTGCACATGAGCAGCTTGACAACTGAAGACTCTGCAGTGTATTACTGTGCTCGAAAGCCACAGTGAGACAGGAAGGCACAGAGCTGTACACAAAACACTGCAGATATTGTTGACATACTAACTGGTAGGAAATTTTGCAAAGCAACTACTGATTTTTGTAAATGTTTTTGCCCCTGTATTTATCCTACATACCAATTCCTATAATGAGACCAAAGTTTGTTAATAAAGTTCTTGTTTCCTGACCTGTGGTTGAATAAACGACAACAACAACAAAAAACAGATTAATAAAACTATAAATAGCCATTAGTTTCACCGTATTTTCTTGTTAGTTTTTGCTGTTTATTAATTATATCATAATGTTTGATCAATCTACTGATGTGCATAGCGGTCAGGAAGCAATAGCGTAATAGGGTTTGACATTGTTATAGTTGTCATTGTCCAGTTGAGCTTTTCTTCAACTAGGTTTTGTGAATACAGGTTGAGCAGAGTTTCTGTAACACAATTGTAACAATGTGAAATTAGGTGTGTTATAAAACTACAATGAAGTGCAGTTTAAAAGTGTTGAATGAATGATTTATTTTAACATTTTAAGGAGGAGTTAATGCAAATACTGGCTTAGCCAGCTTTACTTATTGAATGGGAAAGTGAAGACAAACCAGACAGACAACACAGACAAACAACTTTTCAGTATGACTTTAACTCAATGTATAATGCTCATTCTGCTAGCAGTGATTCCAGGTGAATAACACAGTTCTGCACTTTTCTATATTCATACTTAGGATTATGTTTGGCTTCTTTCTGATCAGTCTTCTTCTTTTTTTCCAGGTGTTTGCAGTCAGACACTCACTGAGTCTGAACCAGTGGTAAAACGACCTGGAGATTCTCACAAACTCACTTGTACATATGCAGGAATATCAGATGATAATGCTGATATCAGCTGGATCCGACAGACTGAAGGAAAAGGACTGAAGTGGGTTGCTCACATTTCTGCTCCAAGTGGGAGCACTAAAGTTTACTCCACATCTGTCCAGAATCGTTTCACTATTTCTAGAGACAACAATGTGGATCAAGTGTATCTGCAAATGAACCGCCTCATTGCTGAAGACTCTGCAGTTTATTATTGTGCTCGGAAGCCACAGTGATATAGGAAGCAACACAGCTGTACATAAAAAACACTGCAGATGTAACTGTGACACTGATGGTTAGAATCCATTTCATATTAGTTGTTTTAAAGACTCTTTGTTCTAAATGTTTCATATTTATTTAATCTTTGTTAAAACAGCAATCCAATCATTTAATAATAATTAGTGATTAGAACATTTAGCAATAGTACATATATTTCTGCCCCATTGTCTTTCCAAAAAAATCAAGAAACACTGGAGCCATTTCAACTTCTTTAAATTATGATAAAATTACTGTCTGGGTGTAAATGGCAGAAATACTACATGTGTATATTTAGGGACATAAAATAATCATTTGGAGTGGGGGCATTGTCCTGTAAAATAATTCTAAACACTAGAGGGCATGAAATAACAAGTCTCTCTCACCTCTGTCATTATGAGATGAAACAATGAAAGAAGACTGCAGCAGGAACTGCTGGTTATTACGGTGCCTGACACTTTTTGGTAAGTTAAAACAACAATAACAGAGCTTCCTTATACTGTGCACCTCCTTATTCATGACATTTCATTAAAATGACAGCATAGATTAGATGATATAAAAGGGCTGACAACACACTCTAACTAACAAAAAACAAATGGCTAACAAATGCTAGAAAGGAGGAGCTTAATGAACACATTCAAGCTCTCGTCATCATCATAATAATTCACTTTCGCTTTAAAGGACACGAGCTATAAATATGCTTTAATTCAAGTAAAATTTCTGCAGCAATATGCAAATAAGGGTTTATTAAAAGGAAGTGTGTGGCTGTGTGTCAGTGAGAAGACAGACACATCACATATCACTCAGCTTTGATAATAATGCTCATGTTAAGGCTGATACTGCTGGCTGTTGTACACTGTAAGGAATTTACTGAATTTGCCCTACTGAATATAATATAAATGCTAAAAAGTCAAATTACCAAGATAATGTTTATTTCTGTGTCCACAGGTGTGTACAGTATTGATCTCATTCAACCAGACTCAAGGGTTATTCAGCCTGGACAGACTTTTACCATCACCTGTCGTGTCTCTGGTTATTCTTTGACTGATGGCAGCTATGCAACAGGTTTGATCAGACAGCGTGAAGGAAAACCAATGGATTGGCTTTTTCATCAGTGGGGAGGAAGTAGTGGCAGCCTTTATCAAAATGATGCTTTTAAAACCAAGTTCAGCTACAGCAGAGACATGTCTGGTGAGACCGTGACAATAAATGGGCAGAATCTGCAGCCTGAAGACAGCTGTTTATTACTGTGTGCGTCGCCCCACAGTTATTCAAACCACCAACATCCATCCATCCATCCATCTTCATCCGCTTTATCCGAGGCCGGGTCGCGGGGGCAGCAGTCTAAGCAAAGAGGCCCAGACCTCCCTCTCCCCAGCCACCTCCTCCAGCTTATCCGGGGGAATACCAAGGCGTTCCCAGGCCAGCCGAGAGATATAATCTCTCCAGCGTGTCCTGGGTCTGCCCCGGGGCCTCCTCCCGGTGGGACATGCATGGAACACCTCACCCAGGAGGCCCCAGGGGGCATCCTTGTCAGATGCCTGAACCACCTCAGGTGGCTCCTTTCAATGTGGAGCAGCAGCTGCTCTACTCTGAGCCCCTCCCGGATGGCCGAACCTCTCACCCTATCTCTAAGGGAGAGGCCAGCCACCCTTCGGAGGAAGCTCATTTCTGCCGCTTGTATCCGCCATCTCGTTCTTTCGGTCACTACCCACAGCTCGTGGCCATAGGTGAGGGTAGGGACGTAGATCGACCGGTAAATTGAGAGCTTCGCTTTTACACTCAGCTCCCTCTTCACCACGACGGACCGGTGCAGCGTCCGCATTACTGCAGCTGCAGCCCCAATCCATCTGTCGATCTCCGGCTCCCTTCTCCCATCACTTGCGAACAAGACCCCGAGATACTTGAACTCCTCCACTTGGGGCAGGAACTCATCCCCGACCCGGAGTGGGCACTCCACCCTTTTCCGGCTGAGAACCATGGCCTCAGATTTGGAGGTGCTGATCCTCATTCCCGCTGCTTCACACTCGGCTGCGAACCGTTCCAGTGCGAGCTGGAGGCCCTCACCCGATGAAGCCAACAGAACCACATCATCCGCAAAAATCAGAGATGATGCCACCAAAGCGAAGGCCCTCCGCCACTTGGCTGCGCCTAGAAATCCTGTCCATAAAAATTATGAACAGAACCAGAGACAAAGGGCAGCCCTGGCGGAGCCCATCACCCACCGGGAACGAGTCCAACTTATTGCCGGCAATGCGAACCAAGCTCTTGCAATGGTTGTATAGGGATCGAATGGCCCGTAGCAATGGGCCAGACACCCCATACTCCCGCAACACCTCCCACAGGACACCCCGAGGGACACGGTCGAATGCCTTCTCCAAGTCCACAAAACACATGTAGACTGGTTGGGCAAACTCCCATGCACCCTCAAGTATCCTCGAGAGCATAAAGAGCTGGTCCAGTGTTCCGCGACCAGGACGAAAACCGCATTGTTCCTCCTGTATCCGAGGTTCGACTAGCGGACGAACTCTCCTTTCCAGCACCCTGGCATAGACTTTCCCCGGGAGGCTGAGGAGTGTGATCTCCCTGTAGTTGGAACACACCCTCCGGTCCCCCTTCTTAAAGATGGGGACCACCACCCCGGTCTGCCAGTCCACAGGTACTGCCCCTGATCTCCACGCAACATTGCAGAGGCGTGTCAACCAGGACAGCCCTACAACGTCCAGAGCCTTCAGGAACTCGGGGCGGACCTCATCAACACCAGGGGCTCTGCCACCAAGGAGTTGTTTAACTGCCTCAGTGACCTCGCCCCCGGAAATTGGCGGATCATTCCCCTCATCCCCAGACTCTACTTCCTCCTCGGAAGACGTGTCAGTGGGATTAAGGAGGTCCTCGAAGTATTCCTTCCACCGCCTGACAATTTTCTCAGTCGACGTCAGCAGCGCTCCGCCAGCACTATACACAGTGCAGGTAGAGCACCGCTTTCCCCTCCTGAGACGCCTGACGGTTTGCCAGAATCTCTTCGAGGCAGTCCGAAAGTCTTTTTCCATGGCCTCTCCGAACTCCTCCCACACTCGAGTTTTTGCTTCAGCCACTGCCCGAGCCGCATTCCTCTTGGCCTGTCGATACCTGTCGGCTGCCTCCGGAGTCCCACAGGCTAACCAAGCCCGATAGGACTCCTTCTTCAGCCTGGTGGCTCCCTCTCTGGTGTCCACCATTTGGTTCGGGGATTACCACCACGGCAGGCACCAACCACCTTGCGGCCGCAGCTCAATGCAGCAGCTTTGGTAATGGAGACGCTGAACATGGTCCATTCGGACTCAATGTCCCCAGTCTCCCTCGGAATGCTGTTGAAGCTCTGCCGGAGGTGTGCATTGAAGATCTCGCGGACTGGGGCCTCTGCTAGACGTTCCCAGCACACCCTCACTACGCGTTTAGGTGCACCAGGTCTGTCCAGCGTCCTCCCCCGCCACCTGATCCAACTCACCACCAGGTGGTGATCAGTTGACAGCTCAGCCCCTCTCTTTACCCGAGTGTCCAGAACATATGGTCGCAGGTCTGGTGATACGATTACAAAATCGATCATCGACCTACAGCCTAGAGCGTCCTGGTGCCACGTGCACTTATGGACACTCTTATGTTCGAACAGGGTGTTCGTTATGGCCAAACTGTGATTAGCACAGAAGTCCAATAACAAAGCACCGCTCGGGTTCAGATCAGGGAGGCCGTTCCTCCCAATCACGCCCCTCCAGGTCTCGCTGTCGTTACCCACGTGAGCATTGAAGTCTCCCAGCAGGACAACAGAGTCTCCAGGTGGAGCACCTTCCAGCACCCCCCCCCCCCCCCCCCCCCGCCCAGGGACTCTAAGAAGGCTGGGTACTCTGAACTGCCACTCGGCGCATAAGCGCAGATGACAGTCAGGACCCGTTCCCCGACCCTAAGGCGCAGGGAACAAACCCTCTCGTCCACCGGGAAAAACCCCAACGTACCGGCAGCAAGCCAAGGGGATATTAGAATACCCACCCCAGCCCGCCGCCTCTCACCAGGGGCAACTCCAGACTGAGACAGAGTCCAGACCCTCTCCAGGAGACTGGTTCCAGAGCCCAAGCCATGCGTAGAGCAACAAAGCTGCACAAATACTGAGTAATTACTGGGTACTGATCAGTTACAGTTGTCCCCATGGTACAGAATAAAGCAAAGCTAATGTGGCTCCATGGTGTTGTGGTCTACACATTCACCATGTGTAAACCATTCACATTTACCATTCACATGGTTCGATTTTGGGAGGAGACACAAACTTTATGGGGTTGCATCAGGAAAGGCACCCAACATAAAATTCTGCCAAATCAAATATGCACTACAGTACCTGCAGTCTTGACCCCTTCAGAATAAGGTAGCAGCTGAAATTAGGTTTATCTGGCAAAAAAATAAAAAAATAAAATAAATAAATAGCATTAACATCACAAAGGGAAGTTTGGGCTGTTATTATAATATGCAAAATAATTTTTTCTCTATTTTATCAGTCAATGGATCGTAATCATGCCCACACGAGTTTGGAATTAGGTCAAACTCCATGGCATGAACTGTAATGGCATGAGTGTTTACCTCTGTTCAGGTAGGTGGGCAGGCAGAGCGATATAGCCTAACTGCTGACTATTCTGAATCCCATAACCTAACCAGAAACCTGAAATGTCCCACCCTAGAAATGTAGACCACAACATCTTAACAAGTTGCAACAATTTAATTCAGTGCTGTTGTTTAGTCCAATACTCAAGCTGCTTCTTGTGCCACAATCTTAATAACTGGCTGGATAAGACTGGATAGAAGAGTGTAACCCAACTTCCACCTTGTACCACATTGGCCACTTACATAGGAAGTGTTGTAGGGTGTACATAGTTTTAACATAGATGATCAATTAAACTGAATGTGAAGCCATAAGGCACAATGAATAGGGCACAATGAATGCCCCTTCTGGGGCTCCTGTTGAAATTAATCACAAGACTTTTTAAAGGAAAGCTATTGCCAGTGAGGTCATGCACCTCCTGGGTGAGGTTTTCCAGGCTTGTCCCACCAGGAAGAGGCCCCGGGATAGACCCAGGACACGCTGGAGAGATTATATCTCTCGGCTGACCTGGGAACGCCTTAGTGTTCCCCCGGATAAGCTAGAGGAGGTCGCTGGGGAGAGGGAGGTCTGGGCTTCTCTGCTTGGGCCGCTGCCCCCACGACCCAGCCCCAGATAAGCGGAAAAAAAAGGATGGATGGATGGGTGGTCATGCTGGTAACATGCTGTCAACAACAACTGGCTGCATTAAGCAAAAATAATATAAATGACTAAATAGAAACAAGTAAAATTATAGACAGTTGGATTGAAATATGTAATGATCAATTCAAACAAACCAGCAGGTTTTGGTGCCTTGCCAATTTTAGAACTTGAACTGCTTTAGCATCATGTTCTTAGCTAAGAACCAAAGTCATTGACATCTGTCAGTCTGGGACTGTGTGTTCTAGACATAACAGATTTACTCAACTGAAAATAGAGTTGTAACAATACATTACATTTAAAACAGATTGTCTATTTACTGCTGATACCTTGAATGGCTCAAAACAACTCCTTATCCCCCTACCCAACCCTGTTGCTGGTCACGTGCTCTATAATGTTGTACTGTGGACATTTGTGTGCTTTTCTGTGCAGAGGAGATTTTTTTGTTTCCTGTTCTCATGCTGTCCTCCTGTAGCCCAGCATGAGTAGAGGTCTCTTTTTTTCCTCTTGTACCTTTCCCGCTGTAGTGTACATTTCAGTGTTTTTTTTCTGTAATGTAACCGTTCTCTGACTTGTATCCCCATGTGATGTCTGTGTTGTATGTGTAAGGTCGGGGGCGGGTTCATTCCACTGCAGGGCAACCTGCCACTGCATGTGGCGAATAAACTTTGAACTTGAACATAATATATTCAAGAATATGCAAATAATTGTTACTTAAAAGGGAGTAATATGTCTGCCTGTCAGTCAGAAGACAGATCAGCTCCAAAGATTTAATCTTCAACTTCAAAGTACTGTACTACAAGAACTTGTAGAGTTTCTGTCCCCAATTCTTTTTTTTATTGTATATGTGGCCTCTTGAAAGCATAATATATCTTCCCACTGCTTCACTGATGACATCCAGTTGCCAGTCAAACTGAAAAGCAGAGATCCACAGGAGCCTGTGCTGTGGATGAAGATCAGGCTCCTCAGTTTTAGTCAAAGATGTTTATGGTATAATTGACTGGTAGAAGTGTCCAACTGTATGTCACCCCTAAAGAATCTCTTCTGAAACTCTGAGTTATATGATTTTTTATTGTCATGCTCCTGCACAAAATCTGGGCATGATTTTTGTTCTAACTCCTGCAAAAGGGACTGTAAAAAGTCATTCTTGCTTTATCACTTCCTACCTGGATTACTGTACTTTACTTTAGTATTGAACAAAAACTTACAGAACCTCTAATTTAGTATAGAACAATCATCTGTGTGTTGCCTGAAGTTCATATTGAATGAGCTAGCACTTTTGTGTCTGTCTTAGCTGCTTCACATCATATCAAAAATTAATTTGATGTAGAGATCTCTTCTAGCATCCTTCTACAGTGATGGTCTGGTGACTGGCCTTGTTTTCTGGTTTCCTTTCTTTTAGGTAATTAATGGGTGGAGCTCACACCCACACCTGAGCATGCCAGGATCAGGTGCACAATAAAGCAGATTTGCCAGAGCATTTGGTGGTTCCTCTCCTTTGTATGCTTGGCTATGAAAGCATTTAGTTTTTGTGTTTTGCACATGCTCACTCTTGCATCCTCTGTGCATTCAGCCATTGCATGTAAGCTACTTTTAGTTTCTTTATGTTATTTCACTGAATCATGTAACAGCCTCTCTTATTGTTTGTACTAGAATAATTAAGTCTTCATTATTAGCAAATTAGGCAGTGAATAGAGTGACAAAGGAGTACAAATCTCACAAGAAGTACTACTACTATTATAACTATGATAAACAGCATTTTATTTTTTCTGTCTTGCACCTACAGTCATGATAATTTCATTGTCATGGTAATGACTAAAATCTCTCCTATTTTCATATTTATTTCTAAGAAAGCATGGAAACAAAATTGAATTTTAAATTGATTTCAAAAAGCATTTTTGCTGAAATATAGAAATGTTTGAAATGATGTGAGGTACAAAATGTAAAACAGACTTAAACTTGTATTTAATTAATTTCTGGCTCAAATCAAACATTATAATGTGGTTTAAATTTGTGTGGACTCTAAACATGTTGAGAAAATGATTAATTCTGAGTTCTTCCAGTGAGGAGGAGTTAATGCAAAACAGCAATGTCTTTCATGTGTACTTATCTAACAGCAGAAAGGATGACAGAGAGCAGTGGACTCAAACTTTAACAATATGGACTTCAGGGCAGGACTGCTGCTTTTAACTGTGTTCTTGGCAGGTGAAGATTTTTCACTTACAGATATAAATATTTTGCTGCAGTAGGACCTCCTGTTATTGTAAATGACCACTTTTCTTTGTTCTTTCTTTAATCCAACAGGTGTTGAAAGTCAGACTATAACACAGTCTGAATCAGTGGTTAAAAGGCCAGCAGATTCCCACAGACTGACCTGTACAGGCTCCAACATTGATTTCAGTAGCAGGTGGATGGCCTGGATCAGACAGGCTCCTGGAAAAGGACTGGAGTGGATTGCAATCATCGAATATGACAGTGATAACATCTTTTATTCTCAGTCAGTTCAGGGCAGGTTTACCATCTCCAGAGACAACAGCAAAGAGCAGCTGTATCTGCAGATGAACAGCCTGAAGACTGAAGACACTGCTGTTTATTATTGTGCTCGAGAGCCACAGTGACTGGAGCTGGTTGAATGGCTGTACAAAATCCACCATAATGTATGTTTGTTAAAAATACAACTTAAGACTATTCTCTCACATCTCAGAGACAATGCTTGAATGATTTTGTTGGAGGACAGTCAGTGTCACATCTGTCCATGACTTTTGAATTAGGCTATTTTGTCTATTTTAAGAAAAGAAAAAACAAAAGCAAATGAGAAACCCTGATTCTTATGATCATTTCTTAACTTTGATCACTCTTTAGCCTTCAGTTACTCCTTGTGTCATTAATTCATACTGTCCAGTATTCCCCTTCTTTTAATACCAAGTCACATCCTCCTTAACCCTTCAGTCATACTGCAAGCTGCACCTATACTAATGTGCAAAATGTCTTCATCTGTATCATTTCAGGAGGTGAGGGTGAGGAAGAGAAACTGAGCTTTGAATATCTGCTTATTCACTGTCAACTAAACTCTGTGTCTGTTTCAGCTGCTTGTGATCACACTGAATCTTCTGTTATCAAAATTATTAAAACCATTTGTATAGAATGAAGAAATATAACTGTTTATATTAAACCATATTCACTAAATAGGTTTGTTTTTATAACACAAATGTAGGTTTTGACTGATAGGGTATGAGACAAACACACAAATCATCCTTCCCTGTATTTTTCTTTGTTAATGCCGGCGCACATCCTTCTGATTCCCCCCATTCTGCAAATTGTCACCATCACAAAAGTGCAAATTATCTTCATTTTTGGTATCTTTTTGCTGGGAGGAAGAGAAGAAGCTAAATGTATTATTCCCGACTGTGAACAACAAGTTTTATTGGGAAAATGCGTTAAATTTCTTTAATTCATGTTAAAAGGACCTTTCTGAGAAAGTGCAGTAGGCTACGAAAATGTATCTAAAGAACGTTAGAAACAGCTGAGAACCAAAGTCATTGACATCTGTCAGTCTGAGAATGGTTACGAAGCCATTTCTCAGGCTTTGGGACTCCAGGGAACCACATTCAGAGCCATTATCCAAAAATGGAGAAAAGTTGTATATTGTGTTATGTAGACTCCCAGGAGTGGTCAGCAAAAAATGACTCATTCAGAAGATCACAAAAGATTCCAGAACAACATCTAAAGACTGCACGTCCAACTTGTGTCAGGTATGGCCCTTATTCATCATTCAACAATGAGAAATAGTCTCTGCAAAAGTGACATCCATTGGAGAGTTACAATTAAGTAATCATTTAAAAACTGGATTTTGTATTTACATGGGTTTTCTTTGTCTTATATTAAAATTTGCTTCAGATTCAGAAACATGTAATTAAGACAAACACCAAATAACAATAATAATAAATTACGAAGGGGCAAATAGTTTAACATATGTATCCTCACTTCAATTTAACGGACAGCTCATGAAACAACTGTAGCTTTAATGTGCTAGTTGTGACCACAGTGATTCAAACCATCAACAGATGCAAACCCAGTAGCATCACGTCTAAAAATATATCAACATTAACAGTTTGATTGTTTATATTTCTTGGATCTGGAAAAACAATCACAAATTAACAATTAACTCAGTACATATAGTACTATATAGTCAACATTAGCCACCTTGGATTCTATCAGGATTCTTACCAGTCCAGTGCTCACAATTAAAAAAAAAGAAAAACATTAGGCTGAATGGCGTTTGTATTTTCCCTTACCAATCTCTGGGAGGGTTCTCGCTGAGTGCTACCAGATTCCTCTAACATCCAAAGACATGCTAAAGGTTATAAGTGACCATGTGAGTCCCATGACAGACTGGCAGCCTGTCCAGTGTGTGCCCCGGTTCTGATCTCATATTCATTTATTTGTTATTTACTTAGTTAGTTATTTAAGGAAAATAAATAAATATCTCAAAATGCTTTGCATAGGACAATATAACTCTGTTCTAGATCTAACAGATTTACTAAATTGAAAACTGCAACAATACATTACATTCAAAACAAATTATCTATATACTGCTGACACCTTAAATGGATCAAAATATAATATATTCAAGAATATGCAAATGATAGTTACTTAAAAGGCAGTAATATGTCTACGATGTCTGTGTGTTAGTCAGAAGACAGATCAGCTCCAAAGATTTCCTCTTCAACATCAGTCATGTTAGCTCTGATACTGCTGCTGGCTGCTGGATCATGTGAGGAGCTTTTAGTGAATTCACTCGTATAAATATATTAGAAATGCTTAGTTATCAGATGAATGATGGAGATAATGTTAATTTCTGTTTCCACAGGTGTGTACAGTATTGATCTCATCCAGCCAGAATCAAGGTCTGTGCAGCCTGGACAGACTTTGACCATCACCTGCCAGGTTTCTGGTTATTCTATGACTGATAACAGCTATGCAACAGGTTGGATCAGACAGCGTGAAGGTAAAGCAATGGATTGGATTTCTCATCAGTGGGGTACTAGTGGTCTTCGCCAAAATGATGCTTTAAAGAACAAGTTCAGCTACAGCAGAGACACTTCTGCCAGAACAGCAACAATAACAGGACAGAATCTGCAGACCGAGGATACAGCTGTTTATTACTGTGTGCGTGTTAGTGACACAGTGATCCAAAACACCAAGAGACCTGAACAAATACTCACAAACATGCACGACATACATGGTGTAAATTTGAATATCAACAATGAAATGAAAACAAAAAATGACATGAATTAACACTCATTGCTCACTTCTTCCTTAACACACAACTCCCAAGTATATGCATTTGATTAAGTTTAACACACAGCAGATTTATTCTTACTTCCAGTTATTAACAAATTCACACGTTGGAAGACTTTGTTGCAGTATTTTGTAAACCACAGGTTTTGTCCCTCTCAAGCTGCACTGTTAAAAAAAACATCTTAAAAAAACAGTAATATTACGGCAGCTGGGGCGCCAAAATACTTCCGTAAAATAACAGAAAATAACTTTCTCATAAAAATACAGTTACAGTGGGGCAAAAAAGTATTTAGTCAGCCACCGATTGTGCAAGTTCCCCCACCTAAAATGATGACAGAGGTCAGTAATTTGCACCAGAGGTACACTTCAACTGTGAGAGACAGAATGTGTCTCTCACAGTTGTAAATTCTTTACAATTGTAAAGAATTTATTCGTAAATCAGGGTGGAAAATAAGTATTTGGTCAATAACAAAAATACAACTCAATACTTTGTAACATAACCTTTGTTGGCAATAACAGAGGTCAAACATTTACTATAGGTCTTTACCAGGTTTGCACACACAGTAGCTGGTATTTTGGCCCATTCCTCCTGCAGATCTTCTCGAGAGCAGTGATGTTTTGGGGCTGTCGCCGAGCAACACGGACTTTCAACTCCCGCCACAGATTTTCTATGGGGTTGAGGTCTGGAGACTGGCTAGGCCACTCCAGGACTTTCAAATGCTTCTTACGGAGCCACTCCTTTGTTGCCCGGGCGGTGTGTTTTGGATCATTGTCATGTTGGAAGACCCAGCCTCGTTTCATCTTCAAAGTTCTCACTGATGGAAGGAGGTTTTGGCTCAAAATCTCACGATACATGGCCCCATTCATTCTGTCCTTAACACGGATCAGTCGTCCTGTCCCCTTGGCAGAAAAACAGCCCCATAGCATGATGTTTCCACCCCCGTGCTTCACAGTAGGTATGGTGTTCTTGGGATGCAACTCAGTATTCTTCGTCCTCCAAACACGACGAGTTGAGTTTATACCAAAAAGTTCTACTTTGGTTTCATCTGACCACATGACATTCTCCCAATCCTCTGCTGTATCATCCATGTGCTCACTGGCAAACTTCAGACGGGCCTGGACATGCACTGGCTTCAGCAGCGGAACATGTCTGGCACTGCGGGATTTGATTCCCTGCCGTTGTAGTGTGTTACTGATGGTGACCTTTGTTACTTTGGTCCCAGCTCTCTGCAGGTCATTCACCAGGTCCCCCCGTGCGGTTCTGGGATCTTTGCTCACCGTTCTCATGATCATTTTGACCCCACGGGATGAGATCTTGCGTGGAGCCCCAGATCGTGGGAGATTATCAGTGGTCTTGTATGTCTTCCATTTTCTGATGATTGCTCCCACAGTTGATTTTTTTCACACCAAGCTGCTTGCCTATTGTAGATTCACTCTTCCCAGTCTGGTGCAGGTCTACAACACTTTTCCTGGTGTCCTTCGAAAGCTCTTTGGTCTTGGCCATGGTGGAGTTTGGAGTCTGACTGTTTGAGGCTGTGGACAGGTGTCTTTTATACAGATGATGAGTTCAAACAGGTGCCATTCATACAGGTAACGAGTGGGGGACAGAAAAGCGTCTTACAGAAGACGTTACAGGTCTGTGAGAGCCAGAGATTTTCCATGTTTGAGGTGACCAAATACTTATTTTCCACCCTAATTTACGAATAAATTCTTTACAAATCCTACCATGTGAATTCATGGATTTTTTTTTCACATTCTGTCTCTCACAGTTGAAGTGTACCTCTGGTGCAAATTACTGACCTTTGTCATCATTTTAAGTGGGGGAACTTGCACAATCGGTGGCTGACTAAATACTTTTTTGCCCCACTGTATATATATATATAGTACAATGAAAGAAAATCTAAATGCTCCAGTTCAACTACAGTGCAGCCCCTTCAATCACAAAAGCTCAAAAAATAAACTGCATACGGATTTTTTTTACTGCTCTTTAAAGTGAAATACGCCTACAAAGAGGCATACAAAGAAACATTTGCTATTACTTTTTACTTTGACTAAAGAACAAAAAAGACACCAATCATATTTCTTTTTTTCTTATTTCATACACTGTAGAAACTGGACTGAAGGCATGACTTGGCATCCATGTTTATCTACCTCTACAGTGGTACAGATATTGATCCACTCACAACACAGAGTTGGATTGATGTCTTCTTGCAAGATTAAAATTCTACTCCAAAAAATAAATAAATAAATAAATAAATACAAAACTAAACAAAAACAACAAGAAAATTAACCCAACCTTTTATTTAGCAGGCTAATGTAGCTACCACCTCCCACATTAATAAAGAAGATTTAATATAAAGTAATCTTAAAGTAAGCATCAACTTACACTCGGGTCACAAGTACAAACAGCCACTAATATTGAAAAAAAATGCCACGGTCTTTACTGTTTTTAATGTGGATGCTGCTGAATAAATTAGCTAGGGCTAAAAATTTATAAGGGTAACAAAGTGCGTTGCTAAATCAGCAAAGCACATTTCGTATTTTGTATTTTGCAGTTGTATAGTTAAGTGGCAAACTGTTTTGTTCTTACCTTTTCCTTGATCTGCAGTTCCAGTTGCCAAAGTGTTCCTGGGTCTGATATCGCAAAGACTGCCCCACTCCAGTCGAACTCCGTGTAGCTACTTGACTCGTTGAAGCTACCCGGGTGTTAGCTGGTCTAAAAAGTTCCCTCATCTCACTTTCCACCATGCTGTGGGTAACACTGGGTGCAGTTGAGCCCGTCCCATCTCGATCAAGTGACCAGGACAACGATGTGACCGTTTCAGGAGATGATAAAATATTTCTTAACAACCCGACAGCTTGCTGAAGAACTCGAGTTTCTTCTCCCGCCTCCATGCTGTCAGACACTTGAAAGTGACCCGCGCATGCTTCTCAGCCAATCACAGCGGTACAGACACCCAGCCTTCCATTTCCATTAAACTCCTTCCGTTTCCACTATACTCTTTCATTCACATACATTATTATCTTGCATACATATATTTTCTTCAGATATGTATGCATACTCTTCTTACATACATATATTATTTGTAAGATTAAACGCATTTTGAAGGCATGTAAATGAGAGCAAAATGTAGGAATGCATAAATGAAAATGCATGTATGTTAGAGTGCAAATGTGTAAATATGTAGATTAAAATACATGTATAAGAGAGCATAATATTGCAATGTGTGTGTTAAATATGTGTAAACATGAGAATAAAAATATCTAAATATAAAAATTAAAATAAAACTATATGAGAGTGAAAGTATACGTGTGTGAAAGAAGAATATATGTGTGCGAGAGTGAAAATATATGTACGTGAGAGTGAAAATATATGTGTGTGAGAGTGACAATACATGTGCATGAAAGAAGAATATATGTAGCTATGTGAGAGTGAAAGTATGAATTTTGGCTTGTACAGCCCCTCATAGAAAACCACGGCTCGCATCGTTCATTTCAAAGAGTTGGCTCTAAGAGCCGTTTCGTTTGCGACTGACACATCACTAGTTGGTGGGTTGTTGTGGTGGTGTGATATGCGGCTGGCAGCTTGGGAGCTGCAGCCAGTGTAAATAAATGGCTCAAAACACGGATCTGTGGTCCCGCCGTGCCTTATTCACGCCACAGACAGTTCTACATTTTCTGTAGTTATAAATTACTTAGGTTTATTTTTGGCTCTTTTCTTATCACTCTGGTTTTCTTCCAGGAGATTGCAGTCAGACTCTTAGTCTGAGTCTGAACCAATGCTAAAAAGGCCTGGACAAGCCCACAAACTGACCTGGACATATTGAGGCTGGTTCTGTCAGTACAGCTGGATCCAAAAAGCTGAAGAAGAAGCACAGAAGTGAGTTGCCTTCATTTCTGTCCTAAGCAGAAGACATAAATACTATTTCACATCCATCCAGATTCACTTCACCGCCTACAGAGACAATAACCAGATATATCTGCACGTAAACAGGCTGAATCTAGCTCTACAGTGACACAGAAAGCCACAGAGCTGCACAGAAAGCACAGCAGATGTCGCTGTTATCACTGATAGTAAGAATCCACATTGTAATACTTGTTTTAAAAACCTGTATATGGAATATATAATATAGGTATTTAGTATTTTCTAAATATATTTAAGAAATACTCAAATTAAATTAAAAATTAGAAATATACTTTAATAGTATATAAGTGAGGTGTTCATTTGGTTTATAGTCAGAATTAACAAATAAATAGAGTAAAGATTATAATTTTAAAGTCATTTTACAATTTTTCAAATGACAGAATATACATTTCATTCTTCCCTCTAATGCCAGTATAGGTTCCCTTACAATACAGGGTTTTACAGACTTTGCTTTTTTGTATTATTGTTTGTCACTGTGATACACTGGCTGGGGGGCACTGTGATGTATAACCATACAAAAACATAAAGAAATACTGTACCTCATCCAATTTTATGATGTGTCTAACTAATTGAATATTTAGGTTAATAACCAGTTTAACGTCATTAGAGTTGATATCTATTTTGGTTGTGATTCAGCAATTTGATTTGTGAGCAGCACTTTATTAATGTAAAACTATATTTTTGTATTCTCCAAAAGTTGATTCTGTTCATCTGGGCGTAGCGTTTTGTGAGAGAAAAACATTTTGTCACTCATCCAAGTGGATATATCTATATCTATCTAGATAGATAGATATCTAGATAGATAGATCGATAGAGAGAGAGATACTATTTTGCTTTCAACAACAGTTCCCTGTATAATTAAGTGAAGACATTTGGCACCTTAAAATTTAAAGAGAGCATGTCCTGAGTTCTGAATGTAATAAACATAGAAAGCCTTTCAAGATGTTGCTCTGTTGTTAAGGTTCTTAACAACACTTGAAATCAAAGTACCAAAAATGTTTTCAGTTAAATTCTTGAGGTTTTCTGCTGTTTCTCTGTTCTTATATTATGTGTTTATATTATGTTCCTATATTCCTATGACGATATATACAATTTTTTTCATCATCTAGAATATTTCAAACAACAAAAAGATATGTGTTTCCTTGGGTATCTCTAATAATGGATGGCAGCTATACAGGTGGCATAGGTTTTTTAACTGTGATATGTCACAGTGTATCTGGGGTGGCCACATTGATTCACACAGTTGCAAAAACCTCCTTAAGAAAGGCAAGGTCTTTGTGCTGTAAAGAGAATGTGTTTAGGTGATATATACTGTAAGGAGAGCCTTTATTTAAAAAGAATTTACTTCTCTGAGAAAGCTAACTATATTAATATTACTATGTATGGGGAAAAAATATAATTAGAAAGTATATATTTTATATATAATCTGCAAGTTCAACCAAAAGGTTTATGTAAAGATAGGGTGTAGGGTGGAGTTTTTGTGTAGGATTTCATCACAGTGGAGTATTACAACCACAGTGATTCATCCTGTGACCAAAACCTCCTGTCATTGAGTCATTTAATATGAGGATATTCTAAATTTCAACAAAAAATATTTGCATTATTTCTGATTATCAAACTCGCACACATCCACTGTTTCACTAACATGAATCACTATGGTATAAATGAAAGTGTTACTGACTACATACAGTAAGAGCAGTAGTTAAGAGCAACTGCAAAATTTAGAAAAATGATTACTTTGGACAAAAAAGACCACTCATTTGTCCCTTTTTGTTTAAAACCTTTATTTGAACATTTACTTCCAAACTATACACACAGTTTTATGGTTAAATGCCTGAACATCCAAATGATTTTAATTACTTAGTTAATAACTGGTATTCAAAACATTATATAATTAGGATTCACGATTTAAAATAAAATAAATTATAATATGAATAATTATAATAAATTATAATATTAAATTAAATTATTTTTAAAAAAGAGTTACTGAGAGGTCAAACACACCGCTACTTAAGAAAATGCCAGCATGCGTTGCGCATGGAAAATAGAAAAAATAAACAACGGGAGTTGAATAAAACACACCGTATGATTAATAAAAAACAATGTTAGTTGAAAAAACTGTGTTCCCTTAAGTTGCATTTAACAGTGCATTTAACCTCTCAAGACCATTGTAATATATAGACCACAGCAGCTTCATGAATCTTAGGCACAATCATACAAAGAAAAAAAATAACAATACACTATTCAGAGTTTGTATCAGCCAGAGGTTTTTGTATGACTGTGTGCAACAGTGTATCGGGCCACAGCTGTCCTGAGCTAAAATTATGCAGAAAGGCACTGACCCTCATAAAATAAGAGACTGGTTTATTCCACCACATTTCTAGACCCAGAAGAAAGATTGCAGACCACATTACATCGTAATAAAAAATGTTTATAAAAAATATGCAATTTTTAAATTGTGATCTGAAATCAAAGGAAAACATACCTTTTTACAAAGTGTAACAACAGGAGCAGCTCTTGGAGACTGCAATCTTATTATTATTATTATTATTATTATTATTATTATTATGCAAACATTATTTGGTCAGTCCTCATTCTTACTCAAAGGTCTTCAGATTTAGAACAGTTTATCATCTGCAATAAAAATGTTAACAACAGAGGTTTTTAAATCTCAGGTGAAATAATGGCTGAAAATGAACAAATCTCTGGACATTGATGTAAACCAGCCTGCTTTTGCTGTGGCTGGATAACACAGTATTTCTAACATGCATGGCCATGTATTTTCTGTTATTAGTTATAGTAATTCTCTCTCTCTCTCTCTCTGTGTGTGTGTGTGTGTGTGTGTGAACTGACTCATTTAATCTTTGCTGTATTTTATTTTATTTTTTAACTCCAACTACAGAACAACAACAGCATTATTTCATCATGTAACATTGTATTTTGTGCTGTCCTTGATTAAATAAACTTAACTAAGTAATAGGGCTGCACAATTAATCGTTAGAAAATCGCGATCTCGATTCATACTTATGTGCGATCTCATTTCCAAATGACAACGATTAAAAAAAAAAAAAGACGACGACCACGATTGTACCGCATTTTGATCTGGGACGTAATCTGCATGAAAACAAGCGCTCACTCTTCCTGCTCAACAAATGACAAGGGCGGAGCCTTATACAACGTGATACTATCACGATCTGGTACAGGGACTCAAACGCAGAGCGGTAAGGTGTCTCCAAGGTGTAGTTTATTTACAGTGCCAGTGCAATATATGTACAGTGAAGGGATCAAAAACTCCGGGGAATCACAGGGTAACTCGTTCACGTCTTCTTTGCTCACACTCACACACGTTCACACAGCAGGGAGGTCGCAGGTCCGGAGGGGGGGGGGAGATCTGAGGCGGAAGAGAAGGAAAGTCACCAACCAATCACAAATCACGAATTACGAAGCACAAGAGCTGTGAGAACACTAACGTCAGGAGTACAATCATCCAGCGACGAGAGGATCTCTGTTCCAGCCTCAAATAGTGCTCCCGGTGATGACAGGTGATTGTTGTCAGGTGTGTGTGTGGGCCAAGGGCGGGAGCCCACAGTGAGCTCCGCCCAGGCAGAGGGGGAGAGAACAGAAACAGCAAATGTAGCCTTGTGGGGCCGACCGGGCAGGCACGGAGACCATGACAGATACAGAAGCTGTGCCGTGTGATGCTAAAATTAGCAGGGAAAAAACAATGGAGAGCACGTCAGGGATGACGAGAAAGTGACAGGAGAAAATCCGTCCCGGTCAACCACCCAAACATCAATAACGGGAACCTTATACAGCGCTTCCCTATACCCGTCGAACTCCCGCAGGCACAAAGAAATTACGGAGGCTATCACTTATCACCTGACCAAAGATATGGCTCCCATCAACACTGTGTAAAACGAGAGATTTAGGAAAATGATCAACACCCTAGACAAACGCTACACAGTGTCGTCCTGCAACTATTTTTCTATTGTAGTTGCACTACCTGCTCTATACATGCAGTGTCGAGCAACAGTGGAGACGGAATTTCAAGCAGTACATTTTGTGGCAACAACAAAACGTGAGACATTTCTTGTTTTTATGTTTATTTATTGTTTTTGTGTTCAGTCTCAACTGTTACCAAGTTGATGTGCAGTTAATAAGTGCAATAAATATTTATACTGGAAAAGAGAATCGTGATCTCAATTCTAAGCCAAAAAAATCGTGATTCTCATTTTATGCAAAATCGTGCAGCCCTACTAAGTAATCAGCTCATCTACACCATGGCAGCAGTGATCAGTAAGATGCTTAGCTACAAAATGAATAGCCACAAGGAGCAGTTCCCCCCATGGAGGAAACTAGAAGCAAAGACCAAAGTAGAATGGAGGGAAGTTAGCCAACTATCCAAGTTGCAGAAAGGTGCGATGAAGAAGGTGCCTATGAACTACACCAAACTGTCCATAGGCCTTGGAAAATGCCATGTGACCAATATGTAGCCAGGTGAAAGGTCGGTATTATGGGACATGCCACTGGATAGCGCCGTTTCTTTTGGGGTACCTCTGAGAGCGCAACGGACGATGGGGATCTACAGAAACATTCACGGAAGTGCTAGCTTGCATTGGTGTAATGTGGGTGTGTAATGCCGTTTTTTGCTGCATGGTTTGTTTTAAACGCAAAGTGTGGAACAGTTAAGGCACCAGGAGTTGCTGCAACTGACTTCGCCGTTCATCTCAGAGGGCTCTGTATTCCGTTTTTCTGCTGGATTAAGGCACTGTATGTATTTGAGTTCACACTTGTATTATAATATCTCTGTGGGTAAGAGGGAAAATGTACCTTTGTTAACTGTTTAATTTTGGCTCTGTATTTTAGCAGGAACAACCACTACAGTTATTATTGCACTGCTAAGTTTGTTTTGTTTCTGGATGGGTTTATATCAGTCACAAATTGACGCTAGACATCTTTGAGTTCCAGACGCTGATAAAGTTGGGAAAATAACCTGCAGTAGCAGTGGGTTACCAGTGCACAAAGTTGTTACTGAATAAGAACTGTCTGTAACAATTTTATTTCTTTATTTTGAAAACCTTTTTATTTTCTTCTGAGCACTTACTTTGTCATTCAGATTAAAAGAACCCCAAAGATAATCTGTGTTCTGGGCTGGTTAATTTAACCAGGCTAGAAATACATCAATAAAAGAAATTCCAATACATCTGTAACATGCATCGCTCTAATAGAATATTAGGGTCAACAGTATCAAACGCTGCACTGAGATCTAGGCGTACAAGCACAGAGATGAGTCCACTGTCAGAGACCATACGATTACTTGTAAGCTTCACTAAAGCTGTTTCAGTGCTGTGAACTCTGAATACTGACTGAATCTCTTCAAATAAGCCATTCCTCTGCAGATGATCTGTTAGCTGTTTGACAACTACACTTTCAGATAAAAATGAAGGTTAGAGATTGGCTATAATAAGCTAAAACAGCTGAGCCAAGAGATGGCTTTTTAAGTAAAGTTTAACTGTGTAACTACTGCCAGTTTGAAGGCCTGTGGTACATAGCTGATTATTAGAGATAGGTTGATCATATTTAATATTGAAGCATTAATTAATGGCAGGACTTCTTCGAGCAGCCTTGATGGAAGGAAGTCTAAAAAGAGAGGTTGATTGTTTGGAGGAAGTAATTACTGAATAAAATCAGAAAGATCAATTGGAGAAAAAAGTATCTAAATGAATATCAACAGTACTGAAGGTAGTTGTAGAGAATGTTACATCTGAGAGATGATTATGAGTAATTTTTTCACTAATAGTTAAAATTTTACTTGTGAAGAAATTCATGAAGTCATTACTAGTAAACATTAAAGCAATGGTTGGCTCAACAGTGCTCTGACTTTTTGTCAGCTTGCTAAAATGCTGAAGATAAACAGAGGGTTGTTCTTATTTTCTTCAATCACTGATGATTAGTAAGATGCTCTAGCTTAACTAACATCATTTAACTCAGGGGTGTCAAACTCAAATACACAGTGGGCCAAAATTCAAAACTGGAACTAAGTCGCGGGCTAACGTTAATATTTATTGAAATATATTTATTCCTCCAGATATAAGAATGAATCTTTTCTTATGGACTCAAACACGTTTTGCTGAAAAACTGAATATGGAACAAGCAAAGCTTAATACCAAACAATGTATATATTAGCTGTATAATACCAGTAGGCCAGCTCTAATAGTAATTTGGTATGGCTTTGCGGGCCAAGTGTAATTAGGCTGCGGGCCAAATTTGAAACTAATTAAAATGTACAGCTCTGCTATCACTTCCAACATAAATGAAGACAGAAAACTAAACAGCAGTGGCGTTTGCAGGGTTACTGAAGTTGGACTACCTGGTATATAATGATGTGCTACGTGATTGCTAGCGACACAGCTATGTTAGCATGACATTAGCACAGTGAAGCTGGAGGATGAACGCTAACTTTTTTCCACTCGATAAAAGTTAACGTGAGGGATTCTGGTGGCCAGGGACAAATGCAATCGCATAGCAGGATGCTGTAAACGGGCCAAACTTCAGTCAGGAGAACAACTGAGATTATTCATCCACAATACGAGGTTAGTTATTAATATACTGCAACAACATGGGAATAGAGCAGCTGCGAGAGAATTCAACATTAATGAATCAATGTTAGGGAAGTGGAGGAAGCGCAGTTTTTGGCTTTCCCCATATTTCAACAGTGCTTCATCTCTTTGCTATGACTGTCGCTCAGCATAATTGCAGATGATAATAGTTGTAGCCGCTGCGATGCTGTCAACCAAAACAGGTGCAGCTTGATGACATCATCAACATGCGCTATCGCGATAGAGCGATATAATCAAAATCTCTATCGTTGGCCAAATTTATATAGTTTCTATCGTATATCGTTTATATCGCCCACCCCTAGTTGGAATGGATGTTTGTTTCTGTGTGTGCCTGTATGTCTGTGTCCACATGTCAGGTTGGGTATCAGACGCCACCTCTCTAGGGACATTTCAGGCCCTCCAATGTATGTGTCAGGCGTTGTGTGGAGGCGAGGAAGAAGGAACCCAAACGCAAGACTGGCAGGTAGGTGAGGTTTATTATAAGGAGTGGGTGAACGGACACTGACTGGCTGGACAACTGAATGGCGGACTGAACTGAGGGAACACACGGGAAGGACAACATAACATCAATGACATGACAGTGAACGAGTAGAAACAGAGGGCTTAAATACACAGACTGATGAGGATGATAATGAGAGACCAGTGAGTACACAGCTGAACATAATCTGGCTAATGACACAAGACGAGCTGACACAGGAAAAGCAGGAAGTGAGCACATGGAAGTGGCAAAATAAACTGAACATGAACAAAACTGAAAACACTGGGTCACCGACCCAGGAACCCTGACAGTATGGAGGCCTATCTCCCCCACCACTTCCCCTGCTGGTGGCAGACGCCCGCAGACTTCAGTGCGTTGGTGGTTTTTTTTGTGTCTGGGGATGGGCATCCAGGTACCCGCCAGCTCACTCCTTGGTGGCTGCTTAACGGGGCCTGGAGCCTGGGGCTTGCTCGGGCCACATCGGGGGTGGGGTACCCTCGGCCTCTTGGCCTGGGGCTTGGTCACTCTGGCGCAGCTGGCTGCCGGCGGAGCTCGCGGGCACGTCACTGCAACCCCCCCGGCTTCTGCTCCGCGGCTGCTGAGTGACCCCTCATCTGGGACTCTCCTCAGCTCTTTCTGGGATAGTGGCGCAGCTGCCCCTCTGTTAGTCTTCCTTGGTCTCTCGTGTTCTGAGGGCCTCTGGATGTCTGGAGTCTTGATCTCCTCCATACCTGCTTCATGCCCTGGTGGACGGGGCTGTGGCTCCCCACACCCTCTAGCAGATCATTACATGAAGGAACCTTTTAAAAACAAGCACATTCATGCTCACAGGTGTACACACGGGTGCTCACACAAACAAACTACACCCTTTTTGGCTCCTACCTCAAAGCACACTGTGCGCTGTCGATATTACGTGCTCCACAACAATGTTTAATATTTAGTATTTACTGTTATATCCCCATAGATCATCATGATGTTGTTTATTATGTTGCTCTTTTTTTTCTTCTGCTTGATTTCTCTTTTTTCTTTCTCAACAGGTGATCCAGGTCATTGATATATGTATATTTTTGTCTGCTTATTTTGTTGGTTTTTGTTTTTTCCCCGTCCCTCTTCTCCGCTGTTTTTTTTCCCCCTCTTTCTTTCCCCCAGTTAAGTCTGCCCCATATTTAGCAAGTGAAAATAAAATAAAATAAACAGTAAAAGGTGAATCAAAGAGACCATTACGGCAAGTCTGGGATGGTCCATTTGGTAAAGTAAATCTGTTCGGCGTCTTTCTTTGCCTTTAGACAATAATTCTGATGGCAAAAGAGTCAAACGGGACAGGCAGAAAAAAATAATAATAAACTGGTGTATAAGACTGGAAGAATAAAGAAAGGATATTTTGTTATACAAGTTGTCTTTTCTCAAATGTAGCATACAGATGGAAATTGAAACTAATACTCTAACATCAATATTCTAACATTTTAGAACTGCACAAAGTAAGTAAAAAGTAAAATTTTATTTATATAGCACATTTCTAGATAAAAGATCACAAAGTGCTTTACAAGGTATAAAACAAAAACAGTCACAAGTTAACAAAATGCAGTTTTAAAAAGATGTGTTTTTAGCTGTTTTTTTAAAACTAATCACTGAGTCTGCAGATCTTAAGTTCTGAGGAAGAGAATTCCACAATCTGGCGGCCACAGTGGCAAAAGCTCTATCACCCTTGGTTTTCAGTCTTGTATATTGAATAATAAGTAGGCCCTGATCACAAGACCTCAGGGACCTACTAGGGGCATAGGACTGTAAAAGTTCAATGATGTACGCTGATGCTTGTTCTTGAAGAGCTTTAAATGTCAGAACCAGAATCTTAAAATGAACTCTGAATTCAACGGGGAGCCAGTGCAGCTGTATAAGCAATGGTGTTACATGAGAGTATTTCGATGTTTTTGTCAGAAGCCTTGCTGCAGCATTTTGGACAATCTGCAGACGCTCCAGGGAGTTTTTGTTTAGACATGTAAACAGTGAATTACAGTAGTCCAATCGTGACTGAACAAACAGACTTCTTTTCAGAATTTACGATGGCAAAAAGTATTTATGATTTTTTTTTTCTAAGTATTTTTTATTCATCTTTAAGCGTGAAAAGATGAATAAAAATACCTAAGAAAAAATCCTGTTTGAAGTTGTCATAATTCATGCATGTCAGGGTTAAATAACAGTAATTACGATGAAGCATGTCATACATCTATAGCAACATTAAACGACCAGTGGGTGGCAGGGTATGGAGTGACACATCAGTGTCCAATGTAGTGGTTTTGTGCAAGTATACCATCAACACTGACACAAATACAAGAAAACAGCCTTTGAATAGCTATTCTATGACAAAAACATCCTTCTGCTGGAAACAAAGTGGTCAGTAAATAAAGAAACACTGGCAGTTAAAGACATCTGCTTCCTGTATCTGCTTCCTCTTGACAAAGTCTTTCTGAAAAGTCTTGCATGAAGTCTTTTTCATGACAGTTTTAGTATTCAGCAAAATGAGTGGCCATGTTTTGAATTCTGCATACAAAAACATAATAACATCATGTTATTGTTATGAGGACTAGCAAGGGCACAAATATTCATTATAGAAAAGATATAGAGTTAAGATATTTTGAATAATAACATTTTTAAAAGACTACCCATAGAACAGCATATACATATCAAATACAGTATAAGAACAAGAAGCACAGAAATAATAATTACTGCAATAAATTGAAAAGCACTAACTTCTGCTGCAACTAATCTGACAGAGTTTGAGCTTTTAGGACAGGTGTAATTGCAGTAGTGTCACTATTTTTTTATAAAGATGGGGTTTGCTTTAATTACAGTTTAATTAACTCATTTTATTCATTCAGTTTAGTTTGATTTGACAGATAATACAAATGGGAGGAAATATCTGTATTACCAAAATCACTGACGTTTTATTCTTTTGTTTTCTTTTGTTTTTCTTTTCAATATTATTTCCATGGATGATTTCTTGAGAGCCTGACTGTAAACCAAGTTTCCAAGTGGGAACAATAAAATGACCAAACCACAAATTATTATTATTTTTGTATTTTTCTTTGAAAGTTTTAAATACGAAAGAATATCTACTTTACTGCTTATTGGTTTAAATATAAGCAGAAAATATGCCACAATGGCAACTACATGTGGCATATTGTATTACTGTCTGTCACTGTGTATATAACTGGGATGGCCACAGTGATTCACACAGTGACAAAAACATCCTTATGAGAGTAAAGGTACGTTTGCCGTAGAAAACGATGTATATGTAATACATATATAAGGGGACCTTGATTAATATATAGTCAGCTCTTTAGCATATCCTTATCCTTACCAGAATTTCTTACAATCGAGAAGAAAGATGTTACATAACAATCAACATCAAATGATTGACTTTTTTGGCCACTAAATGTTGGGAATTCACACACACACACACACACACACACACACACACACACACACACACACACACACACACACACACACACACACACACACACACACAGAAAATGGGGATAAAACAACTATTAGGGCTCACAGTAATTATAGATATTAGATGTGGTGCAGTTGTACTGTACCAAATTTTTTGTTGCGTTTTATCATGTGCATGATAAGGGCCACAACTACAGATCCCTACCAAAGAAGACCAGTTAAGCTCTGCGGGTGTGGGTCACAATCAGCCAGGGTTTTGGGTGCGCTGATTGTGAAACCTAGACCCACCTGCTTTCACACCTTGGCTCACGTGATTAGGTAGAGGATCATCAGGGGGTCCTTTTGCCCCTTTTTGGGGGGATACTCCCACGGGGTTTAAATCTGGGACTCTCCACCATTTTACCCTAGAACTGAAGAAGCTTCTCGGATGAGAGGTGAAACATCTTCAAGCAACTTAAAGAAGTCCAGACGCTTTTCTTTCCAAGCCTCTTAGACTACGATGACCTGGATGACTAAGAACCTTCACAGACAATACCCAAAATAGGCTTTACTTTCTAAGAAAGTTAAAGCAAGCTCACCTCCCTTGTCAACTGCTGACCAACTTCAACAGTCAACAATTGAAAGTCTTTAGACTTACTGTTGCATGTTGTGGTTCGCCAGCTGCAGAAACCTAAAAGGATCCGCAATGGGTGGTGAATGCAGCAGAGCGTATCATTAGTGCAACTCTAACCCCCCTCAGTGATATTCACACTAAATACCCAATAAAGTTCAGAACCAATAGATTAATAAACAGTTCATTTCAACTGGCAATACCCATCCCTAAGATAATTTAATTGAATCTGGAAACACATTTTTAACATGCCATTCTATCCTCCTGTGACACTCTGCATTTTTGTGTTTATTTGGTAAATACTGTCTTGGATATTGTTGCTCCTCTAAAAATTAAGCATTCTAAGACAAAGCTTGAACCCTGGTTGAACGATGAAACCCGTGCTGCGAGGCGTGAATGTCGTAGGGCTGAGCGGAGATGGGAAAAAAGATAACTTACAGGTCTCTTTACAAAGTTTAAGAGAGTGCTGGGCCTTATATCAGCTTACAATAAAACAAGCAAAGCGGAAACACTTTGCAAACATTATTATGGTGAATTATCAGAAACCACATATATTGTTTAAGTCAATTGAGACTCTTTTAAGCCCTCCCTCTGCTCTTAGTTTTGAGCCTTCACTTGAAATGTGTGAAAGGTTTCTGCACTTCTTTATAAACAAGGTAGCCTCGGCTAGGGCGCAGATTATTTTGCCCACATCTGACCCCTCTGACCCTTCCAATTTGCTCAGCTGTCTTTCAACAGTTTGAGTCGGTTACTCTTGCTCAGCTACAGGAGGTGGTGGATCATTTAAAGCCTGTAGGCTCACCTTATGATCCTATCCCTCCCCTTTTTCTGAAAGTTTTTTCTACCATAGGTCCAACCATTTTAACCATTTTAAATAGCAGCCTTACTTCAGGTATGGTTCCAAAGAATTTCAAAGATGCAATTGTGCAACCACTTTTTAAGAAACCTGGGCTAGATACGAACGCTGTTGAGAACTTTAGACCAATATCTAAGCTGCCCTTTTTATCTAAAGTCTTAGAAAAAAAATTGTATATGACCAATTGATCTCATACTTGAATGCACAAAATGTTCAGGAGACTTTTCAATCTGGTTTTAAAGCAATGCATAGCACTGAATCAGCACTTTTAAGAATTTTTAATGATATATTTTTATCATGTGATTCTGGTGAAAGTGTCATTCTTATTTTACTCGATTTAACTGCTGCATTTGACACTAGACCATGAAATTTTAATCTCACGTTTGGAGCAGTGTGTCAGTATAACAGGTGTGGCTCTGAAATGGTTCAGGTCTTACTTAACAAACCGAACCTTTTCAGTTCGCTTAGGAAACTGCGAGTCCTCCCGTGCTCCGTTGTCTCATGGAGTACCACAGGGTTCCATTCTGGGCCCTATCCTGTTTTCACTTTATTTACTTCCATTGGGCTCAATTTTTAGAAAACACAGACTCTCGTTTCACTCTTATGCAGATGACTGCCAGATTTATGTTCCTCTTAAAAAGAAAGATGGGTCGTCTGTAGGGATGGGTACCGGTGTCCAGTGCCATGATGGCACCGGTTCTGACATAAACGGTAGTAACCAGACCGAAAAGCAGCGCACATTTCGGTGCTTTTTTTTTCCTGAGCTGTGATACACTTCTAGCCAATCATTTTACGTTTCCGAGGATAGTAGGCGGGGCCAGGTACGTACGTTCTTTTAGAGCAGAGCTACAGATTAAAAATGCCCAAGGCGAAGCGGTCAAAAGTCTGGCTGTACTTCACAGCAAAATATGCAAACTCAGCAGCCTGCAACAGGTGCTTTAAGCTGATACTGTGATACTGTCAAAGGAGGTAACACCTCAAATCCGATGAAACACCTGGCGACGCATAGCGTTTTTTTTAAAAGCCCAGAAATGCGCTGTGTGATAGCTTGCTGCGAGACCTCACACCGAGCACATTTACTGCGGTTGTTGCCTGTTATCGGACCCGGAGTTAGCAACATCCCCCAAAAACACGAAGAGGAGAGTCCTGGCCCCTAGCCCTGCCACTGTAGCAGAAATGATGACGGATCATGATGGCAGCAGCAGCCGTTCTTCTCTGCGTGAGTAGCTTAATGTTGTTCGTGTGTAATTTACGTTGAGTAGGCTAACCATGTTATTACATTAATGCATGTAAGGTGAACTAGCAAACATCATCATAGCTACATGCAGCTGTCCTCTTGTTTGATGGCAGATACTCCCTTCAAAAAGCCAAAAAGGCTAAAATGACCAAAGAAAAAGTGGAAAACAGTTAAACATGAGAGGTTTAGGACAAAGTTTGTGTTTTTTTCCATTGTTTAAGCACTGCTTCCAGCCAAGAGTGATACCATATATGCCCCATAGCTGCAGAAAAGGCAAACATTGTTATCTTTTTACAAAAAACCAGCTGAACATGAGAGGTTTTTGGACCAATTTTGTGTTCTCCATTCTTTAAGCACCGGTTTGAGCACCGTTTGAGCACCGGCACCGTTTCAAAGTACCGGTTTGGCACCGGTATCGGATAAAACCTAAACGATACCCATCCCTAGTAGTCTGTAAATCGTTTACAAACATGTCTGGAGGACGTCAAGTCGTGGTTGGTGCTAAACTTCCTTTGTTTTAATGATTCTAAAACTGAAGTAATGGTGTTCAGACCTGCCTCCACTGCTGTTCCGTGTGTTGATTTGCAATTTCTGAAATCATTCTGTAAACCAGAGATTGTTAATCTGGGTTTTAAAATGGATCCTGAGCTTAAACTTGAAAGCCAGATCGGGTTGGTTGTAAGGTCTAGTTTCTTTCATCTGAGACCACTGGCCAAAATTAAGCACTTTCTTTTACGAGACAGCAATTTGAAACAGTAATCCACGCTTTTGTAACCGTTCGGCTGGATTACTGTAATTCTCTTTATTTTGGGGTGAGTCGATCTTCTGTTTTTCGACTGCAGTTAGTCCAGAATGCTGCTGCACACCTTTTAACTGGCACTCGTAGATACGAGCATATCACCCCAGTTTTATATTCACTTCATTGGCTGCCCGTGCATTTTAGGATCCATTTTGAGCTGCTTTTATTTGTTTTTAAATGTTTGTCCAATGCTGCCCCTCTGTACCTCTCTGAGCTTCTTCATCCATACATACCTCCCCGGTCCCTCAGGTCGGCAGACCAGCTCCTCCTGAGTGTGCCCAGGACTAATTGTAAGCTCAGAGGGGATCGGGCGTTTGCTGTGGCAGCACCAAAATTGTGGAATGAGTTGCCTTTACATGTTAGACAGGCACCTTCCTTATCTGTTTTTAAATCACGTCTTAAAACATTTATTTACCTTGGCTTTTAGCACAGCAGGACTTGTTGATGTCTCTTAATATGTTTCTTATTAATTATAATTTTTTTTAATTTTAAGATATTTTATATGTAATTTAAACTGTTTCCTCTGTTTTATATTTGTAGCACTTTGGTCAACATTGTTGGATGTAAAGTGCGTTATAAATAAAGATGCTATGCTATACTACCAAACTGGGTTTACCTTTATTTATTTTATATTTATGCTATAGTCTACTTTTGTCTTTTGCTTTCAACCTATAGCTGCTTAATGGTTCTTCATTGTTTTGTGAACAATGACATAAAAATGTCATATGTCATGCCATAGTAGCCACTTCTTATATGCATAACTGCGATACATTTCATAACTTTGAACATTGCCATTCCGGTGGATTTTTGTATGACATGTATACCTATATATCTATCTGCACTGAACATATATACTGTAACTCATGTAGAGTCTTAGGCATGAAATGTTTAGCCCTCACACAGACACAATTATAAACGTTTTTCATGCAGCACATTCAAACATATGTCTCTTAGAAAATAGTTATATGGTAACAGAGATACTGAAAACAACATACTGAAATCAATGCATGGATTATGTGATCACACACACACACACACACACACACACACACACACACACACACACACACACACACACACACACACACGTTTTAACCTAAAGATATTTGTTTAGCATGATAGTCTAGCGTTGCATTACGGTGCTGCATTGTGACCACAATAATAAAAGACAGGCAAAAACCTAAACTCAACTAAGAAAGACAGGTGATGCTGGTACTGAAAATGAGCACCTGCAAAATTAACTGAGTGAGCATTTCATATATGAACTTGAAGAGGGATATTTTCTGCAGTTCTCCTTTCTCTGTTTCCGACTATATGGTACACTTGTGGCTAATACTAATTACTTACTTCAGATAAACAAATGAATGGTACTGTGAGAAAAACAAACACATACAAAAAAAATGTAATCACTTGTTCTAGGGATTTGACTCGTTGTGGAGTTTACACTGGGTTCTCCATTGTTTGGGGTCATTGTAAGAGCTGTGGTGAGGGGCTGGGGGTATTGGGGTGTTGTTCTGTTTAAAAGGGTGTGTTTTGCTGGTGGGGTGTTGTGGTCCACATTCAGTCCATCTCTTTCTTCCTTCTATAAAAACCCTAATATATGCCCACTGATGTAAATGTTCCACAACTTGGGTCTTGTCTGAGGTTTGAGCTGGAACATTAAAAGCATGGACAGCCCACTTAAGAGATCAAGGATATTTGTTCATTTATAACGTCTTAAAGCTGACTTAGTGTTTTTGCAGGAAACCGACATGCACACCAAAGATCAGGTCAGACTTAAATGTCCTTGGGTTTCTGAGGTGTTCCACTCAAACTTTAACTCTAAAGCCACCGGGTAGCTATTTTAATTGGTAGGTCAATCCAGTTTTCAGCTTCAAACGTTATATCCGATAAGAAAGGCAGACACCTAATTGTTATCAGTACATTATTTCATGCTCCCATTCTATCATCACAGCTAAAATTGATGATGCTATTTACTGCTATAAATCAGAACATGAAGGAGCCAATCTCATGCTCACTACTCCACCAGTGTGTGAATGCAAGAGTGAATGAATAGTGGCATTGTAAAGCGCTTTGGGTGCCTTGAAAAGCGCTATATAAATCCAATCCATTATTATTACTGTTGGAATCACTGAAAGCAGACATACAGGGACTAATTATTTTCTCCTCTGCCCACGTAAACAAGTCCCATGAAGCAAAACTTCAAGAATCCAGTATTAATATTATTAAACTGAACAAACAAATCGCTATTTTTCCCTCTCCTAGTTGACTTAAACACAAGGTGATTTACAGACTAAATTTGATCTTATCCCACTAGGGATGCAGAGAGACTTCTTTCATGATCATCCTCACATATAATTCCTCAGATAAAAGATTCATCAGGAACATTGCATAGGTATTCCACTGTATTTTCACTCATTTTATTCGTCTTTATATCAATCTGAATCTCCATCTGACTCCACTGCAATAAGTTAATTTCTAGACACCCTCAATTTCCCTGCGATAAACTCAGATGCTGCTAAAAACAGATTCCCTGTTGAAGTCTTTAAAAAAATGTCAGGATAATCTGCCCCCATTACTGCTTGCGGTATGTAAGGAATCATTACAAAATGACACTCCCCCCCTACTCTAACACAAGCCTCAATAAGTCTCTTAAAAAAAAAAAAAAAAAAAAGGATTAGGACAAATCTTTGCATCTTAGAGACGTCTCTTCTTAATGATGTGAATGCTAAGATCATTGCTAAAGCTTTGGCATGTTGTCTGGAAAATATTGCACAAACTATTGTTTCACAGAAGCAAACTAGATTTGCTCCTGTGAGGCAACTATTTCTTCATCTCTGTACTCTTAAACATCATCTACTCTAAAGTAGTAGTAGTGATCTCAGTAGACGCTGAGAAAGTAAATTTGGGCTGGGAAATGTATTAATTTCATGGATACATCTCCTCTGTCACAGTGTGCCGAAGCAGACTATGAATTGTGAATAGTAGACCCAAATGAAGACAAATGAACGTAGAACAAAACTTGATATTAACAAAAGGCGAGCCGTTCAATAAGACTGATGAAAAAGGTGCAAACAAAAGAAAAGTCAAACTGATGCAAAGCTAAACATTAACCTAAACTGGGAGAACTAAAAAAACAACATGAAGAACCCTGACATGAACTTGAACAAACCTGGACATGAAACTTGGAAACATGGTAAAAACAACAGATGACCTGGGCCCTGTTTCAGGAAGCCGGTTTAGTGGAAAAACTGAGTAAGTATACCCTGAGTTAACGAAAACTCTGGGTTTTCGGTTTCACAAAGCGAGTTCAGATGAAGCCTCAGTGAGTCACTATGACGACACACTCCGTGAAGCTAACCTGCCCCCTAGCAGGTTTACTACAACTAACCCTGACTGTCTCCGCCCCTTTGTCGGAAACCTGACAGTAGGAAGTGTCGGACATGGCGTGCCCCTTCCTTGAAGAGCCAGTAGATCGTGAAGCACAAATTCTCCGCAGAGCTCTCCGCCGGGAGAGAGTGATCAGAGCGCGTTTGGACATTTTATCATTTCCTGATGATTTTCTGTGCGAACGTTACCGTTTCTCAGCACAATCTATAATTTATTTGGATAACATCCTCAGGCCATATATTACGCATGTGACACATCGCGGACATGCTCTCAGTTCATTGCATATTATTTGTATTGCACTTCGGTTTCTTGCAAACGGGAGCTTTCTGTATAATATTGGTGACGCTGAGCACGTTTCCAAGGCTACCGTCTGTCGGGCAGTCAGGAATGTTACAGTTGCACTGAAACGTCTCCTGTACTCGTCTGTGGTGTTCCCCGGTCACAGACCCACAAGATTTATCAAAGAGGGATGCCACAAAATTGCAGGTATCAGGATGAACGAAACTTAATTTATGATGTGGTGATACTTGGACTACTACTTAAATTGCACATTTATTTTCAGGGTTCCCAGGCGTGATTGGCTGTACAGATGGCACTCACATTCCAATCATTGCTCCTTCAGTAAATGAAGGAGACTATGTGAACAGGAAGTCTTTCCACAGCATTAATGTACAGGTACATAGTTCCCTGTAGCATGTCAAACTAACAAATTATTTCATTATAGTAATGGATGCTAATTTGTGTTCTCTGCACTGTCAAGATCATATGTGATGCTGCCAACATTATCACAAATGTGGAAGCCAAGTGGCCAGGCTCTGTCCATGACTCACAAATATTCCGTGAATGTACACTGAGCACAAAATTTGGACATGGTGAGTTGAGAATACTTTAAAATATATAAAGACCAATTGCTTCAGGGACATTTGAACTGAAGTGTATCCTTCTGTCTTAGGAGAGTTCACTGGCTACTTGCTTGGTGATAGGGGGTATCCATGTTTACCCTATTTGCTTACCCCTTACCCTGACCCTGAACCGGGCCCACAGCAGCGATATAATCTGGCTAATTGCAGGACAAGAGCCAGAATTGAAATGACTATCGGAATGCTTAAGGCCCGGTTCCAGTGCCTGCAAAGACTCAGGGTCACCCCAGAAAGGGCATGTGACATTATTGTGGCATGTGTGATTCTTCACAACATTGCCACAATTAGAGGAGAACACTGTCCTTCTGAACCAAACATCAGCAGTGATCCAAACCATGAACATCCTGACCCTCCCACGGACATACAAGATGGAAGAGCAGTCAGAGACACCATATGTCACAATCATTTCTTTTGACCCATCACCTCAACATGTTGAAAGAAGAATAAACAGATTTTTTGTTCAACTGGCTTTATTGGTCACCTGTGTTTCCTGTACACAAAGTATTAAAAGATGTAAACCTCATAAAGTGTCTCTGTTGCTTCCTCCTCTGTAACAGCTGTCAATGTTTCTTCATTATTTTCCTGTAGTAAAGAAATAGACAACATTGCTGTTCTACTGTAAACTCATATAATCTGTGGAGTATTACTCACAACTGCATGTTGGTCTGGCTCAACAGGAGGCTGCACCAGATGCAGTACACCACCACCATCAACTGATAGAATATGAGGTTTATACAGGTCACTTATAACTTACAAGGGACCAAATGGCAATTAACAAACATACCAATCACCTTACACTTCATTGTCATTATGCTCTCAAAGACAACCAAGGCTGAGGGAAGGCAAAATCAGTCGGAAAATAACTTCACTACAAAATAATTCATTATGGTAAAGAGTTTATCAAATGAATGTGTCGCACTGCAAAGGTGACTGTGAAGAAAGGATGTATGCACATCATGTATTATTTTGAATTTACCCCTTATGTAGGCACTTGTGTCTTGCGGGGTTATTGACTCAGAGGATGTCCCCGCAGAGATGCCTTCGGCCACAGGGCGCCCACTGTTTTGGCTGAGGGCCAACTGCTCAGCCTCTGTGAGTGGTGGTGGTGGAGGACCCCCACCTGTTTTTCGGGCCTCCGCTTTTTTTCTGTTGGCTATAACGGGCCACATTTGAGCATACAGAGTAAGCAAATATGTACTTGTAATGTGCTCAGATAATTTCAATAAGTGCTTACAGAAAGAAAATTAATGTAGCCTCTAACTGCAATTGATTTACATGGGACAAACAGACCAAGCACTATGGCTCATAATACAATTACACCTTACCTGTTTGGACTATATTTTTATATTTCATTTTTACTTGCTGCCAGGCACGTTTGGGGCCTGTTGGGTTGCACCTGCGCTCACATCACATCACAAAATAAAATGTATAAAATAACAAATAAAATAACATATGATAAAATAACGTGTTAAATGGGTGGAAATCCCTCGATCAATGTTTAAATTAACACTCACGCATTGACTCTGTCGGCTATGTTTTGCCATGCATGCTTTTGCAGCTGTGGCTGTGTTACTTTTTTCCGCAAAATTTGCATGTTATCGGCATATGCTGCCATCAGAATTTCGGCCTCAAGCGCTGTGAAATACATTGACCGCGCCTTCTTTCCCTCCGTCTCCATGGTGACTCGCTTAATCTGTGCTCCGCTTATCAGGGCTTTATGTATCCTCGTCCGCGCGCTTCACTTGGGGTTAAAGCAACTCCGCGTTGACTGAACTAATTGTTATCAGCCTTTCTGAAACGGAATATTCCGAGTTGGACAGTTCGGGGTTACTCAACCGTGAGTGTCGTTTTTCACTCTGAGTTTTCCAAACCGGCTTCCTGAAACAGGGCCCTGATACCGAATGAAAAACAACACACAGACTAAGGCTGTGTCCAAATTCAAGGGAAGGATGCTTCAAATGCCATATTTGGAGGTAATGACGTCAGAGCAATGCGACGAAGGCTGTCCAAATTCGAATAGTCCTCCAGATGTGGTGACAAATGAGTCCTTATTTTCCCCGAATTTCAAGGATGGGTCTGGTGTATCCTTCGTGTCCTACCATATCTCAGGATTCATTGTGGGCCATACAGAAGATTTTTTTTTTTCTGATAACGATGGTGGTTGAAGCGGGAGAGGAAAACACTTTCAAATTTAAGTATATGAAAATCTGGTGGTACAAAAGTTAAATTTTTATAGTGGTTGTAGTGTGGGCATCTGCATAGACATTTTTTTTTTTTCATAATCATAAAATAGCTTGTATGGTGGATCCTGTGTTTTTCCATGTATTGCTGCTTACATACAGCTAATTAACCTTTTAGTGATATGTTTTGGGACCAAAGACCGAATGGCTCAATTTATTAAAATGAGGAGAAAATGATCACCACCTTCACTGGGGTGAAGAATTTGCCACTGTGGGATGGAGGTACAAGAATAAATCAATTTACACATCATATTCATAAGAATACGAATTTGTTAACCCTCATGCTGTACCAAACCTGTAACGTCCAGATGGAATTCCTCTCGTTTTCTGCTGTGAAAACTTTTGGATTTAGGAGAGGAGAGAGCGCAGGAGAGGATGGACAGACTGAAGATCTTTACCAATGGTATTAAATCCATCTTTTTTAGACTTTCCTAAGGCTCCAGACAAGGACGTCCATCATCCCCTCTATTGTTCGCACTTGCTATAGAACCTCTGTCAATTTTTCTGAGGTTCTCCTTTATTTTTAGCTGAATTTAAGTTATGAAGTTAAGTTATCACTTTATGCTGATGAGTTATGTCTCAAGTCCTGTTCTCTTCATATCATCAATTTTATCTGCTTTTCAGAGATTTGGTTCATTCTCTGACTATAGAGGGATCTAGGGATCAATGCAACCAGAACATTGAATACTCTTTTCGCTGTTAATTTCTTGCCTTTAATGTCTAAAATTAAACAGGACCTCCAAAGATTGGGAAGTGTACATCTCTTGTTTATCAGAATAATCAGTGCAGTTAAAAATGAACATTTTACCCAAATTCCTCTTCCATTTTTCTTGCCAAAGAATTTTTTCAAAACAACTGATCAAACTATTTTGGACTTCTTATGGTGAAAAAAGGCAGCTGGGATCTTCAAAATCCACACTTCAGAAATGCAATCCTGCATCTGATAATTGCAACCAATGCCATGTTCCCTCCTGCAAATTAACAGATATGTTTTGCTGTTACTCACTACTCACTCGCTTTTGGCAGAATTATGTTGCTACCATGTGAAGGATATTTTCAACGATCTCAACCAGATGCACAAAAATAGCTGGCATCATGACACCGATTGTATCTCACACCTTTTTGTACTCACTATACAACTTCTGATCAGATTGTCGGGACTCTGTGTGCGGGCAGGTAGAGATGTGGATCCAAATGCAGGACTCTGAGACGGAAATGTAACTGAAGACCACAGCTTTATTGCTGGCACCAAGCAAAAACAGAAACCAACCCATGAAACCGCAAACTGGACCACACAGGCAGGATCTGAAAGTACAACTCAACACTGAGCACAGGAAAACACAGGGCTAATATACACAGGGTGGTAATCAGGGAATGGGCAACAGGAGGGAGACACAGCTGGGAGAAATTGGACTAACAAGACAGGGGAGCAGTAGAACTGAACACACTCACATGAGACATAGACCTTCACAATAAAACAGGAAATAAGAAAACACTAAACAAAGACGCAGACAGAATATAACACATGCAACTCAAACAATACATGCAACAACAAATCCTTAAACACGGATAAACAGAAACATGAAACTAATAATCATCATCATCATCATCACCATCACAAGCCCTACAAGAGAATAAGAAAACAATCCATAATGCAAAGACACACCAAAATAACTGAAACACAGATTCATCATAAAACCCAACAAACCAGAGAAACATAAAGAACAATCCATCATTCAAAAATAAACCAAGACATAAAAAACTCCAAATGTTGGGTCAATCCGTACCAGGACTGTGACACAGATCCTCGAGTATTAATATGTATACCTGACACATGCATTCATACAAAACAAGTCAACAATCCTGCCAGTGGGATTAAGGCCAGGATACCTAAGCTAAGGAAATCCTCGAAAGTTGGTTCATCTGGACGTAACAGTTTCCAAGTGACTCCTTCAGGCGAGTGATGAAACATTGAGTGATGAAACATTTTCCCCATTAAAAACCCTAGGTCCAGTTGAACAGAATCAACTTTTAGGAAATAATCAGATAGCGTCAAACACCATACAAATCAAGTGAACACCAAGTAGTTGTTTCTGTTATACTTTTGACATGAGGTCTGCCTGAAGGACTCTGGTATTTGGTGTATTGTAATGTATTGATGCATGGAAAAGTCCTCAAGGTAAAAAAACAACAAAAAAAACAAAACAAAAAAAACTGGCAGGCCTGTATGGGTCTAAGTATAGTCTTGCATTCATTCTCTGATGACTTATTTAGACCACTGAAACACAAAAGGACCCGAGTGGATGCAGAAAGACAGACTAACACTGATGTTAGGGGTTATGAAATTAATTAAGCAAGCTGACTGAATATTCACAACTATGCACTAAACATTGTGACTGTGTGATATATCTATAAAGTACTAAGAATGTTTGGTACCATAAGTAATTTCAGCCTTTAAAATTATTGGTTCCATAGTCCAAAGGGTGTTTACCTATTTTTAGGACATTAATACATTAAATAGATTAGATATTAGATTAGATCTATTTGAAAATGAATAATTAACTTCTGCTGCTGGTTTGCTATACATACTGCAGTTAACAAGAGGAAGTTGGCATATACCTAATTTTATAGAAGCCAAACCACAGGAAATAGATGTCTCAAAGGACATTGCTTATAAAAGGCACAGAGGGAACTGCTTTTTCATACTTCCTTGGTTTAAATTAAAAAAGTATTTGTATTACAAGCAGACTGTAACAGATCACTGTGATGGCTACTTTGACTACTGGGGGAAAGGAACACAAGTCACAGTAACTTCTGGTAAGTAACAATCTAATCTGTTTTGAGTGAGCACAATTCTGTATTTGTCAGTTAATGAAAAATTGGTTACACTGTGTGCTTAATTGACATTGGCGGTAAAGTAAAACATCTGTGTAAATAACAGATTTATCCAGTTTATTAGGTTAGTGTAATCATGTGAAAAAATATTTTTGCACTGAAGTACAATTGAAATCTGTCACTGTGACTACTTTGACTACTGGGGAAAAGGAACCACTGTGACTGTCACAACAGGTAAAAAATATCTGTATTTTTTTCTACAAATTTTTTAAAATACTTTTTAATTCATTAAATTTAGACTTCGGTGGCACTAACAGAGCTTTAAAGGAACTTGTTTTTGTGTGTTGGATATATTGAGATATTACACTGTGATGGTGCTTTTGATTACTGGGGAAAAGGAACAATGGTCACTGTCACAACAAGTAAGACACGCTTCATATTCTCCTTATTAAAAAGGTTAAACTTTCACAGTTTAATTTGACATATTTAAAAGTTCAGTGTGGTTGTTTTTTGCATGTTGCATATTTTTGAGATTTTATACTAGACACTGTTTTGGACTACTGGGGATAAGCCACAACCAGGTAAAGGGATCTGATTTCTTTTTCTTTAATGTTGACATTTAAGTTCAAAAACACTGTGAAAACCATGCAGTGCTTTAATTTCTGGTTTATTGCAAGGCTATAGTCTGTAGCCATGATTTTAACTCTGGTGATTAAAAACTTTGTGACCTTTAATTTAATTGGAGCATAACTATGTAAACAATTATTGAGTTTAGAGTGGTTCTAGTTATTTCAAATGTCAGAAAAATGTTACAAATTAACAGGATATCTGAGAAGTTAGTTTTTGTGAGAGGTGCAAACGACTCCGTTAACTGTGATAACTGGGCTTTCGACTACTGGGGGAAAGGTACAATGGTTACAGTCACAACAGGTAAGGCACTTGGAATATGTCCTTAATCTTAAGATTTTGAGTTAAAAACTTTGATATTTTCCGAAGAAACAGTGTGTTAGTGTACAGTGTATTCCCACTGTATTTGTAAAATACTGCAAGTCGAATGTGAGGTAATTTGAAGACTTGGTGGTGAAAAACAGGTTTAATTCAGTCTTTTGAGTCTTAATTTGCACAAACAACATGAAGAAAACCAAGTATGCCAAGATGGAAAGTCTGTTTTTGTATGAAGTGGTGAATGACTTGTTAGACTGTGACTACGCTTTTGACTACTGGGGAAAAGGCACAAAGGTCACCGTCACGTCAGGTATGAATTGATGTATTTTTCACTAAAGACAGAATTTTTTTTATCAACTACGACAATACATCAATTGGGATAAATTCAGCAAAGCAAGTCATTATTGGAACACTTTGTAGCCAAAAGAGCAAAGAATTTGTAAAAAAACAAACAAAAAAAAACAACAACAACAACAACAACATAATTTATTTATATTAGTTATAACTATATCAAGAAGTGAGTGTTTTAAACTTATTTTATTTTTCTCTGAGACAAAATTGGAATGTCATAGTAATTAATTTGTGTAAGAAGTAACTGTCACAAATGAGCTTTTGACTCATAAGAAAATGGCATCAAGATAAAAATGTCATTAGGTAAGACTTGTCCTATTTAAAATCTGCATAGGATATGTTTCGGACAGAGAAATTCATTTTACAAGTTATAATATAACTTCACATTATGTGAGAAATATTCTTAAACGTGATAATGTCAAAATGGGTATAATTTGGTGACTTAATAAGATTTCAATCTAGTGGGAATAAAATTAATGTTGAATTAGACTTTTTCCATATTATGAATAGATTAGCCTTTTGATATCATGAAAGAACTAGATTCTATACTGTGCTACGGTGTTTTTGACTATTGGGGAAAGGGGACAACAGTCACTGTTTCATCAGGTAAGATTACCATCTCATTTCAGCGATCACTGCTTAAGTTGGATCAAATTTTTTGTGTTTTTGTAAGAATTTGCCATCAACACTGTGAAAGGACATTTAACAACTTTACACTATGCTTTTCTAATGATTTCTGTTCATGTTCTACATTTAAAATAATGTTCTAATTTATGTGTTGAATAACAGATGATGATGATGAACAAACTGCCTCTAAAAAAATGTTGCACGGAAGGATTCAGGCACTTGAAATGTTTTTGTATTGTACATTTAGAAAAGGCAATGTCTTCACGCTGGCCTTTATTAAACAAAATGGTCCTCTCATGTGTTTTCTCTTTAATCATTTCTAAGAGAAAATGTGTGGTATATTATTGTATTTCTATTCCGGTATCTTAATTAGTGTTGTCTCCCCTTTCTTAGACACTTCAACTGCACCCACTGTGTTTCCTCTGGTACCATGTGGTTCTGAAAGTGGAGATATGGTCACTCTTGGCTGCCTTGCCACTGGCTTTAACCCTCCTGCAGTGACTTTCTCATGGAGCAACGACAACAATCCCTTGACAGACTTCATCCAGTACCCTGCAGTACAAAAAGGCAATGTTTATACTGGAGTCAGTCAAATCCGAGTGAGGAGACAGGACTGGGATGGACAACAGAATTTTCAATGTGCTGTAAACCACACTGCTGGAATTGCACAGGCTCGTATCACAAAACCACGTAAGCCTCATGCTAAGTCACATTTGTGTTAGTTATTTTCTGAGCATTATTTACAATTACCACATGACAGCATTGATAATATATTCCAAAGTTAAACAATTTGAATGAATTTAAACTTTTACAAAAATTAGAATTGAACTGATGTGTAATGCATTATAAAATGCACTAACCTTTTTCAAGTTGTTCCTTTTTTTGTTAGTTCTTTTCAGACCAGTAATTACAATTACTCTTAAATTATTACTGAGCTACACCTAGTGATTGCTACCGCTGATAAGAACACAAGTTAGCTCTCTTTCATTCTCTATTTTATTGGTTTTGATGTTTTTGGTAGTGGAAGCAGTAATAAGCCCAGTTTGAACTGCTAACATTGACAAAATAACATACCGAGGAATTATTGTTTCAACCTTTAAAAAAATACTATATATAAATAAGCTGTTTGTGCCAAATAACCAACATAAAAGCAAATATTTTGCCTTATTAAATAGCATGACTTATTCTTACATTTTTCTAAATTTATAAATAGAATGCTCAGTCATTTTATTTTGTTACTACTTTAATCTAACTAAATCAATATAGTAGGAACACAGTATCACAGTTTCCCTCAACTTCTGTATACTTCTGTATACTGCTTTTGCATACATACATGTGTGCATGTCTTTGTATTGCAGAGGTGTCTAAGCCGAATCCACCTGTGAACAATCCTGACCAAAACGACAAAGGAGGTGAGTAACTCATAGCTGTTGTTGTTGTTTTTGAAAAAAACAAAACACTTTAATTCTTTAATAAAACAAGGTAAACCCATAAAAGCAGGTGAGCCTTATGCATATATATGCATATATGATTGATTTTATTAGTTTATTTTAGTTTTCTTGTATTGACATTAAAGTGTTAGTGGTATAACATATTATGAAAGTAGTAGTTTCATTTAAATAATTTTGATGTTTCACCAACTACAGATCTGACAAACAGTATGTTAAATTCACACACATACACACACACACACACCTTTCTGTCTGTCTACATATATACATTTGAACTCAGTGTCTTCACTTTAAACTTGAACATAAATCTCTCTGTTTAACTGACTATCTCTTTCTGATGGGACAGAGCCAACAGTAGCAGTCTACATCCCCCCACAGCTGCACACTGACCAGCTTCAGTCTGAAGATAAAATCACTCTGGTGTGTCTGGTCACCAGTACTGTGGATGAGACATATAAAATCGAATGGTCAGAAATGTTTGGAGAGACACAAGAACCTTATGCTACAGGCACTGACGTCCCTGCACAGCAGAGCAAAAATGACCAGAAATGGCGAAGTATCAGTCTTTACACCACCAGTAAGGCAAACTGGGACAAAAAGAATCCAACCAAAGAGTTCACCTGCCGTGTCGGAGTCGGACCTAAACATATTTTAAAAACAGTGTCCAGTGTCCATGGTAATTCCATAGAATGTGACTGTAACTACTAAGCTTTAAATGTGATATTTTGTGCTTGTGTCATTCTTTGTCTGTGAGAGTTTTCTATATGAAAACCTGTGCACTTGTGATGTCAGTAACTGTGAGACAAAATGTTTGTTTTGTTTTCATCATGTTGTTGTTCAGCCTGTGTGAGTCACAGTGTCCAGTTGCTTTTATGTGTGCTGTCTGTTTGAAATAAACGTTGCATGGAAACTCTTTGGTATATGTGTAGATGAATAGCTTGAAACAACATCAAAAAGCAGACATACACATAAACTGTTTCTTTTTTCACTTTTCCATTAACACTAGTAACAAAGAGGAAAATCACATTACCCTAAAAAAACAAATGAAAACAGATGCACATAGATCTCCTCTAACCAAGTGTAATGTATCTTCCACTTCTTAGATGATTTTTGTGATCTGAGTTGGGGCGATATCACCGCTGAAGACGATTTTGGCAGCCTGTGGTCCACAGCTTCCTCCTTCATATTCCTTTTCATATTCTCTCTCTTCTATAGCATTATTATCAGCCTTCTTAAGGTAAACATGCAATTTACATTTTCTGCATTTCAGTTTTATTGAAGTCTGTGAGTTGTAATGTAGGATAAACCCAGTCACAAGAAAATGCAGTAAATGGGAACTCTAAAGAGCACTTAAATATCTTTTTTTTTTAATCAGGAATTTTAATGTTCTGTTTGCACTTGAAAAGTACACCTTTTATAATGTAAATTATACAATTATTTAGCTTCTTAAAGAATAAAAAAAAAGACATTAGTTTATTTGAGAAATTATAGCCTTTAATTTCCATAATATAATCTTCCAGAACTATCTCCTGGAATAAATAACATTAGGATGTAAATTTAAATTGTGTAAATGGGTAAAATAAAAATTGAAATTGCTCTTATTAAGAGACTTTTTTAAACTTTCTGATGTTTTCTTTTTGCAGATAAAGAGATCATAACGAATGGGATGGAATGGGTGCGCTTCATTTCTACGCTATTTTTAAAATGTTTTTCATTTTCTTTTTATGCACATAATCATTTATTTGTTATATTAAATGCCTGTCATATATAAATAGTCAATTAACACATCTGTAAAATGTGTAAAATAGATCAATAAAATGAAACTGCATATTATACTGCATTCTGATATTGATATTACTATTTTTCTGCTATGGATTCTGTTGTTACATTAATTCTCAGTAAACAACCAAATGAACTGCTCAAGGAAATTAAAAAAAAAAAAAAAAACGAAAAGAAGAAACACTACAATGGTCATTTCAATTCTGTAAATACTTCATTACATTACAGTTACATTAATAAGATTCAGTAAGAAATATTTGGCACCTGAAATATTAAACAGAATATGAATGTGAGGATGTAATAAATATCGAAAGCATTTTTGATGTTGCTCTATTATTTCTCAAAGTTTCTAAGAATAGCACAACAACATCTGAAGTCAGTGTACCGTAAACCTCTGTTATCAGTTAGAGCTTTGAGGTTTTGAGTTTCCTGGTGCACCCCTGGGGCCAATCCTGCACAATTACAACTGTGCACCAACCATTACAACCGTGAATGAATTTCCCTGAAAAACAACATACTCATCTGGCAGCTTACTGTATATTTACATATCCATAGCATATTTGATTCACACTTACAAATTTCTGTTATCAGTTAAGGCATGATAGTTTTCAGTTTCTAAAAACAGTCTTTATAGAGTTGCTTCTCTGCATCTTTAGGGTGACATCTGCATCGTGGGATGAAGGCCAAGAAACGTAATTATTGATGAATAATCAGAAAGCTGTAGACACCTTAGACACCAAGTGAAGACAAAGTAGTTGTTTCTAATAAACTTTTCACATAAGGTCTACTCAAGGGACAACTCGTATTCAATTTCTAATGACATATTTATGCCACTCAAACACAAATGGACCCAAGTGAATGGAGTCACGGAGTAAGAGCTGAGAACCATAAGGTGAAAGAAGCATGTATTTACATGTGTTACTAAAAATAATTTCAACCTAAATTTCTTGGTCATATAGTCTAGAGCTGGGGTGTCAAACTCAAATACACAGTGGGCCAAAATTCAAAACTGGAACAAAGTCGCGGGCTAACGTTAATATTTATTGAAATATATTTATTCCTCCAGATATAAGAATGAATCTTTTCTTATGGACTCAAACACATTTTGCTAAAAAAATGAATTTGGAACAAGAAAAGCTTAATACTAAACAATATATATATTAGCTGTATAATACCAGTAGGCCAGCTCTGATAGTAATTTGGTATGGCTTCGCGGGCCAAATGTAATTAGGCTGCGGGCCAAACTTGGCCCGCGGGCCAGAGTTTGACACCTATGGTCTAGAGGGTGTTTAAGTAACTGTAACCCTAACCCTTTTTAAGATACCAAGGCAAAGGCAAAAAGATGTCATTAGTGTTGATAATAGATACTCCAGTAATAAAATGTAATTTCACCATGAGTAGGAAGAATTTGTAAATTTTTTAATTTGAAAAAGCACTATATAACTTCTGCTGGTTATTTTCTATAAAAGTTGGGATTAACAGGAGGCTCTAAAAAAGAGGACGCTGGCAAGAAGCATAATTTTACAAAAGCCAAACCAGAGGAAACTGATCTCCCAAAGGAAACTGCTAATAAATGGCACAGAGGGAACTGCTTTTTCAGAGAAACATGTACACTTCCTTTATTTAAGTTAATAAGCGTTCATATTAGAGCAGATTGTAACAGATCACTGTGACAGCTATGGCTATGCTAGCTACTTTGACTACAGGGGGAAAGGAACACAAGTCAGAATAACCTTTGGTAAATAACAATCCGATCTATTTTGAGTGAGAACAAGTCTACATTTGACAGGTTGATATGAAATTAAATCTTTGTTATATTTTATGCTTAATTTGACATGCAAGGAAAAATAAAACATCTGTGTAAATGACCGGTTTATTTATTATTTATCAGTTTAGTGTAATCATATATAAGGTGACAAAATATTTTTGCACACATTTTTTTTTCTTTCTATGAAAGATTTTGTTGGATTTATCGAGATATTACACTGTAATTCTGCTTTTCATTACTGGGGAAAAGGAACAATGGTCACCGTCACAACAGGTAAGACAAGCTTTCTGTATTGTTCATATTAAAAATGTTTGACTTTCACAGTTTAATTTGACACATTTAGAACTTCAGCGTGGTTGTTTTTTGTATGTTGCATATTTTTGAGATTTTATACTAGACACTGTTTTGGACTACTGGGGATAAGCCACAACCAGGTAAAGGGATCTAATTTCTTTTTCTTTAATGTTGACATTTAAGTTCAAAAACACTGTGAAAACCATGCAGTGCTTTAATTTCTAGCGTATCACAAGTCTACAATCTGTAGTCATAATTTTAACTCTGGTGATTAAAAACTTTGTGACCTTTAATTTAATTGAAACATAACTATGTACACAATTATTAAGTTTAGAGTGGTTCTAATTATTTCCGAAGTCAGAAAAACTTTACAAATTAACAGGATATCCGAGAAGTTAGTTTTTGTGAGAGGTGCAAAAGACTCAACTGTGATAACTGGGCTTTTGACTACTGGGGGAAAGGTACAATGGTTACAGTCACAACAGGTAAGGCACTTGGAATATGTCCTTAATCTTAAGATTTTGAGTTAAAAACTTTGATATTTTCCGAAGAAACAGTGTGTTAGTGTACAGTGTATTCCCACTGTATTTGTAAAATACTGCAAGTCGAGTGTGAGGTCATTTGAAGACTCAGTTTAAACACTTGGTGGTGAAAAACAGGTTTAATTCAGTCTTTTGAATCTCAATTTGCACAAACAACATGAAGAAAACCAAGTATGCCAAGATGGAAAGTCTGTTTTTGTATGAAGTGGTGAATAACTTGTTAAACTGTGACTACGCTTTTGACTACTGGGGGAAAGGGCAAAATGGTCACCGTCATGTCAGGAATGAATTGATGTATTTTTCACTAAAGACAGAATTTTTTATTTTTATCCAAGACTAGTACAATGTTGATTCATCTATTGGGATAAACTCAGCAAAGCAAGTCATTATTGGAACACTTTGTAGCCAAAAGAGCAAAGAACTTGTAAAAAACTGGACTTAATTTATTGATGTTAGTTATAGCTATATCAAGAAGTAAGTGTTTTAAACTTATTTTAATTTTCTCTGAGACCGAAATCAGAATGTCATAGTGATTAATTTTTGTAAGAAATAAGACAAGACTCGGTTAACTGTCACAAATGACCCATATGGAAAAGATATATATAAATCTTATAAAGTTTGTATCTGTCTTGTGTGAAACTTGTATGAAAAGCATATAAGAGTGAAAACAGATATAAGATCCCTTGAAAAATTATATAATGAAACTTGTATGTTTTGGATACTTACTAAAACAATGTATGAAAGTAATGCAAAAGTGGCCACTTTCATGAGTAAATCATGTAAGCCTTATATGATTTACTCATGAAAGTGGCCACTTTCATGAGTAATCACATATAAGTTTTTACTATTTCTTTTCCGTATGGGGAGGTTTAGGCTACTAAGAAAATGGCATCAAGATAAAAATGTCATCAGGTAAGACCTGTCCTATCTAAAATCTGCATAGGATATGTTTCGGATAGAGAAATTCATTTTACAAGATATAATATAACTTCCCATTCAGTGAAGGTTTACTTCAAAATACAGTTATTGTGTTAAAGTACATTTATTGTAAAAATATTCTCAAACGTGATAATGTCAAAATGGGTATAATTGGGTGATTTAATAGGATTTTAATCTAGTGGGATTAAGAAAAGGTTCTATTTAGACTTTCTCCATATCATGAATAGATTAGCCTTTTGATATCATGAAAGAACTAGATTCTATACTGTGCTACGGTGTTTTTGACTATTGGGGAAAGGGGACAACAGTCACTGTTTCATCAGGTAAGATTACCATCTCATTTCAGAGATCACTGCTGAAGTTGGATCAAATTTATTGTGGTTTGTAAGAATTTGCCATCAACACTGTGAAAGTACATTTAACAACTTTACGCAATGCTTTACTAATAAGTTCTGCTCATATTCTACATTTAAAATAATGTTCTAATTTATGTGTTGAATAACAGAAAAGTAAACGTATAATTCTATTGGGGGATCCTGATGAACCAACTGCCTCCAAAGCAATGTTGCAGGGAAGGACTCGGGCACTTGAAATGTTTTTCTATTGAACATTTAGAGAAGGTAATTGTCTTCACGCTGGCCTTTATTAAACAAAATGATCCGCTCAAGTGTTTTCTCTTTAATCATTTTCAAGGGGAAATGTCTGGTATGTTATTGTATTTCTATTCTGGTGTCTTAATTACTGTTGTCTCCCCTTTCTTAGCCACTTCAAGTCCACCCACTGTGTTTCCTCTGATACCATGTGGTTCTGAAAGTGGAGATGTTGTCACTCTTTGGCTGCCTTGCCACTGGCTTTAACCCTCCTTTCTCATGGAACAAAGGCAGCACTGCCTTGAAAGACTTCATCCAGTACCCTGCAGTTCAAAATGGCAATGTTTATACTGGAGTCAGTCAAGTCCGAGTGAGGAGACAGGACTGGGATACACAACAGAATTTTCAATGTGGTGTCAATCACACTGTTGGAAATGGACAGGCTAATATCACAAAACCACGTAAGCCTCATGCTTAGTCACATTTAATCAATTTATCTTATTCTGTTTGACTTACAACAAGTTTACATGAAAAAATATATATATTCCAAAGGTCTGATGCGTAATGCATTATCAAATGCAATAGCTTTCTTCAATAAAAGTTCTTTTTTTTTGTTGTTGTTTTTGAACAGTAATTACAATTACTCTTAAATTATTACTGAGCTACACCTAGTGATTGCTACCTTTGATAAGAATACAAGTTAGTTCTCTTTAGTTCTCTATTTATTTGGTTCACGGTTTTGATGTTTTTGGAAGATTTGTACTGGAAGCAAACTTATTGTAAGTTCACCCCAAGCTGCTTATATTGACAAAGAATCTGAGCATACCAAGGAAAAAATGTTTCAACTTTAAAACCCCAAACCATATTCAGATATGCTGCTTATGTCAAATAAATGACATAAAAGCAAATATTTCTCCTTATTAAATAGCATGACATGTTCTTAAATATTTCTCATTTCTGCGGTTAGCTTAATTGGTGATTCTAAATTGCCCAAAGGTGTGAATGTGACTGCAAATGGTGGTCTTTCTCTATGTGTTGGCCATGCAAAAGACGAATGACCTATCCAGGGTGTACCCTCACTCTCACCCTAAGGCAGTTAGGATCGGCTCCTGGTTCTTCCATGGAAGATAATGAATAGATGGATTTCTACATTTATGAATAGTTTGTAAATTGAAAAACAAAAACCATGCTCTTGCATACATACATTTGTGTACATCTTTGTGTTTCAGTGGCGTTTAAGCAGACACATTCGCAAAGACAGCAGCTTTATTCAGTAAATGTTGGATTTTGTGCAGCAGTAACAATTACTAGTAAAGTATTACCGCACTAAAACTTGTGATTGTTACTTCTGAGAAGGATAAGAGTTAGTTCTTGATAGTTCTCTATTTTTGGTTGTTGTTGTTGCTTTTGGAAGGTAGAAGCTGACTTCACTGAAAGTACACCTTGCATTTATACGTTAAAAAAATAGCCTAAAAATACCAAGGAATAGGTGTTTCTACTTGAATAAAAGCACATTTAATTCCTTCTTGAATACATACATTTGTGTATTTGAGTGGTATTTTCAGTGGTATTTGAGCAGAATCCAACTCTTAAAGTGATTTCCTCTCCTGATGAGGATGGTACCTATACTGCCTCCTGCTTTACCAAAGAGTTTGCACCAAAGAAACATGACATCAAATGGCTGAAAATTGGAGCCGACGTCACCAGCAAAAAAGATCCGATCACTACAGTTTCTGAAACAAGACAGGCAGACGGAAAGAAAGTGTAGAACGCAGCAGGTTTTCTCACAGAGTGGATCTTATTCAAAGTGGATCTTTGAATAAAACTGACAGAGACAACACACTAGGTAACTGATGTTTCCACAACTGCCGATCCAAAAAACAGTATGTTACAATTACACACACACACACGCACACACACACACCAATCTATCCATCCACATATATACATAACTTAATGTCTTCTTTTTAAACTTGTACATAAATCTCTCTGTTTAACTGAGTATCTCATTCTGATGGGACAGAGCCAACAGTGACAGTCCACATGCTCCCACAGCTGCACACTGACCAGTTTCAGTCTGAAGATAAAATCACTCTGGTGTGTCTGTTCACCAGTACTGTGAATAAGATGTATAAAATCGAATGGTCAGAAAGTTATGAACGAAATTCTAGACCTTATACTACAGCCACCGACGACCCTGCACAGCAGAGCAAAAATGACCAGAAATGGCGAAGTATGAGTCTTTACACCACCAGTAAGGCAAACTGGGTCAAAAAAGATCCAACCAAAGAGTTCACCTGCTGTGTCGGAGTCGGACCTAAACATATTTTAAAAACAGTGTCCAGTGCCCATGGTAATTCCATAGAATGTGACTGTAACTACTAAGCTTTAAATGTGATATTTTGTGCTTGTGTCATTCTTTGTCTGTGAGAGTTTTCTATATGAAAACCTGTGCACTTGTGATGTCAGTCACTGTGAGACAAAATGTTTGTTTTGTTTTCATCATGTTGTTGTTCAGCCTGTGTGAGTCACAGTGTCCAATTGCTTGATATATGTGCTGTCTGTTTGAAGTAAACGTTGCATGGAAACTCTTTGGTTTATGTGTAGATGGAAAACTTGAAGCGTCACAAAAAAAAAAAGAAAAATTCTTCCATTTTTCACTTTTCTATTAACACCATTAAAGAAGAGAAAAATTGTATTACCCCAATGAATAAATAGAAAACAGATGCACATAGCACTCCTCTAACCAAGTGTACTGTACCTTCTACTTCTTAGATGATTTTTGTGATCTGAGTTGGGACGATATCACCGCTGAAGACGATTTTGGCAGCCTGTGGTCCACAGCTTCCTCCTTCATATTCTTCATATTCTCTCTCTTCTATAGCATAATCATCAGTCTTCTTAAGGTAAACATGCAATTTATATTTTCTGCATTTCAGTTTTATTGAAGAATGAAGTCTGTGAGTTGTAATGTAGGATAAACTCAATCACAAGAACATGCAGTACACTCAAAAGAGCACTCATAGATCAATTTTAAAAAAATTAGGAACAAGGAATTGTAATGTTCTGTTTGCACTTTTTAAAAGCACACCTTTATCATGAAAATTATATCATTGGATTTTTAAAGGAGGAAACAAAAATGAGTGTAATTTAGAAATGTTTAGGCTTTAATTTAATCCAAAACTATCTCCTGGAATAAGTAACATTAAGATGTAAACTTAGAGTACATTAGGGTTTACTAGTAATAGTAATTAAATGACTGTTCTTAACAGATTTGTTTTAACCTTCTGATGTTTTTTTGTTTTGGTTTTTTTTTTTGCAGATGAAGAGATGATAACAAATGGGATGGAATGGGTGCGCTTCATTTCTAATCTACTTTTAAAATTGATTTTTCATTTTATATTTATGCACATAATCATTCATTTTTTATATTAAATAGATGTCATATACAAATACCCACTTAGGAGATGAGCAAAATGTGAAAAATAATTAAATAAAATGAAACTACATATTATACTGCATCTTATGGTCATTTCACTTCTGTAAATGCTTCATTAAATTAAAGTTATGTTAATAAGATTCAGTAAATAACATTTGGCACTTTAAATATTAAACAGAATATGAATGTGAGCATGTAATAAACATCAAAATCATTTTTGATGTCGCTCTATGATTTCTCAAGGTTTCTAAGAATAACACAACAGCATTTGAAGTCAATGTACCGTAAACCTCTGTTATCAGTTAGAGCCTGGAGGTTTTGAGTTTCCTGGTGCACCCCTGGGACCACACCTGCACAACTAAAACTGTGCACCAACCATTACAACTGTGGCATCTGGCAGCTTACTGTATTTGCATCTCCATAGTTCATTTGAGTCACATTTCCAAATTCCTGTTGTCAATTAAGGCCTGATGTTTTTCAGTTTCTAAACGTGCCATCTTTAGAGAGCTGCTTCTCTGCACGTTTGGGGCCACATTTGTATAAGTGGATTTCTTCAAGTCCCAAAAAATATCTTGTTAGGTTGCAAATGCATCCAGCTATAAATTGATACACATGCCTTCAGAAGGCATAAATGTTTGCAGACAAAAGAATATATGCTCAAAATGTAACCACACCCTGCTGACTTCATGATCTTCATTGAAATCTGGAATTTTGTTGTCTTTGGTTGGGCCTGTCTCCTTTATTCCTGTGGCTGAGTTGTGGCTTTTGTCACTCACACACCTTCACATTGCTTCAGTTGTTGCGGTTTGCAGTTGGGGGCAACCTTCCAATCGACTTTTGTCGATGGAAGACTTGTCATGCATTGATGATACATTCATGAATTCAGTGCTGATTGGGCTTTTTCCTATAGAATAAAATACTATAGGAAATTAATACAGGTCACTTATTCATCTAAGCTTAAAATTATATATATATAGATATATATATATATCTATATATATATATATATATATATATATATATATACAGTGGGGCAAAAAAGTATTTAGTCAGCCACCGATTGTGCAAGTTCCCCCACTTAAAATGATGACAGAGGTCAGTAATTTGCACCAGAGGTACACTTCAACTGTGAGAGACAGAATGTGAAAAAAAAATCCATGAATCCACATGGTAGGATTTGTAAAGAATTTATTCGTAAATCAGGGTGGAAAATAAGTATTTGGTCAATAACAAAAATACAACTCAATACTTTGTAACATAACCTTTGTTGGCAATAACAGAGGTCAAACGTTTACTATAGGTCTTTACCAGGTTTGCACACACAGTAGCTGGTATTTTGGCCCATTCCTCCATGCAGATCTTCTCGAGAGCAATGATGTTTTGGGGCTGTCGACTTTCAACTCCCGCCACAGATTTTCTATGGGGTTGAGGTCTGGAGACTGGCTAGGCCACTCCAGGACTTTCAAATGCTTCTTACGGAGCCACTCCTTTGTTGCCCGGGTGGTGTGTTTTGGATCATTGTCATGTTGGAAGACCCAGCCTCATTTCATCTTCAAGGTTCTCACTGATGGAAGGAGGTTTTGGCTCAAAATCTCACGATACATGGCCCCATTCATTCTGTCCTTAACACGGATCAGTCGTCCTGTCCCCTTGGCAGAAAAACAGCCCCATAGCATGATGTTTCCACCCCCATGCTTCACAGTAGGTATGGTGTTCTTGGGATGCAACTCAGTATTCTTCTTCCTCCAAACACGACGAGTTGAGTTTATACCAAAAAGTTCTACTTTGGTTTCATCTGACCACATGACATTCTCCCAATCCTCTGCTGTATCATCCATGTGCTCTCTGGCAAACGTCAGACGGGCCTGGACATGCGCTGGCTTCAGCAGCGGAACACGTCTGGCACTGCGGGATTTGATTCCCTGCCGTTGTAGTGTGTTACTGATGGTGACCTTTGTTACTTTGGTCCCAGCTCTCTGCAGGTCATTCACCAGGCCCCCCCGTGTGGTTCTGGGATCTTTGCTCACCGTTCTCATGATCATTTTGACCCCACGGGATGAGATCTTGCGTGGAGCCCCAGATCGAGGGAGATTATCAGTGGTCTTGTATGTCTTCCATTTTCTGATGATTGCTCCCACAGTTGATTTTTTTCACACCAAGCTGCTTGCCTATTGTAGATTCACTCTTCCCAGTCTGGTGCAGGTCTACAATACTTTTCCTGGTGTCCTTCGAAAGCTCTTTGGTCTTGGCCATGGCGGAGTTTGGAGTCTGACTGTTTGAGGCTGTGGACAGGTGTCTTTTATACAGATGATGAGTTCAAACAGGTGCCATTCATACAGGTAACGAGTGGGGGACAGAAAAGCTTCTTACAGGAGATGTTACAGGTCTGTGAGAGCCAGAGATTTCCCTTGTTTGAGGTGACCAAATACTTATTTTCCACCCTAATTTACGAATAAATTCTTTACAAATCCTACCATGTGTATTCATGGATTTTTCTTTCACATTCTGTCTCTCACAGTTGAAGTGTACCTCTGGTGCAAATTACTGACCTCTGTCATCATTTTAGGTGGGGGAACTTGCACAATCGGTGGCTGACTAAATACTTTTTTGCCCCACTGTGTATATATATATATATATATATATATATATATATATATATATATATATATATATATATATATATATATATATATATAATTTTAAGCTTAGATGAATAAGTGACCTGTATTAATTTCCTATAGTATTTTATTCTATAGGAAAAAGCCCAATCAGCACTGAATTCATGAATGTATCATCAATGCATGACAAGTCTTCCATCGACAAAAGTCGATTGGAAGGTTGCCCCCAACTGCAAACCGCAACAACTGAAGCAATGTGAAGGTGTGTGAGTGACAAAAGCCACAACTCAGCCACAGGAATAAAGGAGACAGGCCCAACCAAAGACAACAAAATTCCAGATTTCAATGAAGATCATGAAGTCAGCAGTCGGTACCTGTGTGCACAGGGATTTCAGCCAGAAACAGGTAGTTCACAACTTCATATAGTGAGGAGACAAAGCAAGAAGCAAAAGCAATCAAGCCTGTACAGTTACACACATATGCATATATTCTCTCATGCACAGATGCACACACAGAAAATCGATGTTGACATTGATCTATTGATTTTGTGTGGGGATTTTTTTTCTTTTAAAAATGTTTTTAAAAACAGGATAATACAAAATATTTCAAACATTAAATCATTCTTGTGTTGACAAAAATATAGTACAAGTGTAATACAAATCAATATTCTTAATTAAAATAACAAAAGTAGCATAAACACATAGATTGTCCAGTTACTCATGCATCTAAGTTAAGAACCGTCACTGTTTCCGTTTTATTGCAATTAACATTTTATCCTTCATAATTTAACATCCATTCAGTTTTAACCACTGTATTGTTTTGAAACCTCATCTAAAACATTTTCATCTGTGCCTGTATAAAAACTCAAAATACGCCAAATATGTACAGCTTTACACAGTACCCAGTGCATAACTGAAGTGGGAAACATGATGAAATACCACCACCTAGTGGGTTAGCTTATTTTGCAGTTAATAAAACAGTTGGATGATGTTGATGCTTTGAATAGAAGCAGTGCTTGGAAACCAAAGAATTCACTTACCTCATGCAAACATTAAAAGGTGATTATTATTATTATTATTATTATTATCTGTATTTGCATTCAGATAATGGTGCTGTGTGGCTGAGAAACTGAAGCAGCAAAAAAGGAACTCCATCTCTGGCTGCCTCCTTTGTGTATTCAGAGAGGTGACCTGTACAAATTCAAGCCTTGCTTCTGCTGCCACCTACAGGTCTTTATGTAGACAAAAACATATAGTGTGAAACTGTGTGTCCCTGATTAATGAAAGAATGAACATAAAGTGGACAGAAGTGTACAAAATGTGAGGTTTTAACCAACAATTATTTCCTGTCAAGCAAGCTTAAGTTTAACGTATTTTGAAGACCTAAAAGTCACCAGGTGACTCCAAAAGATTTAAGTCTATGATTCAACAAGAACTCACAGCTACAAAGAAGGAAAATACATTAATGTATTTCCACTCTCATAAAATAATAATACAGATAACACAGAAATATTCTCTTAAACCTTTTTAAAATATGCCTCTGTTTTTGTGATCATCTTAACTAGAACATCCTGTTGTTTTCGTAGTCTAAAAATCTTAAGTTCTGGCAAGAGTGGGAAGGTTTTGGTAAGAGCTTGTGTCACTGTGATACTACGGGGGCTACTACACAGTGTTATACCTAGGGTTGCAAAATTCCCGGAATTTTCAAAGATGGAAACTTTCCATGGGAATAAACGGGAATTAACGGGAATTTATGGGAGTAAACTGGGAATTTTCAAAATTGAAGGTTGGCTCTTCTTAGGGAACTTAAATATAGTTGAGCAAAGCATATTTTAGCATAATATTGACAAAAACAAACAAATGCAATTCAAATACACTTGAATATCCATGCCATTCCTTAATCACATTTACAGAGCACAAGCTTGCTGCATGGCTATTGAGACCACCTACTGGCACTGTGCATGCCTCCATCACATGTACACATGGACCACACTTTTGAGCCTGAAGGACAAAGAGTATTGAAGGCACACATTTGAGCCTGTGGACTTAACAAGTGAGGTAAGTTTTGATGATTTTATGGGAAAATATATTCATTAAATGTTTAAATTGTGAATATCACATAAAATGTATTAATCTGGTAGATAGCAATCTGATAAGATGCTAAATAAAATGCTAGCATCTGTTAGATGCTAAATAAGCCATAGCTAGTATAACATAAATAAGATGCTAGCTTCCTCATTTGGCTTTTTTGTTTTGAAGATCATTCCAGTTGTTTAGCTAGCCTTACTATTTATATCTGTTTATTATCATATTGCAATTGTATTATTACGATCTCTTGCATTGCATTAGCATTTTTACAAGCTCTTGTTTTATTTTACAGAAAAATGCCACGTGCGCTATCTGATGTGTGGAGACATTTTACACCAGCTAATGTACAAGGGAAATCTGTATATACACTGAACAAAAATATAAACGCAACACTTTTGTTTTTGCTCCCATTCCCCATGGGATGGACGTAGAGACCTAAAATTCATTCCAGATACACAATATAACCATCCCTCCCAAACAGTGGTCACAAATCAGTCCAAATGTGTGGTAGTGGGCACATCTGCCATATTGAGATAATCCATCCCACCTCACAGGTGTGCCACATCAGGATGCTGATCTGACATCATGAGTAGTGCACAGGTGTACCTCAGACTGCCCACAACAAAAGGCCACCCTGGAATGTGCAGTTTTTTGCGCTATTGGGGGTCTGGGGACCCAGAACCGGTCAGTATCTGGTGTGACCACCATTTGCCTCATGCAGTGCAACACATCGTCGCATGGAGTCTATCAGATTGTCAATTGTGGCCTGTGGAATGTTGGTCCACTCCACTTCAATGGCTGTGCGAGGTTGTTGGATATTCGTGGGAACTGGTACACGCTGTCGTATACGCCGGTCAAGCACATCCTGAACATGCTCAATGGGTGACATGTCCGGTGAGTATGCTGGCCATACAAGAACTGGGACATTCTCAGCTGCCATCTGCCCTGAACAATGTGAACCATGATTCATCCGTGAAGCGCACATCTCTCCAACGTGCCAGACGCCATCGAATGTGAGCATTTGCCCACACAAGTCTGTTACGGCGACGAGCTGGAGTCAGGTCAAGACCCCGATGAGGACGACGGGCATGCAGTTGAGCGTCCCTGAGACGGTTTCTGACAGTTTGTGCAGAAATTGTTTGGTTGTGCAAACCAATTGTTCCAGCAGCTGTCTGGGTGGCTGGTCTCAGACGATCTTGGAGGTGAACCTGCTGGATGTGGAGGTCCTGGGCTGGTGTGGTTACACGAGGTCTGCGGTTGTGAGGCCGGTTGGATGTGCTGCCATATTCTCTGAAACGCCTGTGGAGACGGCTTATGGTTGAGAAATGAACATTCAATGCACGGGCGACAGATCTGGTTGACATTCCTGCTGTCAGCATGCCAATTGCACGCTCCCTCATTGCTTGTGGCATCTGTGGCATTTTGCTGTGAGACAAAACTGCACATTCCAGGGTGGCCTTTTGTTGTGGGCAGTCTGAGGTACACCTGTGCACTACTCATGATGTCAGATCAGCATCCTGATGTGGCACACCTGTGAGGTGGGATGGATTATCTCAATATAGCAGATGTGCCCACTACCACACATTTGGACTGATTTGTGATCACTGTTTGGGAGGGATGGTTATATTGTGTATCTGGAATGAATTTTAGGTCTCTACGTCCATCCCATGGGGAATGGGAGCAAAAACAAAAGTGCTGCGTTTATATTTTTGTTCAGTGTATGTGTAAGTATTGTGATAAGACGTATGTGAAGAATGCCACAAAAATGCAGCAGCACACTGCAAAGTGCAAAAAAATTCCTCAAGGCCCAACACATGCAGCAGCCAGGAGTTCCACTCAAGGGGAAAATGAATCTGTTTCAGCTGTATCAGACTCAGATACCCACTCATCAGCTCCTGGTCCCTCTGGCATCAGAGGATTCTTTGATTTTATGGATGACACTAGCCAGAAAAAGGCAGTCTGAGGTACACCTGTGCACTACTCATGATGTCAGATCAGCATCCTGATGTGGCACACCTGTGAGGTGGGATGGATTATCTCAATATAGCAGATGTGCCCACTACCACACATTTGGACTGATTTGTGATCACTGTTTGGGAGGGATGGTTATATTGTGTATCTGGAATGAATTTTAGGTCTCTACGTCCATCCCATGGGGAATGGGAGCAAAAACAAAAGTGTTGCGTTTATATTTTTGTTCAGTGTATGTGTAAGTATTGTGATAAGACGTATGTGAAGAATGCCACAAAAATGCAGCAGCACACTGCAAAGTGCAAAAAAATTCCTCAAGGCCCAACACATGCAGCAGCCAGGAGTTCCACTCAAGGGGAAAATGAATCTGTTTCAGCTGTATCAGACTCAGATACCCACTCATCAGCTCCTGGTCCCTCTGGCATCAGAGGATTCTTTGATTTTATGGATGACACTAGCCAGAAAAACGCAGATGAGTGTTTCGCTCGTGCAATCTATGCAACTGGCTCACCCCTGATGCTGACATCCAATGTGAACTGGAAGAGATTTTTGAATGTTCTCCGACCAGCATACATTCCCCCAACCAGACATGCATTGTCTACTCATCTACTGGATGAAGAGTTCAGTCGAGTTCAAGCAAAGGTGAAACAGACCATTGACCAAGCTGACTGTATTTCAGTCATCTCTGATGGATGGTCCAATATCAGGGGACAAGGAATTATTAACTACATAATCACCACTCCTCAGCCTGTGTTCTACAAGAGTGTAGACACAAAGGAAAACGGACACACAGGCCAATACATTGCAGATGAGCTAAAAGTGATCATCAATGACCTTGGACCAGATAAGGTTTTTGCACTGGTCACTGACAACGCAGCCAACATGAAGGTTGCCTGGGCACATGTGGAGGAGACCTACCCTCATATAACTACTATTGGCTGTGCTGCCCATATACTAAACCTTCTCCTAAAAGACATAATGGCACTAAAAACAATGGACACTGAATAAGAGAGCGAAGCAAGTTCTGAAATATGTTAAAGGCAAACAAGTAACTTCCGCTACATTTCTGTCAAAGCAAAAGGAAAAGAACAAGAGTACTACACTGAAGCTTCCCAGCATAATGCGATGGGGTGGTGTTGTTATCATGTTTGACAGCCTTCTGGAGGGAAAGGAGTCTCTGCAAGAGATGGCCATATCCCAGTCTGTAGGCATCGACAGTGACATCAAGAAGGTCATCTTGGATGATGTGTTCTGGGAAAGAGTATCTAGCAGTCTGAAAATCCTCAAACCTATTGCAGCAGCAATAGCAAAGATAGAGGGGGATGGTGCCATCTTGTCAGATGTCCAGTGCCTTTTTGCAGAACTCAAAGAAGAAATCCAGACAATTCTGCCCACTTCCCTACTACTGAAAGCAGAGGAAATGGCTGTGGTCAAGTCATTGGAACAGCGGAGGGCGTTCTGCATGAAGCCAGTGCATGCAGCAGCCTACATGCTGGACCCCAAATATGAGAAGGGCATACTTTCTGGGGAAGAGATCAACGGTGCCTATGCGGTCATTACAGCCATGTCTGACCACCTGGGTCTCGATAAAGGCAAAGTTCTAGGCAGTTTGGCAAAGTATCGAACAAAGCAAGGCCTTTGGAAAGGGGATGGAATATGGCAGTCATGCCAGCACATATCTGCAGCCACCTGGTGGAAGGGACTATGTGAATCTGAGGCCCTTGCACCTGTAGTCTCCATCCTCCTCCAAATCCTACCATCATCAGCCGCCTCTGAGCGCAACTGGTCACTGTTTGGAAACACCCACACAAAGGTTCGCAACAGGCTCACAAATGTGAGAGTGGAAAAGCTGGTCGGCATTCGGGCAAGCCTACGGCTCTTTGAGCCTGACACAGAGCCATCCTCAACAAGGCTGGAAAGTGACACTGAAGAGGAAGACTCAGAGTTGGATGCTGAGGAAGTGGACATGTTGTTGGATGATGATGAGGTCCAGGAAGAGTCTATTGACTGAGCAAAAATGAGAAAAGAGGATTGCTTGAAGGAAGATTTGCATGTTTAATGGGACGTTTTGGAGGATAAGTGGCATTTTTCATTTAACCTTTTGAATGGGACTTTGTGGAGATTTTTGGACAGGGGGCATTTTTGAATGAACGGGGTTAGGGGATGGTAATATTGAACTCAACATTTCTGTTTTTATTCATCCATGAAACAAGTTATTGAAACGTGTTCTATTCTACTGTACTTACAAATAAATCTGTTGAAATATCTGTTGAAAAGATTTTGCATGGAGGTTTTCTTATGATTTCTGTTTATATTTATGCTTGGAAATAATATATTCCCAGTTAGTTCTCCTAAATTCCCATTAATTTCCATAATTCCCATTATTTCCATGGACAGTTTCCAATATGGAATATTTCCAAAATTCCCAAGCTTAACTTACCATGGAAATTTACCGGAAACTTTTCGGAAATTTACCGGAAATTTTCCGCCCCTTTGCAACTCACCCCATAACAAAAACTATGTTGTGAAACCCCTCTCCTCTTCCTCTGTCCTGTAAATTTTGAAGCACAGTACTGATCAGGTAAAACTAATGAAAAAGGTATATTTTATTTATAAATATATTTAGTCATCATTAATTATTATCCATTAATGACTAATTTAGGCATTTGTAACACACAGTTAAAATGGGGAAATAGGTACAGCAATAATAAAACATACTAATTATTAGAATACACTACGTAAAAAAATAAATAAATGTGTTTTCTATAACTGCAAAAAAGCACACAATAGTAATAACTAATCAATAGTAACTCTTATAATAAAGCTATTGCAAGATTTTATTCAAATTATTAAATCTTTAATTTATATTCATGAAAAGGGGGCCATATTTATATAGAATGGCCACAATATTTTGGCAGAATATTTGTCTTATTGCTTATATTCCATAATGGGTGACAGCTACACGGTGGCAGAGGTTTTTGAGCAAACATGTGTCACAGTGTGGAGCGGCCACACTGATTCACACAGTTACAAAAACCTCCTTGAAAGGCAATGTCTTTCTGCTGCAACTAGACTGTGTGATGCATACTGTAAGCACAAACTTCATTAATATATTAGTTCTTTTGCATATCCTAAAATTCTGATGGAAATAAGCTTTTTATTACCAAAAAGGAAGATTTAATGATTTGATTGTTGATCCATGCTGTGCAAACAAAAACATATAATAATGAAATAATTATTAGTTCCAAAATTAATTGTGTTCATTAGATGTGTATGACAGTTAGACTGTATGTTAAAAGAGGGCCACAGCTACAAAACCTCTGAAGAAACACTTTTCATTAGACCAGTTACAAATATTAAAAATTAGTTAACTTGAAGACTTTGGATGATAGACTTAAAAACATGTATGTACTCGGTCTATGTACTTGTTAGGTTTTTTTTTCCTGCATTTAAAATACAGACTAACAGTTTGTGAAGCACATTTTTCTCTCTTCTGTCTTCTGTAATACTGAGGTTATTTTTTGTAGAATTCATACAAAATGTACCACTTAAAACATTTACTATATTTTCATATTCTTTCATGGAGTTCATGATTAATGAACATGTGCAGATATGATGTCAAGTTTGAAGGGTGGAGTTTTTGTAAAGGGTTGTATTACAGTGCAAAATTACGGCCACAGTGAGACAGACTGTGACAAAAACCTCCTGTCATTGTGAAACATGGGGGATCAAAACATTGTTTCTGTAGAAATCATGAGCATATTTTAAATGGAAACAAAAAACATGTATGATCATTGAATTTTGCCTTTTTCAGTCCTAATTAATAGAAGGTATAAATGTGTGACGTGTAAGTAGAGCCTTCATCAATATGCAGTCAGCTCTTTAGCATATCCTAAAATTAAAGGGGTTTTTTTTAGAAAAAAAAACAACATTTTTTGGTTAAAGAAGATTTTATAAATATCATTATTGTGAAATCAAAACCAAATTATCATTCCTGCTACTGAAAAATGAGAATTCACATAAAATGCAAATGAAAAAAACAAGAGTCTAATAAGATAATTATTATTCCCACAATAATGCATATTAGATGTTTACAACTGCAGTGACTGTTTCGCTACCAGGGGTATATTTTTTATTGTGTTTGATGTATCCTAATCATATTTCAAAGTTGAACTGAACAAGTAAAAGTATATATACAGACAGACAGTTCGCAGGGTGGAGTTTTTGTATAGGACTTCATCACAGTGCAGTATAGCAGCCACAGTGGCACGTACTGTGACAAAAACCTGTCATTGACAAAAACAAAAACATGACATCATTACATTGTGTCTGAAGAAAGCATGAGCATATTCTAAATGGCAGCAAAAAATATTTGCCAAAGTTCTGTTTATGAAACTTAAACACATCCACTAATATGATGAATTCTCCCTGTATGAACAAAAGGGTTACTGACAGCATGTATTATAAATTACACTGCATCAAAAAAGTATTTCTTTGCACAAAAAGACCCAAGAAAACAAAGAAAAAGATCATTCACCTCTTTTTGTTTAATATTCAACGCTAACATATTGGGCTTATTTCTCTTCTGTGGGATATTTGGCCTTTGTTTGAACTTGTTCTTAACTATACAAACCACACAGTGTTATACCTGACTAAGCTATCTAAATGCGTGTTACTATTTAGTTAATAACTATGTTTCAAGACATATAATAGTTAGGATTCAAGGTTTAAAATAAAATAATAACACTAATAAAAGAGATGTATAAAACTGAAAAAATAATAGACCACACTTTCATGAAACTGAATCTTAAAAAAATCTTTAAAAAAACTGATAGTGCAGTTGCAAAGTAGCAGAGGTTTTTGTATCACTAGTTGCAACAGTGGATATGATGGGAACCACAATGATATCTGGCAATACAAAAACCTGTCCTAAACTTATACAGAAAGTCGCTAAGCCTCAAAAATGAGAAATTGTGTTACTCTGCCACATTTCAGAAGAAAGGTTATATTCATCAGAATACTGTACTGTTAGCAATCTGTCTGCAATTTATGAGTGAGATGACAGTTATTACCTTTATCTGATGGCGTTTGATTTTTGCTGTGAAATTCGGATGGTTGGGATCCTATCCTGCCCTGTATCATTGGTGTCATGGGTTAGGGAATGTTTTCTTGGCACACTTTGGACATGAACTGAGCATAACTTAAAGGCCAGCTACCTAAGTATGATGCTGACCATGTCCATCCTTTTATGACCACAGTGTACTCATCTTCTGATTGCTGCTTCTAGTAGGATGATGTGCCATGTCACAAAGCTCAAATAAGCTCAATCATTGGGACCACAGTGATACTTTATCTGGCAATACAAAAACTTGACATGAGTTGAATTTATGCAGAAAGTCAGTGTACTTCATAAAACATGAAACTGGTTCAGTGTGAACAAAAGGGCTATTGTCACCAGTCAAGGAAAATTCTAGAAAATGTTGTTTAGGTTAGTATGTATTTATTTATATATGTATTGTAATATGAAAAACAAGGAATATTACAGTACCACTGCAGGCCTTATGGATTTGGTTAAACTAAGGCAAAAATCCGTACTTGAAGTGCAGGCGTTTAGTCATTACAATGGGTAGTTTGTGAGCTGTTGTTTTTGTATGGGGTTGAACCACAGTGTACTATAACAGCCACAGTGATGCATCCTGAGGCAAAAACCTCACAGCACTAAGAAAGTGACTATATGTGATGGTGATAGAGCAAAACAAGTCATTAGGTGAGACAAAAAGTGTTTTAGTGTCCTTCTTCTACTGTATATAAATACATAAAATAAAACCAACTCAGTACTAGCAAGGTGTACCTAATAAAGTGTCCATAAAGTGGCAAGTAAATATATATAAGCATCCCTGCTTAGTGTAAACAGCATGCAGAACATGCTGAACATGGACCCTAGCAGGCAAAGTTTTTGTAAGAGTATGTGACACTGTGGGATGGAACCCACACTGTTAAATGGCAATACAAAAACGTTCTTTTTTGAAAGGAGAGAATATGCGGGGCAATTATTCTTTATATAAAATATATTAAAAGAAATAACTTTTTGACTAATAAAATCCAAACACTAGAAATTATATCTTATCCATGACCTAGTATATACCAATGAAATACAATATATATTTGCACAAGAAGCAAATAAATAAACATTAGAAACGGTTAAGAAAAAACCCTGTTATGCTTTACTTTAAACTCTTCTCTCATTCAGATAAGGTAAATGGCATTTGTCAATTCAGCTTTTTTACTGTTGTGTCATGAGGCTATAAAATGAAACAAGTAAATAAATATTATACAAATATTATATAACGTGTAAAAGTGAAGTCATTGTGAAATATATACCAAACTCAATAAATAATGACTTTCGAAAAAATAGCAATTTTGTTATTTTTCTTTAAATAAATATGAAGTCTCATGTAGATAGAAAGGCATTGTATGTGCAGGCAGAGCTGCAATGTTTTGCAAAAGTTTAATTGTACACAAATATTTTTTGTAAAGATGTTTTTCACTGGTATTTGCGTTTTAATTGGGCAGAAATTTAAAGAGAATTCAAGTTCTCGCAGAGATGAGAATTTCATTTAAAAAATTGTCAAAAACATCATGTTTAAGCTGATTGGGGAAAAAAGGAAAAGAAAAAAAGTTTTGGTATCATCAATGCTAGTTTTAAGTTAACTTGGCAGTAGCTGAAGCTAAAGACATATTTTCATAATTTACGACGGCTCCAAAAAGTCACATTAAATAAGATGGCTAGCAACTGTCTTCAATACCAGCTGAAATAGACAGAAGTCTAATGGCTGATTTAATGGCTGACAAAGTTCGCAGCTGGCTAATTACTCTATGAGCTAAACAAACAAATGGCATTTTGGCAGAAACGTTGAAAGCTAAATTCTTTGCTGAGGATGACAAAAGAGCTCCAACTAGAATGTGCAGAAGCATGTAAGCATGGTAGTTGGGATGGAGAGCAGTAAGAGGTGTACAATTATTTTCTTGAACTACAATTTCAACCATCACTAAAGAAAATACAGATCAAGCAACAAATTCATGAAGATCAATCCCTGCGTTTAGATTAATTATTGTCAGGAAAGCCAAATATTCTTTGCATAGTCATAAACCGATGTAAAATTACTTGTTAAATTATTATAAATATGAAGAAATAATGAATGCATTATAGTCATCGTGCAATGAAAGGTTTTTGTATGGATTTGAGCCACAGTGTATGGTGGGAACCACTGTAACACAGTCTATGACAAAAACCTCATTCAACTGAAAACAAAACAAAATTGATAAAGAAATAAGCACTAGTGGTTAACGACATTTGCTTTTTGTGTGTGTTTTACAAAAATATATAAAAGGAACAGCAATTTTGAAGACACTATGAGCTTTCGACTGATAGCACTTCCTATGCATTTATTTAAGCAGCTATTAAAAAAATGTTAACATACAAAACATTCATACGAAAAATGTAAAGTAATAAAAAAGATGTTATGTCTTTAAAAAAGATTTAAGATAACTTTAAAGATTCCAAATAAAGGAAATAATATCTGTTTTCCTGTTTATCCATACTATGGCATAGGTTTTTGAAGTGTTGTGTGTCACAGTGTGGGGTGGCCACAGTGATTCACACAGTTTCAAAAACCTCCTTAAGCGACGCAAAGTCTTTCTTTATGAAATCCTTTCATGATAATTTTAGTAGTGTGCGACATGAGTGGTCATGTTGTAAATCATACATGCAAAACCTTAAAAACACAATAACATGTTATTGATGTAAGGACAAGCAAGGGCATATATAACTGTAACAGAGAAGCTATTGAAAGACTGAGCCATTTTTAAATAATACGATTTAAGCTTTATCCACATAGCACATTATATAACTATGAAATATAGTATATGTACAAGCACACAAATTATTATTATTAAAATAAATTGAAAAGAACTAACATGTGCTGCATCTAATCTGACAGAGCTTGAGCTTTTAGAAAAGGTGTAATTGCAGTCACTTTTTTTTTTAGTTTTACTATAATTAAAATTTAATTAATTATATGTATTTTCTTTTGTTTCACTCTTGACAGGTAATACAAACAAGAGGAATAATTTGCATTATCAAAGTCATACACTTTATATTGCTCTTTTTATATTGTTTCTGTGGATGATTTTTTGACAGCCTGTCTGTAACTGTAAGCCAAGTGTCTAAGTGAGGACAATAATATGACTGAACTGAGCTAAACTGAAAATCATTATACATTTTATTTTTCATTGAACGTTTTAAACAACAAAAAATATTTGTTTTACCACTAATTGGTAAACATATAAGTAGAACATAAGCCACAGTGGCAACTACACTATGGCACAGGTTCTTGCATCACTATGTGTCACTGTGTATATAACTGGGGCAGCCACAGTGATTCACATAGTTACAAAAACCTCCTTAAGAGAGAAAAGGCATTTTTGCTGTAAAAAAGATATATATGTACATATTACAAGGGGACCTTCATTAATATACAGGCAGCTCTTTAGCATGTCCTGTGCCACTGAATATTGAGAATTTACACACAGACAGTAAAATTATGGAATTATGTATATGAAATGTGCTCTACAGTTATACTGTACTATATATATATATATAGTACAGACCTACATATATATATATCTATATCTATATATATAGATATAGATATATATAGATATATACATATAACATCATCTTATACATGGAATAGTAAAAACAGTAAACACAATATGTATCAGAGGTTTTTGTATGGCTGCGTGCCAGAGTGTATAACTGGGACCACAGTGATATGTGACAATACAAAAACCTGTCCTGAGCAGAATTTATGCAGAAAGTTACTTTACTCAAAGTAACTTTGTGTGAGTGTGTGGGCTGATGTTTTTGTTCGGGGTTTAACCACAGTGTACTATAGCGGCTACAGTGACACATCCTATGACAAAAACTTCATTCCACAAAGAAAGGGACATTGTGTATGGTGATAATGCACTGAAATAGTAAAAGTCGTTAGTTAAACTTCAATTTCTGTTTATGTAACAGAAAAATGGAGCATTAAACTGAACATTTCAGGAGCCACTTCAGGAAATGTTTTTGTATGAGTATGTGTCACTGTGTGGTGGAACCCACACTGTTAAATGATAATACAAAAACACATCTTGTACTGAACTATGGCACATGTTGTTCTGAAAAGAGAAAATTCACTGACACATTTAAAAGGAGTAAAAAGCAATTTTGTTTATGTTTCTAAAAGCACAAATATCCATTATAGAAAGTAGTGAAATTAGTTGTTTTGACTTATAAATTCCAAGCACCATAATTTCATTGTGATTCATTTTTCTTCTATCCATAATACCCCATATACCCATCAAACACAATATGTTTACATATTAAGCACAAAAATATTGAGGTCTCTCAGATTAGATCAATACAACAAGAAAATTAAAAAAAAATGCTTCAAATTCTCACAAATGCCACAATTTCATTAACTCGAATGTTTGTCTGTCACTGACTGAATATTGGAATGGCTTTTTTAATTACCAAAAAAGGGCTTGTGTTAACTAGGCAGTAGGTTTGAGCTAGTCATTTAGCTTGACCATTTTTGTATAGGGTTGTACTACAGTGCACTATTACGACCACAGTGATACACACTGAGACAAAATCCTTCCACTCAGAAAGATGTGATGCTGATACATAAAATAAGTACTTGAGATAGCAGAACTTTTTATACACACACTTTAGATAATTCTGTAAGAATCAGGTTAAGATCATTAGTTACATAAATTGTCCTTTCTTACATGTAGCATGGGATGTAATCCATTTCTATTTACACAACTGGGAATATTCAATACTAACTCAAATACTAGAATCAGTATTCTAACGTTGTACAAAAACTAGACTAACAGGCATATTTTCAGAATTTAGAATGACTCCAAAAAGTCACAGTAGGTAGGTTGGCTAACCCTAGTAAAATAATTGTCTTGAATGTCAACTGAGTAAATCAGAACTTTAATGACTGATCAAGCTGGTAAATTAGTTTGCCACTGGCTAGACAAAGCCTTCGCATTGGTGCTGTTTTTGTCTTCATTGTTTTTTTGTTTTTTTGTTTTTCCCAGAAAATCTCATCTTCTCAAACTGGTACAACATCTCGCTCATTATAATCTGTGAATCTTTGAGCTTTGAGCTGTACTGATATATCATTAAAGGGGTGGTCAAAACTGACAAAACATTTGGCTTTAATCCAGCATGAAATCAAAGCCCAGCCGACACCAGCAAACTTTGACACTTTTGTCGTCAAGAGCAGATTATGTGAAAGCAGAGCATGAATAATCTTTTAGATAAACGTTTTCTTCAACTAAAATTTCAACGTTTACTGGAGGAAATGCAACGGATGCCTTGAGGGTCAATCCTTGCAATTTTCATGAAAAGTAATATTCAACAAAATATATGAAGGAATAGATTTTTTTTCACTTTTGTCTTGAAAAATTGTAACACTTGTACTTTTAAGCTTTTTTTGATTAATTTCAGTCCATATATTATGCATAGTCACAAACAAATGTAAATGTAGTGAAACAAATGATATTGAAATAAAATTAAAATTATTTGTTAAAGTAATATAAAAATCTTAAAGGAGTGCATGACAGCCAGTGTGCTGTAAAGTTTTTGTATTGGGTTGTGCCACAGTGGATAACAGTGGCTACCACTGTAACACCTTCTATGACAAAAACCTGATTCCAGACCTGATTGAAACAAAATGACAAACAAATAAACAAACAACAGTGAGTAGGTAAAGAGATGGCTTTTCTTTCCCGTATGTGCCTCACAACACTATACAAAAACCAAGAATGTTTGATAAGTCATATTTACAATAAGAATCATTTTAGAACACAATGAGCTTTAAACTAATACATCATCTTTAGCATGTGTTTAAATAGTTATTTATCAATAATTTAAAATATTATTAGAGTAAATGTTATTTGCGATGTTAATAACTAAAACTCAAAACTTAAAGTTCCAAGAGTAACATTTGAAATTAATTGCAGCAAAACTGAAAAACACTGTGAAAAAAAGTGAAAAACACTGACTTGTGCACACTATCAGACAAAGGTTTTTGAATGGGTATTCCTCACTGTGTATGGTAGTGGTTGGGGCTCACAGTGTTAGAAGGCAATACAAAAACCTCTCTAGTAAATACCAAAGGTTACTATATCTGTAAAGACAAACAAACAAAAGAATTCAGTTAATTTCCATAAAAATATAGGTTATGAAAGTAGTTTCATCTTGAAAAATATGGCAATTTAACAGTTTTCCTTATTTGCTTCTGATTCATCATAGTTAACATAGTTCATAAACTGACAGACAGACAAAGTAAAAAAGTGTTAAACTAATATAAGAAGCATTAAAGTTGGAACCAGTGTGAAGTGTCATGATAGCCAATGTACATGGGGAAGTTTTTGTACAGGGTTCAACAACAGTGCACTATAACAACCACAGTGGTATATCCTATGGCAAAAACAATGGCCAAGATCACGGCCCTTTTCCCTCCTGCACATGGTCAGCTGTGGACACAAGTAGTAGTACCGGTGGTAGTTGTTCTCATTATACAATTTTCTGATCCGCTTGGAGCTGGGAGGGCACATAAAATAGTGTTAACTGTTATAACAAGTTGGAGCCTCGTATATACCCTAGAATGACCCAATTTATATAATTCAAACACAAGCAAGTCCTCATATAATCCTGTATGTGGAAAGTGTAAGACTGGTATATTTCTTAGGGAAAGCAAAAATGTTTATATGTTGGTAGTCATGTTTTCTTACACCAGTACTTATGTTAGAACAACACCAGCTAAAAAGTTATAGTTTTTTAGCCCTTATTTTGATAGAAATAAGAATAATATGTGGATCTTTACAAATTAAAATGCACCAAACGCATTTTAAATGTTATATATTACACTTTATTTATAGTTAATTTTACTTCAAATGTATTTCTTTCCAAAAGTTAAAGTATTAAACCTATATACATTCAGGGGTATTTTCAAACTTTCAAAGGACATCATTTCGGGTTTATATTATTATAACACACAGGAAGCAGTCTTCACCACAACAACAGGTGTTTCCACATGCAGTTAACAAACTGAAACTTTGGACTGACAGCAAAAAGCTCAGCACTGATAGTTCTTGTTAATATATTGGACAAAGCAGGAGAGAGACAGTGTTTGTATGTTTTCAGCCTCAAAATAAATATTTCAGTTATGGCATTTCCTTACAGAATAGCACATCTGAACTGAATAATGCCTGAGTAAAGAAAAATTATAATTAATACCAATTCAAAAAGAGTATGAGTACCAATAAGAGTATAGCTGACTATGAGGCATGTAATCAGATACTAAGTCTCAGGCATGTTATTTAAGAAAAAAAAAATCATTGCAGTAATTGAAATTTTTTTTTTCACTTAAACTAAAGTGTACTGAAGTGTACTAACTAACTAAGTGTATTAGAAGCACCAGTTAATCTGCAGTATAGTTTTGTGTTTGGCCAACTGAAAACTAGCTAGTCACTAGTACACAATGCTGTTAGGCTCCCTACTGGATCCTCCAAAGTTTTGCAAAACATAGGGTGACTGTAGCTCAGGAGGTAGAGCAGGGGATCTACTGAACTGAAGGTCGGTGGTTGAATCCCTGGCTGCTCCACTGGGTTATGAATGTGTGTGTGTGATTGGGGGATTGAAAGCACTACTTCATAGAAAAAGTGCTTTGGAATTGTGCCCTCTGAAAAGCTGAAAGCTAATTTCTTTAAGCTTGCATTAGTTTCATATTCATTTTGTTGTTGGGGTTTTTTTTTGTCTTATTTTCTGTTTCGTATTTGTTGCTATTTATATAATAGCTTCAAGATAAAATCACTGGATGTGATTTTATCTTGAAGCTATTATATAAATAAACTTACTTACTTACTAGTGAGTCAGTCTATTACCACTTTCATCGCCATAGTATCGACCATCGACCACAGTATGTGAGAACTCAGGGCTGTGTGTCGGACAGGGTCGTCTGCAGTACTGGGGCCCCACAGGGAACGGTTCTGGCTCCGTTCCTCTTCACTATCTACACTGCAGACTTCTCCCACAACTCCACCCAGTGCTTCCTGCAGAAGTTCTCTGATGACTCTGCAATAGTTGGCTTCATCACTGATGGGGACGACAAGGAGTACAGAGAACTGACACAAAACTTTGTGGACTGGTGCCAGCTGAACTACCTCCAGATTAACACCAGTAAAACCAAGGAGCTGGTGGTAGACTTCCGCAGGCACAAGCATCCTCCACTGCAACCACTGAACATCCAAGGTATGGACATTGAGGCTGTGGACAGCTACAGGTACCTTAGTGTTCATCTGAACAACAAACTGGACTGAACTCATAATTCAGACGCCCTCTACCGGAAAGGTCAGAGCAGGCTGTACCTGCTGCAGAGACTAGGGTCTTTTGGAGTGGAGGGCCCACTCCTGAAGACCTTCTATGACTCTGTGGTGGCCTCAGCCATCTTTTATGGTGTGGTCTGCTGGGGTGGCAACATCTCTGCTGGGGACAGGAAGAGACTGAACAGGCTGATCCGAAGGGCCAGCTCTGTTCTAGGATGCCCTCCGGACCCAGTGGAGGTGGTGAGTGACAGGAGAATGGTGGCTAAGCTTTCATCCCTTTTGGACAACATCTCCCACCCCATGCAGGAGACTCTGACAGCACTGAGCAGCTCCTTCAGTGGCAGGCTGCGGCACCGACGGTGTGGGACGGAGAGATTTTGCAGGTCTTTCCTCCCCACTGCTGTCAGACTCTACAACAAAAACTTCAACTGATCAAACACACAAAAACCCACACATGTGCAATAAGACTAAGTGCAATATTCTTTTCTGACAAAGTTGTATTTTTACTCAGTTGTATATAGAATTTGTATTCTATTTTTCTCCTATTGTATATTTTATTATATTTTATTCTACTGTATATAGTATTTTATTTTATTCTATTCTGTACAGTTGTGTACTGTATTTATTCTTATTGTGTGAATTCTTCACAGGCATTCACACTATTGAGATCCTGTTTCTCTTTATTCTTTATCCTTTATTATTCTAGTTGCTCCGTTTCTTTGCCGCTTAACTACTCCCTCATTTTTCAGTCGATTTTCACAGTTCAAACTTTAAACTGTTCTGCTATTTCTGCTATATCTGCTATATCTTTTGATGATGATAACTTTTATACTTTTTGAGATATTCAACTTTTTATGCCATTTTTTGGTCCATTTTGCTGACAGGCACCACATTATCAGTGTGATCAGCAGTTTTGCTTGCTGGACTGAGCCATGTTTTAGCTCAGTGAGATGAGCATCCGTTCTCAGACCAGGAGGCCTGGGTTCGAATCCCACTTATGGCAACATTTTCTTCAGTTAACACTTCAACTGTTTAAACTCTTTTCCACACAAATTTCAGCTTTTTCACCTCTTTTTAGCAAAACTTTCAGTTTTTCACTACTTTTCAGCACAAATTCCAGCTTCTTAAGCTGTTTTTAGCACAAACTTCAGCTTATTTTCCTCTTTTCAGCAGAAAGTCTGCTGATTCACCTCTTTTCAGTACAAGTTAGCTTCTTCTGCACAGTGCGCATTTTTTTTCCTCTCATCATATCTCTGTTCGGTACTGGAACTGGTTTGGGGCAGTGGGATGCGCAGCTGCTGTGAGATCTCGTGGCAAAGGTTCAAGTACTACATGGGACAGATGCTGCACATCTTCCCTGCTTGCATGTAATCTGCTTTCATGACACTCTTCAGTGTAGTCTTTCAAATACGCTGCAGGAAATGCAACTTTTTCTAGTTATATTCTAATTTTTGCTATATAACTTTTGCACTGTCCACTTCCTGCTGTGACAAAACAAATTTCCCACGTGTGGGACTAATAAAGGTTATCTTATCTTATCTTATCTTATAGTGATTTTGTACTAACCAGTCACTCATTCATTGATAATTCATGACTACTCAGAATGTTTTTGTTCAATGAATACATATGCATATATATCAAAAGACACAGCATATTAGATGATTTACACTACTGCATAATGTGAAAACACTCACTGTGTTTGTCTTGAGACACCCGGTGATAGAGAGTGATATTTAAGCAAGGGTTTGAAAGTCATTCTTCTTTTTCTGAACTCTCATAAATACTGTCAGATAAAGTTACAACTTTTGTGTTCCCAGTCAAAAGTGAACATTCTATTTGGGTCCAAAGAAACTTATCCCCAAACTGGAGCTAACAGTGTAAAAAAAAATCCAATATTCCCTGAACTTTCTTGTCCTCCCTTGTGCCCACAGGTGTGTTGCTGTGCAGAGTTGACATCAGTAGCATTTTTCCATTTCTTTTTTACAGTAGGACAAAAATGTGTTTCTTTATTGCTGTGGTTAATTTTTGTGTTGCAGCCCCTAACCAACCACATGAAAAAATTATCATGTTATGTTTCTTAGGACATGCAGTCATCTCCAAACCACATGCTGCCCACTGTCTGCAGGAACACCTTTCATGGTCTCCTACAAAGTGCATGTTCGGTTTCCCTCCATGCAGACAGTTCTCGGTCCCTGGACATTTCTCTTACGCAACCCAGCTCACCTTGTCTGTGGATTCACATGTGTAAACTCTCTGTGTTTTTCTATGCCAGACCAGCCTGCTAACCACCTGTCGCTCTAAGCCTCCATTCTCTTAAGTATTTGCTGTTGATAAAACTTGTAACACTTTCTCCCTGTGTCCAGCTCTTGATGTCAGAAGTTAAGATTAAAGTTATATGCTTAAAAACCAAAGCCCATTCCACAGTAACTTCGACTCTTGATCCACAATCAAAACTCAACCCAATCTCCATGAAAGAACACATCCTTGTCGTGAAGCTTTTCATGGTATGTCCATGATTATTTTTAACTCAATGTCAAACTACTCTGCATACATATTTTTCAGATCATGTCAAGGTTACTTACATAGTTAAACTTCCTCGGGGCAGGGTCTTAAAATAGGGACAAGCTGTGATAAATGGAAATGATGCAGAGTTTGTTTACTAGTTTGTGTTTTTGTCAAAGAGTCCAATTGAGAAACAGCAGCTCAAAATATGTTTAATGTGTAACAGGGGTGTGGAGTGTGGCTGACTATTCAGTTGATTTTTGGATTTTTGGATCCTAGTGAAGGAGACTGGCTGGGGACCAATGGTGTAGCATCAAGGTTTTTTTTTTAACAGTTCAGTTATTTATATGAAGAAAGACTTAGCTGTTAAACACTTACTTGACTCTCTTGTCAACTAAAACTAAACTCCCGCTCCACTTCAGGTGCGAAACTTCAGGGGGGCAAAAGAGGAAACAGGAAGTGATGAGAGCAAACTGGAGTTGTAGCCGATGCAGATCAGCAGGACCGAGCTGACTTCAGAGGAAAGAAGGAGTGAGTGGTTTTACTGTGGGCAACATGGACATCTCATCAACACCTGTCCAGGGTGCCCACAAGTTTCTTCGAACTTCTTCAAGACACATAGTTCTTTATTTTGATGACACCTTGAGGCAAACTTATTTGCCATTTCTGCTATGAAACAGTAACTAGAAAAACAATCACCTAACTCAACATTGAAAGCTAAATTCTGTTCTTCAAATTTCTTCACTATTGCAGCAGAGAATGTTTACCTACATCAATCATGTTTGAGTTGAACCAAAAACAAGCACTGACTGTTCAGTATTAACATATATACAAGGCCTTTAGGCCAACAAAGCTCTATCAGTAACATTAACTCCTACTGACTTTGTGCTGGTTGGTTGCTGTAAAAGCAGGAGCTGCCAAAGGGTCTGATAAAGAGGAAGTGTTTACAAACTGTTGGCAGGATACCTAATTTTATATAACCCAGACCACAGGAAATGGATGTCTCAACGGAAACTGCTAATAAAGAGTACACTGGGAATTGTTTTGTCTGTGAAACCTGATTCCTTTGGTTTAAATTAAATAAGTATTTGTATTGGAAACAGACTCTAACAGATCACTGTGACAGCTATGGCTACTTTGACTACTGGGGGAAAGGAACACAAGTCACAGTAACTTCTGGTAAGTGATCATGTCATGTATTTTGAGTTAGTGAAATCCTATATTTAGCTGATTATTTAGAGTATTAAATAAAATCTTGGTTATATTTTGCATCTAATGTTATAGTGTAATATCTGTGTAAATGATAGGTAATAGTTTCTCGGTTTAGTGTAATCACCTTTGAAATGACACAAGTAGCTGGCAAAATATTTTTTGCACTAAAGTGCAATTGAAATCTGTCACTGTGATGACTACTTTGACTACTGGGGAAAAGGAACAACTGTGACTGTCACAACAGGTAAAAAATATACGTATTTTTTCCGTTCTATGAAAAATTTAATAACACTTTTTAAATCGTTGTATTTAGGGTTTTAAAGGCACATGTTTTTGTATGTTGGATATGTTGAGTTATTACACTGTGAACGCTGCTTTTGATTACTGGGGAAAAGGAACCACGGTCACTGTCACAACAGGTAAAAAAGGCTTTTGTCTTCATATTATAAATGTGGTTCTTTTAGAGGCATTTTTAGGTTTTTTGTTTGGTTGGTTTTTCGACATTAGTGGGACCATGAGAGTCTTTAAGGTGCTTGTTTTTGTATGTTCAATGTGTTAATGTCTTATACTGTGACAATGCTTTTGACTACTGGGGAAAAGGCACAATGGTCACTGTCACAACAGGTAAGATGAGCTTTCTGACTTAATTTTAATACTAAAAATACAAAACTTTCACTGTTAATTTGGCATATTTAGAACTTGGAGGTGGTTGTTTTTGTATGTCGGATATGATGAAATTTTACACTGTGACCACGCTTTTGACTACTGGGGGAAAGGCACAATGGTCACGGTTACATCAGGTAAAATGATTCATTTCTTTCTCATAATGTTAAGATTTAAATTTAAAGACTGTGTTGTTGTTCTTTCAAAGAAAAAATGTTTTTCAAACTAATTTCTATAGTATTACAAGCCTATAATTTGTACTCTCAGTTTAATCTTTGATGGTATTATTTTTAAGAATTCAGAATCTCAATTTGCAAAAAATGAGAGTATTCCAGATTTTTTGGTTATCGTAAAATAATATGGAAAAACGCAGAAAAATGTGAACAGGTTTTTGTATTGAGTGGTAAATAATTATTTAGATTGTGGCCATTCTTTTGACTACTGGGGAAAAGGCCCAATGGTCACTGTCGGTTTAGGTATGAATTTTAACATTTTTCTTATAACTAACTTGTTTTTCCTGCTTAATTATATAAAATCTGAAAAAGAATTGGCACAAAAAAGAAAGAACTTTGTATTTCTTTCTCTTTAATTTGATTAGAAGATAATTATATAAGCAGTTATTTAGTTGAGAATGATTCAAATTATTTCCAAAGTTAAATGATGTCACCAAGTAATCCCATATCACAGAAGTTAGTTTTTGTGAGAGGTGTGAAAAGACTCTGTTAACTGTGATAACTGGGCTTTTGACTACTGGGGTAAAGGTACAATGGTTACAGTAACATCAGGTAAGGTGATCTAATTCTTTCACTTTAATTTTAAGATTTTCATTTAAATTTTGATTTTTTTTAAAGAAATGTTGTGGTTGTGAGAAAATTCAATACCGTCATTTGTAGACTGAGAGATAAATGTCTTATAGTTTACAGACTTGGTTTAAATGGTGGTGAAAATCAGGTTTTGTACAGTCTTTTGAATCTCTTTATATTAACTATAAGGAAAATATATCAGATTGTAGATTGTTATAAGATGGAGTGTGAGGTTTTTGTATGCAGTTGTCAGTAAGTTGTTAAACTGTGACTACGCTTTTGACTACTGGGGAAAGGGCACGACAGTCACCGTCACATCAGGTACGAATTGTTATATTTCTTGCTAAAGAGAGAAATTCCTGATCCCCCGTTACAATACAATGTATTCATTTTCATTTGTTTACAACTATAATGATAAATTTGATAAAATAAGTACTTACATCAAAAAAAATTTGTAGTTTGTTACAGAATATGTAAAAAAAAGAATTTCAGACCAATTTTGATTAATAAAAATCCTTAAGTAAGAGTATCAAATGTTTTGTGTGAAGTATGAAAACTATCTATTAAGTATATCAAATGGTTTTTAGACTTAGAAAATGGCTCTCCAGTTACAGCATCATCAGTTAAGATATGTCTCCATTGGATACAAGTTATAATTTAACGTAATATTTTCTCAGTGAATTGTGTTCGTATACATTTGCTAAAAAAAATGTCAAAATTGGCTTTAACAGATAGCATATTTTGGGTGATTTGATAGGATTTTATAATCTTCTTCTTAATGACTGTTGAAGTAGACCTTTTGTGTATCATTAATAGTTTAGCCTTTTTATACTAAGAACTAAGTATATTCAGTACTGTGCTACGGTGCTTTTGACTATTGGGGAAAGGGGACAACAGTCACTGTTTCATCAGGTAAGTAAACCATTTCATCTCAAACATCAATGCTAAAGTGGAATCAAATTTAATGTGTTCTTAAAATAATTTGCCATCAGCACTGTGAAAGGAAGTTTACCGACTTTATGTTATTCTTTTATTTTATTTCTGTTTTCTTGTGATTGATTTTTGTCCATATTATGCATTTAAAATAATTTACAAAAAGGTGTGGTGTAGACTACTAAAGAAGTGACACTTATTAATATATAATATTGTTATATAACACTAATGGAGAGTATTTAACAAAATAGAATTCGGGGCATTTGAAATGCTAAACATTTAAAATGTAAGGTCTTTCACAATGGACTTTATTATACATCACAATCATCTCGTTTTTTCTTTAAACAATTCTAAGTGAAAATGTGTGGTATATTATTGTATTTCTATTCTGGTATCTTAATTACTGTTGTCTCCCCTTTCTTAGCCACTTCAACTGCACCCACTGTGTTTCCTCTGGTACCATGTGGCACTGCGAGCGGAGATATGGTCACTCTTGGCTGCCTTGCCACCGGCTTTAACCCTCCTGCAGTGACTTTCTCGTGGAACAAAGGCGGCACTGCCTTGACAGACTTCATCCAGTACCCTGCAGTACAGAAAGGCAATGTTTATACTGGAGTCAGTCAAGTCCGAGTGAGGAAACAGGACTGGAATCCACAACAGAATTTCCAATGTGTTGTGAATCACGCTGCTGGGAATGCACAGGCTATTGTTGATCCAATTGGTAAGACTCATGCTAAGTCATTTAATTTCCTTTTCTTAGGTTATTTGAATTCTATATACATCACATACAAAGTACATTGCTACAGTAAGCCTTATGCTAATTCACATTTAATAAGTTTATCTTATTCTATTTGACTTATAAAAGTTTACATGAAAGCTCTGTGAACATATACAAAACTAAACAATTTGAATGAATTAGCACATAAATGCACAGGCTGATATTGTTATAGTCTGTAAGATTTTTGTTAAGTCATTTAATTTCCTTTTCTTAGGTTATTTGAACTCTTGATACATCACATACATAATACATTGCTACAGTAAACTTCAGTGCACATTTTCTGAGGCAATATTTCTTATAAACTATTACTGGGCCACATCTAGTGATTGTTACTTCTAATAAGGATAAGAGTCAGTTATCGAGTTAATCTCCAGTTTTTGTTTACTGAAGAAATATAGTAGAGGCTGACTTTATCGTAAATGCGCCCCAAGCTGCTTATGTTTACAATTAATCTGAACACACAACTTACAACAAAAACACGAAGTTATTCATTTTTAAAAAAAATCATAATCAACATAGAAGCAAATATTTCACCTCATTAAATAACGTGAAATATTTCAAAATTCATAATTTCTTAATGGACTTTGTGGAAACACACACACACACACACACACACACACACACACACACACACACACACACACACATTGTAAGGTGGAATGAGAAAAAGAATATATCCAAGCAGTATTAAGTTTTGGTACATTGTCTTTTTTTAATTCTTCACTCATATACTTATGTGCTCTGCGCCCGTCTGAAAAACAATATTGCAGCATGTTGTGCTTCTTTCCATCTGTCTAAATAATCCTCATCCTTTCTGATCTCTGCCTGTCTCCCTCCACTTTCACTGTGCATTGATAATTAACATAATTAACATTAATATTAAATGTGTGTTTGCTTGCCAGTCAATGTATATGCAGAAGTGAGCAGTGAAGCTCTGCAGTTCAGTTATTGGTGACTACACAAATCCAGTTTTCTTTTGGACACTGTGCAAAGTGAAAGTGCTAAAAAAAAAAAGTGAGCATAAGGAACTTGTTTATATAGAAAAACAATATAGTATGAACAGTGTAGCAAATTATTTATCTCAGCTTCTGCATATATATAAATACGTATATATATATATTATTCCCTGCTTCTGCATACACATATTTGTGTATATCTTTGTTTTTCAGCGGTGTTTAAGCAGAATCCAACTCTTAAAGTGTTTTCCTCCTCTTCTGATGAGGACGGTACCTATACTGCCTCCTGCTTTGCCAAAGAGTTTGCACCAAAGAAACATGGCATAAAATGGCTGAAAAACGGAGCAGATATCACCAGCAAAATAGATCTGACCGAAACAGTTTCTGACTCAAAAAATGCGGCTGGAAAAACACTGTACTATGCAACAAGTTTTCTCACAGTAAATTCCAGTGTCCTGAATGATAAGACTACATTTACATGTCTGTTTACTGGAGGAGAAGATGGATCTTTGAATAAAACTGTGGCTTACAAAGTAAAACCATCATGTGAGTAACAGATTTGTTTTCTTTTAAAAAAAATATACATTTATATTTTTAAATGTGGTTTTGTAATAATTTTGCTCACTAACTGTTTTTTGCTTCATTACTCAGGTCCTGGTTGTGTTACATCTAATGTGAAAGTAGAAATCACTGACCCCGCAACTGAGGACATGCTTCTCCTTAAAAAAGGAACTCTAACATGTCGAGTCACAGTACAAAAAGATGAACCTGTAATAATGTGGGAGAATGAGGATGAAGTGGAGATAGCAAGTAAACCAATGATTAAAAAAAATGGGATATACATTTCTAAACTTGACATCACCTATGACGAATGGACCAGGGGGGTAAAGCGCTATTGTGTTGTTCACCACCCAGATTTACTCATACCTTCGAGGGAACCTTATGAAAGGGAATTCGGTAAGAAGAATACTCTGAAACTGTGTTTAGTCCTTATTGACATCTTGATATCAAAGACATCATAACTGTTGCTTCTCAGTCTGTATGTGTGTGTCTATGTCTGTGTGTGTGTGTGTGTGTGTGTGTGTGTGTGTGTGTGTGTGTGTGTGTGTGTGTGTGTGTGTGTGTGTGTGTGTGTGTGTGTGTGTGTGTGTGTGGATTTGATTTCCTGTATTATTTTGGTTAATGTATGTGTGGCACAAAGTCTCATGTTGTTTCATGCTTACAGGAGGAAACCCTCAGCGTCCGTCAGTGTTTATGCTCCCTCCTTTAGAACAAACTAACAAAGCAGAGGTGACCCTGACTTGCTTTGTGAAAGATTTCTTCCCTAAGGATGTTTTTGTGTCTTGGCTTGTGGATGACGAGGAAGCAGACTCAAGTAGTTATGCTTTTAATACCACAGAACCCATTGAAAACAATGGATTCTATTCTGCGTATGGCCAGTTGTTTGTCAGCCTTTACGAGTGGAAAAACAATGCTGTCTATAGCTGTGTAGTGTACCACGAATCTGTGGTTAACACAACTAGAGCTATTGTCAGGTCCATTGGGTACAGAACATTTGACAAAAACCGCATTGACCTCAACATGAACATCAACCAAGACTCAAAGTGCTCGGCCCAGTAGATGTTTCTCATGTCTCTGTCTTCTGCTGTTTGTTGTTTAATGTCTGTTGCTTGTGATATGACATTGTGTTTGTGTGTTTCAATGCAGATTCAAAATAAAAAAAAAAAAACAGTTTGCAACTCTGTTGATGTTTATTGTATGCAGTTCATGTCTTCATTTAAATCATATTTTGAGCTTTATGTTTATTGTACAGTCACAGTGCTATCCTAATGTAGACAGTAGCATGTTTGGGTTATTTACACAATAATTATAAAATAATACAAAATAATAATATAAAAAAAATGTAATATCTAATTTCTACTAGAATAATACAACAGTACTAAATGAGGTATTTAGGGAACAGTCTATGTTTATTTAATATGCAGATAGTTCAGTAACACTGCTTCTGTGACTTGTCTTTGTGTGCCTGTGCGTCATCTACTGAGTCTTGCACCCCTTAAAAACAGATGACTGCTCAATACAACCCTTTAAATCTCCCAGGCAAATAAACAATACTGGAGTCTTTCTAAAGCAAGTCAGAAGTCAGGATTGTAGGTCTGAAAGGGCATGAAATTCTATTCATCTTCATGGGACACTCACTCGACATCTGTCAGCTTATTTTTTTCTTTTCTGTCATTATAACTTCCAGCTGAGTTGACTGACTATGAATCTGCTATAGCATATAGAGTCAAAACATATGTATTTAACCCACAACAGAAATAAATAAAATCTATAAGTTCCCATCGTACAATGTGTGTTTCAAAGTGGGTTGTGAAATGTCCAGTTATTTGACACAATAACGTTTGTTCATCTAGATCTTCTCATCGGTGACTATCTGGAGTTTCATCACCCTGGGCTATCTGGAGACGATAACATAGCAAGCGTAGCCATCGTCTTCATCCTTCTCTTCCTCATCACTCTGCTGTTAATCTTTGGAACAACTGTTATCAAGGTAATCAGAAATTAATGTGCTGGCATTGTCTGCAGATTTAACTCAGCATTGAGCAATATGACAGATTACATTCATCAAGCACGTAGCCATGACAGAAAAAACTAAAACTCATTTAGCATTCTGCATTTTAACCATGAGTCAGAATAACTCAATTATTGTAAAAACAACTAAAAAAATGCAGATTACAGAAAAAATTGTATCTATGCACATTAGAAGCATTTAGGATTATGTCAGTTTAATAAACCAATGTAATATTTAGTTAATACAATTAAAAAAGGAAGAAAAAGGTTCACGTTATCCCAGTGAGGGATTACCTACTTCACAATTCAGCTGTTGTTGTGAATTTAATTATCTTTATACAGTTATTGCTAATATCATATAAACAATATATATCAGCTAAAATTCACTTAGAGTGCTGAAATTGTATAAAAACATAATTTAATAGTTGAATGTTCAAGGGCCAACTGATATCATACTGATATCGCCCTACTCAAAGATCTAGCTCTATGGACAAAGACAAGGGTTTTAAGTCAGAAGCAGCAAGTGTAATTTCTATTACACTGCATGTTGGAAGACCATAAATACAAAATCGTGTCAGATCAAAATGAAGCTCTTTCAAAATCAGTGTGGCATGTGTGGTTGATTACAATATTTAAGATATGGTGACAAAAGTGATTATCAAACTCATTAAATTGTGTGATATTGTGTGGAATAATCTATGCCAATGGCAAAACATATAAAATATGCTCATATTGCTGATTTAAACCAATTTATATGTGTAAGTTAAAAGATAATTACACTACATAATGTTACTATTTGAATTCATTTTTCTTTATATCCCAGTGTAGCATGTATATCCCAGTGCTTTATGTCCAGATGGCAAGTTTCTGAATGCCTTAATCAATTGAAGGTGTATTATTGAAAGTAAATTAATTTAGAAATTGTCTTAATACTGTGTAACAATCTCTTATAAGCAGCTTTGTCAACTGTTAGTTTGACCTCCTAAGTGATTTTCAGCTGATATTAAAGTAGTGTTCCTTCTAAGTTTATTCAGCAACTATATTTAACCAACTACAAAATAAACGCACAGCATTATAAGTTTCCTGTGTATTGATACATTTTTTGATATATGTGTAGCAATGTAACTTCATGCATAAACACTATTTATAATGAAGTAGTGGTGAGCAGTATGAAATAAATCCTTTTGCTCCAAGTTCACTATTTTTTTATTCTTTTAACAGGTCAAATAAAACAAATGGACTGTGAAAGGACCTTTGAGTGTGGTGAAAAAAATATTTCTCAAACATTTTTTTTCATATAATCTCATACTATCATGTAAGTAATCACAACTGCCTTTTTTAAACTGCAAAAGCTTTATCTGTCTTTAAAAATAAATGTTTTAATTAAGATTAAATTTTGTCTTTCTCTTGCTTTATTTTGAAATTGTTTACATTATTTGAAGGTTGATCTGTAAAAGTTTAATGCATTTTAAAGATTATTTATATGTATTTAATATTTTGTCCTTTTTTAAACTCTAATATACAGTTCTGTTCATCACATCCACAGCATCTGGAATCAGCAGCCCATGCTATACCAAATATGCAAAGTGGTAGATTTTACAGTCGGTTGCGTTTTACTCTATTATTAGAGGATTTGAGAACTAAAACCTTTGGCAAAGTCATGAGATGTGAAATAAAATACATGTGGTACACATGCAAACTGACATGAGAAATGTAAATGTGCAAATTGTTTCTCTTACTGGCATAACCACACCTCACACCTGCTGTTTGTGATGCTCCGTTGCTCTTTGCATTCTCTCACTTCTGTATTTTGGTACTTTTTTGAGACCTGGGTGTTACTCAATGCTTCCGCTTGCTGCTTGCCATGATCACTCTGCCCTATCATGCATAACAACTGTGCAACAGACTTCCTGCCCTATCTTCACCTGACACAGCAACACCAAACAATGTCAAATTAGAACTCTGCCATCTAGCCTAAAGACAAACACACTACACTTAAAACTGAAACAGTTCCTCATTTACCAAAATCTGAAGGTATGTATAACTGAGATGACATTAACTTTTTTTCTTGCTGCGTTAACACATAGAATTTATAATTATGCATGTAAAGTCAAACTAATATTTGCTGTTTCTCAGTGCCTCGGATTGTCTCAGCAAACATCACATTGTACTCAGTCTGGGATGGGGAAGTTGGAATCTCAACAGTAAGGCTCATCTGCACATTGAGTGGCTCCTTTCTAGACAAACTGACTTTGGGGTGGTTCCTGGATGAAAAACTGGATCAAAGCGATAAGGCAAGCACAAGGAAGCTACAAAGTGCAGAGGGAGAACAGAAAACCTTCAGCCTGAGCAGTGAGTTTAGGCCAAATATGACATCGTGGGCAGAAGGCTCAACTTTTACCTGCAAGACTAAGCCCAATGGTGATCAATATAACAGAGCAATAAACATTTGTCACAGTAAGTATGTAGAGTTACTGACTCAAATAACACATTTATCATGCGCAAATTCTTAATATGTGAAACTAATTAAGATCAGTCTTTAGTTAAAAGTTTGTTTTATTAGCTTGCCATATTAATAAGCAATTTTTCTTATAATCCACAGAAATTCACCTTTATTGTAACAATGTCAGACTCTAATGTTTGTTTGGTGTTTTTTTACTTTCCTATTAACAGCTCTTCCAAGCTCCTCTCCCTTCATTCAAGTGGAGATTCCCAGCTTCAAGACTGTAATGACCTCAAATACTGACATGCAAGCAACGTGTTTGGTCCACACTTATTTTAATGCCATGATCACCTGGCTGATTGATGGCAAAGCCGTGACTAAAACAGCGACCCGAGAGAAAAACGCAACTCATATAATCAGCAATCTTTCAGTTTCCTCGACTCAATGGGAGAACGTGAAGAATGTAACATGCAAAGCAGAGCATAAGTGCTTCACATCTGCTGAGAAGACCATAAATATTGCAGGTAAGATGATACAACAATAGGAAAATCAGACATGTTATGACCAAAGAGCAATTAAAATAATGTTTTTGCATGATCATCCAGGTTGTCCAGTTAATACTCCTTCGGTGGAGATCAGGCGATCTCTCACAGATCTGCCGAAGAGAGACAGTGCAGTGTTCGAGTGTGACATCAAACAACTGTCCTCATGTGACCTCTTCATCGCCTTAGAAGTCAATCGTGGTGAAATTCTTGAAAAAAAACATTATAATTTTGCTGAAGGCTCAGTAGCCAATCTTTCAATCAGTAGTCAATTCATTGTCCCTCAGAAGTACTGGATGAAAGACCAAACCTTTACCTGCAAAGTGATTCAAGGCTCTTCTAAAACCTTTCACTCAAACTCCATCAGCAATATTTTTGGTGAGGAGATTTCCCTTTTTTTCCCTTTGTAGAAGCTGATTTATCTTTGTTGTTTTATAGTTACATGGTTTCTATTAAATAGACTAATAGATGCATTGATGTATGCCCCTTTAGTGGACCCATCCATGGAGCTTCTTCTGGTTCCCAGTAAAGGTTCAGAATCACAGACTCTTTCATGCTCTGGATGGAGCTTCAACCCTCACATTAAATGGTTGTCTGCGTCTCAGGAAAGGTCTCCAAATTCCACTACTATCAGCATGAGTGTAGATGGACGTGTTAGAGTAACGAGTCAACTTGTAATTGATCAATCTGAGTGGAAAAAAGGGAATAATTTCACCTGTGAAGTGTCTGACAGGTCTCTGAACACACGTATCACAAAAACAATCAGTTTCTGTTCAGGTACAGTGAAAATTCTCTTATTGTGATAATCATTAAGAATACAATAAAACTATTTTTAAATTAGAAATTTGGATATGAGACATTTTATAACTGCTCCATGGTTGTTGCATATTATTTTTATTTATTTATGTATTCATTTTTTAAAATTAATTTTATTTTTTATAGAAACTCCATCATCATCACAGTTAGTTGGGGTTTATGTCCAGGGACCACTGCCACAGCTGACTGAGAGCAAAGAACATGTGACTATTACCTGTCTTCTGGTCGGCCGTAATCTTAATGATTTCTCCATCACCTGGAGAGTAGGTGGCAGCAAAATTACCGAGAGTTATGATGTCCTAACTAATCCCCCAGTGAGTCATAACAATGGAACAGAGACTCGACAGAGCTTCCTTAAAATGTCAGCAGTGGATTGGGATGGACATACAAACATTTCTTGTGAAGGAAAACATCCATGTTCCAATCATGGGAATGAAAACCATATAAGCAAAAGCAGAGGTAATATTAGAAATGTAACAAATCTTTCTAAACTTCATGTTCCTCTGGTTGTGACTGTATTTTTATGGTTCTCTTCCTTTTGTGTTTTTCAAGACTTCCTTGAGCCAACAGTGAAGATAATACAACCAACTGCCTCTGAACTTTCTAAGTCTGACATCCTAACGCTTGTTTGCCTAGTGTCTGAATATTTCCCTGCTAACATCATAGTGCACTGGGAAGAAGATGGCCGGACTCTCGCATCCTCACATTACGTAAACAGTCCTCCATGGAAATACTCAGGGAGCAGCTCTTACTCTATGAGCAGCAGACTAAACATATCCAAAACTGAAGCCACAAGGTCTACGTATTCTTGTGTTGTCAAACAGGAGTCATCTAAAGCGCCTGTTAAAGACAATATAACTGATGTGTTTGGTGAGCTGCCATTTAGCATTTAATATTTACCTATTATTTCCATTATAATCATTTTAACAGACTGATTAAAATTGATTGACTGATTGCTAAAAATGTTGTGGATATCTTTCCAGCCTCAGTGATCTACAGCCAGCCATCAGTCTACTTGTTTCAGGGCTCTAATGAACTTGTGTGCCTGGTCTTTGGCTTCAGCCCTGTATCCATTAACATCACTTGGTTTCAAAATGGAGGCACAGAACCGCTGAACTACAACACTAGTGAGCCCCACAGAGGCCCAGATGGAAAGTTCAGTGTCAAGAGCCACCTTTACCTGTCCCAAGAAATATTCTTACCTGGGGTGGTCTTCACCTGCCGGGTGATCCATGCCAACACCACCCTGTCCCGGAATATATCGAAACCAGGTACTGCATCATTCACTGATTGATTTTTTTTCTTGCACATATAAGGTCCTATTAAGTAATGTGAAGGACATGTAAAGTCCATTATTTTTCCAATCTCTTTTCAGCTTCTTTGTTAGTATAATAATGTCAAGTAAGTGATAAATAACCAAATGTATACATTATTCACAGATACGATGAAATATTGTAATTTATTTGACAACATTGTGCATGCTGATGTGAATGAAGACACAGCTGAGGAAAGCTGGAATGTGGCTTTCACCCTCACTGGTTTTTTCATCATCGCCACCATATATGGTATCATAGTTACATTATTTAAGGTAAGCACTTGTCATTTGATTGTTTAAAAGTAAGATTCACGTCTAGCTTCTCATTTGAACCATGAAGATTATTATAATTATTGTTATTATTATCTGTACAAGGGAGACAGGGAGCATAAAAATATGTACATGCACTGTCATTACAGTATGATGCTGTGATGATTTATATTGTGACACACCATTCTAATCTGACATTCCAGTCTGTATTATGTCTATGTAGGCTTTCAGTCATCCATGTCATGATAGTCTAAGGAGATTGGAAAGAAAGCAACTTGACTTTTTTTAAGTTATATGAAGAGGTTTCGCCTGTCATCCAAGACGTTTTTTCAGTTCTAAAACCAAACGATGGAGAGTCCCCGGTATTTAAACCTTGGCACAGGTTGTCCTTTACCAGCATTGCAAGAGTTAGCTTTAAATCAACACCTAAAGGATAAAGATCACTCTTGGCAGTGTTGGGATCACACCAAGTGCCTAAACCCCCACTCACATCTTCCCTCAGGTGACCTCAATAGGTCATATGACTGGGTGAGGTCTCACAGTGGTTTATCAAAAAGCTATGGTGATAATTACTTTTTTCATTCATTGGATCAAATGATGAGGCACATGGCTAATATCGGTCAATGACCCCCTTAAGAGACAACACTCACTAGTGTTTAAGGACCTGGAACTCCCCACCATCTAGTTTAAGAACTCAAGAAGTCATTTGAAGGAGAGGTGAAACATCTTCACAAAACCTAAAGGAGTCCAGTTACTTTCTTTCTCAGCTTCTAAGTCTGTATTATGACATTCCATTGGGTGCTTAGTTGAACTTTCAAATATGACAAATATATAAATGTATATTATAATAATAATAAAATGTTGTTGTTTCTATTACACTTTAATACACTTTTTATTTCAAGAGAAAACAATACAAAGTTGTCACTAAAGGATTACATTTTCTCTCTCATTTTTTCTTTCAGACTAAACCATGATGTTCACAGGACGGTTCATGTATTATGACTGAAATGTCTAAGTTCTGGGGGTTTGAACAGCACCTGTCCTGACTAGTTTGAACATGTAATGCTTTGTTTTTCCATTGTTATTGATGACATTGTTTATGCTTTACAATTTTTGGCATTTGTGTTTTAGTTTTGTGCTAGATGCGACATGTATGTAAGACAAGTGAGAAATGCATTAAAAATCAATAAAGAAAACAAATAACTAACTATCTTCAGTTCTTCTTGAATTAAGAAAAATGCTAACTTGCCTTACAGAATACAAGTAATGACACATACTAATATAAAACTGTTTATCTTTGGAAAATTGTGTTGTGCACTATCATGTTGTATTACTTGGATTTTCCACAAGAGTGAGACAAAGCTCCATGTGTAGTAGCAGCAATGTGGGTGCAGCCTCTATGTGAAAACCTATCATAATTTAAAGATGCTGACAGATGCAGTGGGAAGGCAGTGGTGTTATGAAGAGGTGCATTCATTTCCAACCACAAAGAATGTTTTTATAACTCTTCCTCTTTCCAGACATACACAGAGTCAGTGTAAATCTGTGAACTCTGTCTTTAAGTGAAAGCTTAGAGTGTGTTTCCATGTGCATTTGTGTACCTTGTGGGTTTGGAGGAATTCACATTTGGGAGGGATGACACAAAACAAATTAAGCCTTACTATTGGCTACATCTGAAATGATCTGGCAGTGTGTTGCCCCAATTGGCTGAAGACCCTGTGGCAGCCAGCCCTAATCTTTGAAGCTGTTGCTAATGAACAACATGCCGCTGCCAGTCTAAGTGGCAAGGAGCCCAGCAGCAAGGAAGCAGGGCACCATGCCCAGCAGAATGCCTGACAGCGTCTCCATGTCTGACACCCCCACCAAACACCCTCCCCCAGGTGCTTACCTGAACCCTTCCCTGTTTCCTTACATACCAATGATGAATTTAAACCAAACATCCTACATGAGCTAATAATCCACCAGTACAATGTATACATGTATATATTAAATTGGATTGTAGGATGGATTCTTAAAGCGCCAATTTGCAGACGCTGTGAGGGAATGTACCCCCAATATTACCCAAACCACTTCCCTTTATCCTGAAGTCTTTGTGTCTCAGTATTTTATCTGCCCTTGTTATTGATGCTACAGCTTTGTCTTTATTCAAGAAATCCCACTGAGTGTTTTCTCTTATGAAAACAAATGATGAACTACAGTAAATAAAGTAATTTCATACCTCAAAACATCACAGTGACAAAAATTATGAATCCAGAGGCAAACACAATCCAACCATGAAAACTGCATCATGCCAGGGACCTTTCTCCCATTAAAACATGACTGGATCATTTACTGGAGGAAGCAGAAATGAGGGTCTAACAACAGTGTACCACTGCACTCTAGTGGATGTAGTAATTATGACATGGGAAAAAATAAAGCTTACTGCAAAATAAGACGTCACAATGAGTCCCATTGTCTGCACAGAAAAGTGGTTAGTACGGATGATTGGGGTTTAGAAACACAATAAATAAATAAATGAAATAATATCATATCACAGGACAGTTTCCACTTCAAACTGATATTCAACATGGCTTTGCCTCATAATCAAGTCTGCTTCTGATTTTTGCATTTCAGTTTTTTAAGGTCATGTAGGAACAAATTACTAATTGCTGAGAGTTTCCAGGTATCTGTTTAAGTCACAGTTATTATCAAATCGTAGTAACATGTGTGAAGGTCCCAGTGTCCAAAAGGGAGAAAATACCTTTTTAGTCTAAAAAAAGAATTTAAAAAATGCCTTCCTAAAAGCTAGCACTATTAAACACTGGTCATAGAAAACAGAAACAACAACAGGTTTATCTTGACCACTGTAGTCACGCTGACAAAGAGTCAAAGTTCCAGGTCACGTATGTCTTTAACTTTAACTTGCAAGGATTTCATGAATTTCTTGAATGAGTGTTCATCCAAATATGAAGAACAAAAACAGATTTTTAGTTTTAGTCTCCTTTTCTATTTAATAGTTATTTGTTATATTATGAGTTAGCTAACATAAACTAATGTAAGTCTATAACCAGCAACTGACCAACACAGTGATGTAATGTTCTACACTGACACAAGATGGCACTAAATATGTTCTAAAAACTTTTAACACTTATCTCTTAACTTGAGCTTCACAGACAGTGTTAAATCTATGTCCTTTTTTTGACAGCAGGGCTCCCTGGTGTGAATTAATTAGCTTTTATAGTTGTAGTGTTTCATGTTTTCTTTAATGACTTCTGAAGTTTAGACTATTTCTCTCGTATTAATCATTCTGAGTTAATTTCAATCATTTCTACCTCGAAACCATGATTATGCCATTTAGACTCCATTCCTACAAGACTGCTCAAATAAATTGATGATTAATAATGTTTAAATTCTAAATGGGAATAATCTGTCTGTATTAAAAGAGTAGATACCACAGGCTTTTAAAGTGGTGGTAACTAAACCATTACTTAAAAAGCTCTTACTTGATTCAACTGTCTTATCTAATTACAGGCCAATCTCCAACCTTCCTTTTATGTAAAAAAAAAAAAAAAAAAAAAAGAAGAAGAAGAAGAAGAAGAAGAAGAAAATCTTGAAAGAGTAGCTGTAAAACAGAAAACTAATCATCAGGATTTATTTGAAAAGTTTAAGTCAGGATTCAGAATTCATCACAATACAGAAACAGCAAATTATGAATGATCTTCTTATATGCTCTGACTGTGGACTCATCTTTATGCTTGTCCTGCTAGACTTTTGTGCAGCAGTCCATAACACTGACCACAATATTTTACTCCAGAAATTAGAACACAATGTAAGTATTAAAGGCACTCTGCTGCTGTGATTTGAATCATACCTATCTGATAGATTCCAGTTTTAGCATGATAATGAGGAGTCTTTCTCAGACACAAAAGTTTTTCATGGATTTCCTCCAGGTCTGTGCAATGATTCAATAATTTTTCACATCATGCACACATTATTATGCTTTCCTAAACTTTATTAAGTTAATATTATTAGAAAAGAGCGCAAACATTTTTATTGTTATGCAGATGATACCCAGCTCTATTCATCTATGAAGTAAGATGACACAGGTGAACTAGTTAAACTACAAAAATCTTTTGAAGACCTGCTGACATAAAAATCTTAGAAACATGATGTCTAATCAGATACTTACCTTAGATGGCATTACCTTTGAGAAGGAAAGGAGAGAGCAGTTGCTGTTTCATCAGGTAAGAATACAATTTCATTTCAGAGATCACTACTTAAGTTGGATGAAATGTATTGTGTTTTTGTAAGAATTTGCCCTCAACTCTGTGAAAGGACATTCAACAACTTTACACTATTGTTTACATGCAATGACTTTTGTTCATGTTCTGCATTTAAAATAATGTTCTGATGTATGTGTCGACTAACAGAAGAGTAAACTTATATTGGAGGAGGCTGATGGGCAAACTGCCTCTAAAAAGATGTTGCAGGGAATGATTCGGGTACTTGAAATGTCTTTTCTATTGTTTTCTCTTTAATCAGTTCTAAGTGAAAATGTCTGATATATTGTATTTCTATTATGGTATCTTAATGGCTGTTGCCTTGTGTACATAATAAACTAATACTCCTGTGAGCTATAGGGTATATATGCTGTACACCCTTCCTACTGGATTTTGTTGCATCTGCGTCTCCATGTTAATTTGTGTGTTTCCCCTACAGCTCCACACCGTCCAGGCAGCAAAAAAACATGCATGTGCTCATTGCGAGCTTGTAACAAGAACGCTCTGCTGTCAAGGGTGAGCATTGGCTAATGGTCGTCATGTGACTAATGCAAGCCAGATCCTTTTATTTGGGAAAATTATAAATAATAGTTAAAAGTTATTGCTGGAGGGCACAGACTTGACCCGCAGACCAAAAAAGAAAATTTAAAAAAAATTAAAACGAAAAAGAAAAAGAAAAATGCCAGATTGCTGTGGTGATGAAAAGCATTAATAATCCTTTAGCTGAACTTTTATTTTCTAGAAATAACATTTCAACCTTGAATAGAAAAAATGCCAGGAGAAAACCAAATATTGAACAAAATATTAACTGGTTTGGTTTTAAAATTATTACTTTTTATGTATATCTTTGACATATATTTTGGCTTGCTGAAAGCTAACTACCTAGCTAACTTTGTTCTCACTTTGAATCCGTGATCCAGTGAGCACATCAGGCACCCCAGGACACCAATCTGAGACAGAATTAGACATGAAGGTGCATCATGAGTCTAAGAAGGTGGCAACAAGGTCAACACAAGGCTCAAGAAAAACTGAAGACAGTCTGTCAGTGAATTGAAGTGAACTTTCACTGTATAATTGGGCATATTTAGAACTTGGAGCTAGTTATTTTTGTACATTGGATATGTTGAAATATTACACTACAGGGAGTGCAGAATTATTAGGCAAATGAGTATTTTGTCCACATCATCCTCTTCATACATGTTGTCTTACTCCAAGCTGTATAGGCTCGAAAGCCTACTACCAATTAAGCATATTAGGTGATGTGCATCTCTGTAATGAGAAGGGGTGTGGTCTAATGACATCAACACCCTATATCAGGTGTGCATAATTATTAGGCAACGTCCTTTCCTTTGGCAAAATGGGTCAAAAGAAGGACTTGGCAGGCTCAGAAAAGTCAAAAATAGTGAGATATCTTGCAGAGGGATGCAGCAGTCTCAAAATTGCAAAGGGTCTGAAGCGTGATCATCAAACAATCAAGCGTTTCATTCAAAATAGTCAACAGGGTCGCAAGAAGCGTGTGGAAAAACCAAGGCGCAAAATAACTGCCCATGAACTGAGAAAAATCAAGTGTGCAGCTGCCAAGATGCCACTTGCCACCAGTTTGGCCATATTTCAGAGCTGCAACATCACTGGAGTGCCCAAAAGCACAAGGTGTGCAATACTCAGAGACATGGCCGAGGTAAGAAAGGCTGAAAGACGACCACCACTGAACAAGACACAAGCTGAAACGTCAAGACTGGGCCAAGAAATATCTCAAGACTGATTTTTCTAAGGTTTTATGGACTGATGAAATTAGAGTGAGTCTTGATGGGCCAGATGGATGGGCCCGTGGCTGGATTGGTAAAGGGCAGAGAGCTCCAGTCCGACTCAGACGCCAGCAAGGTGGAGGTGGAGTACTGGTTTGGGCTGCTATCATCAAAGATGAGCTTGTGGGGCCTTTTCGGGTTGAGGATGGAGTCAAGCTCAACTCCCAGTCCTACTGCCAGTTTCTGGAAGACACCTTCTTCAAGCAGTGGTACAGGAAGAAGTCTGCATCCTTCAAGAAAAACATGATTTTCATGCAGGACAATGCTCCATCACACGCGTCCAAGTACTCCACAGTGTGGCTGGCAAGAAAGGGTATAAAAGAAGAAAAACTAATGACATGGCTTCCTTGTTCACCTGATCTGAACCCCATTGAGAACCTGTGGTCCACCATCAAATGTGAGATTTACAAGGAGGGAAAACAGTACATCTCTCTGAACAGTGTCTGGGAGGCTGTGGTTGCTGCTGCACGCAATGTTGATGGTGAACAGATCAAAACACTGACAGAATCCATGGATGGCAGGCTTTTGAGTGTCCTTGCAAAGAAAGGTGGCTATATTGGTCGCTGATTTGTTTTTGTTTTGTTTTTGAATGTCAGAAATGTATATTTGTGAATGTGGAGATGTTATATTGGTTTCACTGGTAAAAATAAATAATTAAATTGGGTATATATTTGTTTTTTGTTAAGTTGCCTAATAATTATGCACAGTAATAGTCACCTGCACACACAGATATCCCCCTAAAATAGCTAAAACTAAAAACAAACTAAAAACTACTTCCAAAAACATTCAGCTTTGATATTAATGAGTTTTTTGGGTTCATTGAGAACATGGTTGTTGTTCAATAATAAAATTATTCCTCAAAATTACAACTTGCCTAATAATTCTGCACTCCCTGTATGACAACGCTTTTGACCCCTGGGGGAAAGGCACAATGGTTACGGTTAGATCAGGGAAAATGAGTCAGTTTTTTTTCCTTAATGTTAAGATTTAAATTTAAATGAATGAATGAATGAATGAATGCTTTATTGGCCATATGCAGGTTGTCCCACAGAGGAATAGGACCCCCCCCCCCCCCCCCCCCCCCCCCGACTTACACACACAACAACAAAGACATCACATGGGAATACAGTCGGAGATCGGCAGCGTTGGGAGAATAACACTGAAAAAATTACACAACAATGGGAAGAGTACAAGAGGAAAAAAAGAGACCTCTTCACACGCTGGGCAACCTATGGGAGGACAGCATGAGAACAGGAAACAAAAAAACTCCTCTGCACAGAGAGCACATTAATGTCCACATCACAACATCAGAGCACATGACAAGCCACAGGGGATGGATAGGGTGGTGGGGGGTAATCCGAAGGAACACAGTGTAAAGACTGTGTTGTTGTTTTTAACAATTCAAAATCTCAATTTGCAGTAGTATTCCACATAATTTTCTTATCATAAAATAATATGGAAACACACAGAAATGTGCAAACAGGTTTTTGTTTTGAGCTGTAAATAATTATTTAGATTGTGGCCATTCGTTTGATTACTGGGGAAAGGGCACAATGGTCACTATCAGTTCAGGTATGAATTCTAACATTATTCTTATAACTAACTTTTTTTTCCTGCTTAATTATATGAAATCTGATAAAGAGAAAAGTTACAGTTACATCAGGTAAGGTGATCTAATTCTGTCATTTTAATTTATGATTCTAATTTAAATTGTGATTTATTTTTTTTAAAGAAATGTGGTTGTGAGAAAATTCAATACCATCATTTGTGGACTACTAAGGGATAAATGGCTTATAATTTACAGACTTGGTTTAAATGTTGGTGGTGAAAATCAGGTTTTGTTCAGTCTTTTGAATCTCTTTATATTAACTGGAGAATATATCAGATTGTAGAATTTATTAGATGGGGCGTAAGGTTTTTGTATGCAGTTGTCAGTAAGTTGTTAGACTGTGACTACGCTTATGACTCCTGGGGAAAGGGCACGACAGTCACTGTCACATCAGGTATGAATTGTTATCTTTCTTGCTAAAGAGAGAAATTCCTGATCCCCCGGTACGATACAATGTATTCATTTTCATTTGTTTACAACTATAATGATAAATTTGATAAATTAAGTACTTATTTCAACAATTGTTGTAGTTTGTTACAGAATATGTTAAAAAAAAAAAGAATTTCAGACCAATTTTGTGAGAAGTAAGAAAAGTATCCATTAACTATTTCAAATGGCTTTAAGACTTATAAAATGGCTCTCCAGTTACAGCGCCATCAGTTAAGATATGTCTCCATTGGATGCAAGTTCTAATTTTACTTTTTGTCAGTGTGGTCTAAGGAGCTTGGAAAGAAAAGCGAAAAATTTCTTGTTCAAGTTACTTTTGTTCAAGTTCAAGCAACATAAAGAAGTCCAGACACTTTTCTTTCCAAGTTCCTTACATTACGATGACCTGGATGACTGAGAACCTTCACAGACTTTTTGTCAGTGTCACTTCAAATGTGAATTGTGTTCATATACATTTGCTATAAAAATGCGATATCGTCGAAATGGTTGTTGTGGCGAATCCACTTAGCCAAAAAAATGGATCGGACATCAATTGGAGAAACGATAGTCTTTATATAAGGCTTCAAAAGGGGGATGTACAACAAATAAACTGCTCGACATCAGAGCAACATATAATGGCTTCCCAAACTTTCTTTGCTAGCTAAAACCCAGAGTAACTTTCGTCTACCACAAAGGATTCTGGGAAACGCAGTTTCTAATGAAATAAACTGTTAAATGCTCCCTTTTAGCAGAAAATTAAATCTATAATTAACAGCCCTCACTAAACATGTGACTAACACTTAAATCACTTACAAAATAATCAAAATGCTGTTATCAAACAAAAACTGCAATAAAGTTACAACATCCTCCCCCCCCCGATGAACAATCTGTTCATCTAAAGCTCTAGGTTATACAACAACTGAATCGGTCTTCTTAACAGAGTCCCCGTTGTCGTGCGAACTAAGCAAGATCTAACAAGACCGTCTCGACCAGGAAACATTTCTTCAATTCTTCCAAGTTTCCACACTTGTCTGGGGAGGTTGTCATGCCCAATGAGCACGACATCCCCTAGTTTTAGGGGTGTAGGCTTCAACTCCAACAGATAGTCCCTTCTCCAGGTGTTCCAGAAGTTGGTCATAAGTTTCTGCCGGTATCTCCATCTCCGAGTAATATCCTCTTTGTTAGGTGTTGGATTGTGTGTGTCCTTCGGGATTGACTTGGGTGGTAGAGATGTCAGTCGTTTGCCCACCAAAAAGTGGGCTGGAGTAAGTGGTTGCGGTTCATTTACCTCGTTGTGCACAAAGGTGAGAGGCCTAGAGTTCAGAGTAGCTTCGACTTCCGCCAACACAGTACACATTTCTTCAAAGTGGAGTGAAGCTCTACCTAACACCTTCTTGAGACAGATTTTCACTGATCTGACAAGACGTTCCCAGAATCCACCCCACCAGGCTGCTCTTTCTGCAATGAACTTCCAAGTAATTCCTCTTTCCGAAAAAAACTCCAGAAAATGTGGGTCTTTAATTGTCTTCCACAGCTCCTTCAAATCTTGGTCTGCTCTCTTAAATGTTCTGGCATTGTCAGAATAGATAACTCTGCATAGCCCTCTCCTGGCAATGAATCTCTTCAACGCTAGCAAAAATGTCTCAGTTGACTGATCTGACACAAGCTCTAAATGGACCGCTCGTGTCACAGCACAGGTAAATAGGGCAATGTAGGATCTTTTCACAGAATCCTCTGTTTTCACATAGAGTGGCCCAGCAAAATCCACACCTGTAACTTCGAATGGTGGTGACTCGGATATTCTGTCCCTAGGCAAAGGTGCAGTTAACTGATGCCCAGCTTTTGCCTTAAACCTCTTACACACAGTGCATCTGGTCACAATGCTCTTAACCAGCTGCCGAGCCCGGATGATCCAATATCTCTCTCTTATTTGTACAAGAGTGTCCCTCACTCCTGAATGCATCACCCTTTTGTGACAGTCCTGTATCAGCAGTTCTGAAAATCTGTGTTTGTTTGGCAGAATCCAAGGATGCTGCTCTCTGAATGTGAAGTCCGACTGCTGCAGCCTGCCTCCAACACTAAGCAGCTCATCTTCATCAAGGAATGGTTTCAGTTCCTGAATCTTACTGTCATTCATCATAGGTTTTCCTACTTTCAGTCTCTGGACCTCCTGGTGAAAACTGTGATGTTGTGCAACCTTAATCCAGTACTTCTCAGCATCAAGAAGCTCATTTGCTGTCAGCTCACCTCGCATCTTTGGTTGCATCGTTGTTTTTGCATTGGCTATGAATCTCCTAATCCATGCTGTCACTCTGAGCACTCTCTTCAGTTCGCTGTAACTCTCAAGCTTCAGTATTGGTTCACAGATGTCAGTGTCATTAGCAGCAAACTGCATGGCTATTTGATAACTGGATTTAAGTTCTACATTCATTTCGTCTGAAATGTTTTCATCTTCAGACTCAGGCATCCGATCTTCTGATACAAGAAAACTAGGGCCATTCCACCATAGCTGGTTTTGTAGTAGGGCCTCCACTGATTGTCCTCTTGTGGGCAGGTCAGCGGGATTAGCTTTCCCTGGGATGTGTGACCATGAAGATGGACTCGTAAGAGTCTGGATCTCAGTCACTCGGTTTGCAACAAACGGTTTCCACCTTTGTGCCGAACTGCAAATCCATTGCAAAGTGATCATGGAGTCAGTCCACATTTTTATTTGGGCTTGCTCCATCTTCAGCGAGATGATCAAGTTGTTCGCCAATCTGGCCCCAATCACAGCTCCCATGAGTTCCAGACGTGGCAACGTCATTTTCTTTAGGGGATCCACCCTGGCTTTAGATGCGACCAAGCTCATTGTCGTTTCTCCTTCTCGTGTTTTGCCTTGCAGATAGGCCACAGCACTGTATGCCCTTTCACTGGCATCACAAAACACATGTAATTCCAAGCCATCTTTGCTTTCTTGTTGCATATTGATTTGGTACCACCTTGGTATGGTGAGCTGGTGTAACTGAGTAAGCTCTGAACACCACTGTTGCCATTCTTGTGCCAGATCTGGTGGCAATTCCTCATCCCAAGAGAGCCCCCTCTCCCACATTGCTTGGAACATGCACTTGACCCTAATGGTGAAGGGGTTCAGAAACCCAAGTGGGTCATAAATTCGTGCTGAGGACTGCAGCACGCTTCGTTTGGTTCCTTTCTTCTCTGTTAGAAGCCTCACTAGTGAACTAAGGTCAAAGGTGAAATCATCTGGCTCTGGCCTCCACACTAATCCAAGCACCTTTAATGCTACTCCATTCGTTTCAGGTGCCATCATGTAGTTTGTGGAGCTCTTCTCCCATTTCTGCCTCAGTTCAGCTGAGTTTGTCATCCATTTGCAAAGTTCCATACCAGCAGCCGCCAGTATCTCTTTGGCATTCGTCGTTATGTGATACGCCTCTTCCACTGAGCGTGTACTTGAAATGAAGTCATCTACGTAAAGTGACTCCCTTATTGTATTCACCACTTGTGGTTGGCTTGTTTCATATTGTTTTAGATGTCTTTGAATTGTCGCTGCAAGCAGAAACGGGCTTGGTGTAACTCCAAACACCACTCTCGTCATCCTCAGAATGCGCAGGTGATCATTCACTTCTCCATTCGGTGCACCTGAGAACCACAGGAACCTGACTGCATCTCTGTCCCCTTCTGCAAGACGTATTTGCAGGAATGCTTGTTTTATGTCTGCCAGAAAGGCGATTTCGTGTTCCCTAAATCTAAGGAGAACACTGAGCAGATCTGGATTCAAATTTGGGCCTGTAAATAAGCAGTCATTCAGCGACAGACAGCCTTCTTCATGGGACGATGCATCAAAGACCACTCTTAATTTTGTAGTTGCTTTGTCCTCTCTCAGCACTGCATGGTGAGGCATATAATACATTACAGAATCTGTGCTGCTGTTTGGTGTCACTTCCTCTGCAATGTTCTGGTCCAAGTAGTCCTCCACCACTTGATTATACCTGCTGAAGAGTGTGACATCCTTCTTAAATCTTTTACTCAGACCTTCCAGCCGTTTTTTGGCAACTCTGTAGTTGTCTGAGAGCCCTACCCTTTCTGGCTTCCATGGCAACTCCACCTGATATCGTCCATCTTTAAACATAGTTGTTCTCTCAAACATCTGCAGAGCCTCATCATCTTCTGGATTCTTTGTTGTCTCATTTGTAATACCCAGAGACTCTATTTCCCAGAATGCTTTCAGTTGCTTGGAGAGGAGTTTCTCTTCCTCACACGGAAGGAACATGCAGGCTGCCTCTGTAACACTTGATGCAGAAACCGGCCCCTGAACAGACCATCCGAAGGTGCTCTCCAGTGCCACCAATGTTTCTGTAAGTCTCTCCACCCTTCCTGTCACGATCTGCCAATAGTAGTCAGCTCCTATGAGGACAGCAAGCTCTGGTTCCTCATTGGATCCTGGGAAGTCAGCCAGTTGTAATCCTCTTTTCTTAAGCTCATGCTGGATCTGTTCACCAGGAACCTTCATTATTGCCGAGCACACTTGTGGGGTCTCCACAGCTTCTATTACAATACTCTGGCTAGGATCCCAGATATTTTGTAGCATAACCTTCACTATGCCGCGCTGTGATCTTGTGGGAAAGGAGGACCCAAATGTGTGTAGTGTCAATGTCTCTTGCCTTATTACTGGTAAATTTAGGCTCTTCACCAACGTTTCATGTATGAAGCTTCTTTGGCTGCCTCCATCTAATAAGCAACGAGCTATCCTTCTGCCTGACGGGCCTTCAATCCACACAGTGTTCTGTTCACCTGGTTTCACTCTTACTGAATGAGGGAGCACGGAGGAGACCACTGCTTCTTCTGGTTGGGATGGGGCCTGTACATCCACCCTTTCACCACCGCACACAGCAACGTGATGTCTCCGTCCACATTTCTCACAGGACACATTCTTGGTCTTACAGAATCTTGCAATGTGTTTCTGTCCCAAACACACAAAACATCTCCCCATTCTCTTTAACTTGTCCTTTCTTTGAAGCGTGTCATTATTTGGGCAGTTTTGCGATTTGTGATCGTCACTCTCACAGAATATACAGGTGTTTTGTTTCTGGCTGGCTGTGTACAGGGCAGCAGTAGATTGTATGCTAGGCCTTTTAAACCTCACATCGTTGAACGGTGGCTTGTACAGTTTATTTTCAGCTTTCTGTGGGTTGTACGACTTTGTCATTTGCAGCGCTCTTTCCCTGCTCTGAACCTCCTTCTGTAGGAATGTAACCATTTCTGACACTTTCCACTCTTCATCTCCATTTCTCTGACGGCTGTATTCAAGAGCTATATCATCTGGAATCATCTTTAGCAATATTGGGCATAACAAGCTTCCGTAGCTTTCTTACACTACACCCAATGACTCTAAACTTCTGATCTGAATTTCACATTCATCATATAGCTGCCTCAAAGCATGCACATCAGAGGATTTTTTAACAGGTGTGAGGTTCAGCAGTTTTGACATGTGCGCACTAATTACTACATCCTTTCTTCCAAATCGGTTTTGCAGTAACTCAATTGCGTTGTCATAATTTTCATCCGTCAACATTAGTCCTGCAACTGCCTTTGCTGCTTGGCCAGTGAGATAGGTTTTCAAATAGGTAAACTTCTCTCCTTTGCATAGTGCATCATTGTGGTGAATAACAGCTTCATATTGACTCCAAAACTCCTGCCACAAACTGGCATCTCCATCATATTTGTGAATGATCAGCTTAGGAAGCTTTACCGATGCTCTCTGTGCCAATGAATGAGCAGAGTTAGCGTCACTCACCCTTTGATGTGCGGCTCGTTAGCGGCAATCCTCATTTCTCTTAATTATGCGCCGTGCACGGCTCTTGGACAGGATGATGCGCTCCTTATATTCCTCTGTGCTTTCGATCTCCATTTCCAGGTCATCCAGAGCTGTTTTACGTTCTATTTCACTATCTAAGGCATACAAGCTGAGCTCCTTTGCCGACAGCATTTCCAGTAATGCGCTCAGATGGTCAGTGTCCGGATCTGGTTTAGCCATTTCGGAGTCAATTTGATGTACAAGTCGTGTGGTAGCACCTCTTATCGTCCCACGTTTCCGTTTTGTTCTTTCCATTTCTCTCTGATGCTCGTCATCTGCCACTCCCGCAGCTTCGGCGGCCGCGGCTCCACGTAAGTCCTGTTCGCTCATTTCTCCCGGGTTTCGGCACCAAAAAATGTTGTGGCGAATCCACTTAGCCAAAAAAATGGTTCGGACATCAATTGGAGAAACGATAGTCTTTATATAAGGCTTCAAAAGGGGGATGTACAACAAATAAACTGCTCGACATCAGAGCAACATATAATGGCTTCCCAAACTTTCTTTGCTAGCTAAAACCCAGAGTAACTTTCGTCTACCACAAAGGATTCTGGGAAACGCAGTTTCTAATGAAATAAACTGTTAAATGCTCCCTTTTAGCAGAAAATTAAATCTATAATTAACAGCCCTCACTAAACATGTGACTAACACTTAAATCACTTACAAAATAATCAAAATGCTGTTATCAAACAAAAACTGCAATAAAGTTACAACAATGGTCTTGTGGGGTGACCGTGGTTCAGGGGGTTGGGAAGCTCATCTTGTAACTGGAAGGTTGCTGGTTCGATCCCCAGCTCTGTCTGTCTTGGTCGTTGTGTTACTTCACTTCACCTACCTACTTCACCGTCTACTGGTGTTGGCCAGAGTGGCCAATGGTGCGATATGGCAACCCTGCTTCTGTCAGTCTGCTCCAGGGCAGCTGTGGCTGCTTCCACCAGTGTGTAAATGTGAAAGTGAATGAATAGTGGAATTGTAAAGTGCTTTAAGGGTCTCGAAATCCATTATTATTAACAGATAGCGTATTTTGGGTGATTTGATAGGATTTTATAATATATTATAATTAATATAATATAATAATTAATTAGTCCCAGAAGTAATTGCTTCTGTGTATCATCAGTACTAAGTATATTCAGTACTATGATACGGTGCTGTAGACTATTGGGGAAAGGGGACAACAGTCATTGTTTCATCAGGTAAGTAAACCATTTCAGCCAAATATCAATGCTAAAGTGGAATCAAATTTAATGTGTTCTTAAAAGAGTTTGCCATCAACACTGTGAAACGAAGTTTACTAACTTTATGTTATTCTTTTATTTATTTCATTTTTTTATTGTTTTTTTGTCCACATTCTGCATTTAAAATAATTTAGAAAAATGATCTATACACTAACAAAATCTGGAACTTATAACAACAGTAATATATATAATAGCACTGACAGAGGCTGATGAACAAATTGGGATTCGGGGCATTTGAAATGATAAACATTTAAAGGCTAAAGTCTATCTTTAACTAATCTTAGGTGAAAATGTGTGCTTTATTATTGTTTTGCCATTGTGGTATATTAGCCACTTCAAGTCAACCCACTGTGTTTCCCCTGATGCCATGTGGTTCTCAGAGCGGAGATATGGTCACTCTTGCCTGTCTTGCCACTGGGTTTAACCCTCCTGTGATGACTTTCTCATGGACAAAAAGTTCCTTCCTTTGGTCCTCTTCCTTGACAAACACCATTCACTATCCTGCAGTACAGAAAGAGAATGTTTATACTGGAGTCACTCAACTCCGAGTGAGGAGACAGGACTGGGTTGCAAGACAGACTTTCCAGCGCAAGAAAATGGATGGATGGATTTCTATATTTATGAATAGTATGTTCATTTAAATTAATAATTCAATGCTTTTGCATACATACATTTGTGTACATCTTTTTTTTCAGTGCTGTTTAAGAGGAATCCAACTCATAAAGTGATTTCCTCTCCTGATGAGGACAGTACCTATTCTGCCTCCTGCTTTGCCAAAGAGTTTGCACCAAAGAAACATGATATCAAATGGCTGAAAAATGGAGCAGACGTCACCAGCAAAATAGATCTGATCACTACAGTTTCTGAATCAAGTGTACAACACAACAAGTTTTCACACAGTAAATTCCAGTGATGTGAATGAAGATACTGAATTCACTTGTGTTTACAGGAGGGCAAAGTAGATCTTTGAATAAAAGCGAGATAGACAACACACTAGGTGAGAAAAAAAACCAAAAAATGTTTTTTTGCTCTATGATTTTGTAATAAATCAAAATAAAACCATAAAACCAAGTCATATAGAATTTGTTTTGAGTAGTTTCTTTAACTTCTAATGTACTGATATGAAAGTGCTAGTTATTTCAACAGCTTCAACTTTTGGAGGAATTTAAAAATAATAAAAAAAATAAATAAAGATAAAGTTTGACGAGAACTAATAGCCAATAAATTGAGGTACAACACATAATACATAATTTTTTTTTCTCCCCATCAGATTTTTTCACAACCACAGATCTGAAAAACAGTACGTTACAATACACACACATGCGTACACATACATATGTCGTCATATATACATAATTTTATCTCATGTCTTGACTTTAAACTTATACATAATCTCCCTGTTTAGCTGAGTATCAATTCCTGATGGGACAGAGCCAGCGGTGACAATCCACATCCTCTCACAGCTGCACACTGACCAATTTTAGCCTGAAGATGAAATCACTCTGTGTCTGGTCACCATTACTGTCAATAAGATGTATATATGCTATTCTTTTTACTTATTTCAGTTTTTTGTGATTGATTTTTGTCCATATTATGCATTTAAAATAACTTACAAAATGATGTTGTGTAGACTACTAAAGAAGTGACACTTATTAGTATATAATAATATATATATTACTATATAATATTAATATTTAACACTAATGGAGAGTGATCAACGAAATGGGACATAAATCAGGACATTTGAAATGCTAAACATTTAAAATGTAATGTATTTCAAGATGGGATTTATTACGCAACATAATCAGCTCAAGTGTTTTCTCTTTAATCACTTCTAAGTGAAAATGTGTGGTATATTATTGTATTTCTATTCTGGTATCTTAATTACTGTTGTCTCCCCTTTCTTAGCCACTGCAACTGCACCCACTGTGTTTCTTCTGGCACCATGTGGTTCTGAAAGTGGAGATATGGTCACTCTTGGCTGCCTTGCCACCGGCTTTAACCCTCCTGCAGTGACTTTCTCGTGGACCAAAGGCGACACTGCCTTGACAGACTTCATCCAGTACCCTGCAGTACAAAAAGGCAATGTTTATACTGGAGTCAGTCAAGTCCGAGTGAGGAAACAGGACTGGGATACACAACAGAATTTCCAATGTGTTGTGAATCACGCTGCTGGGAATGCACAGACTCCTGTCAGACCAACATGTAAGCCTTATGCTAATTCACATTTAATCAGTTTATCTTATTCTATTTGACTTATAAAAGTTTACATGAAAGCTCTGTGAACATATACAAAACTAAACAATTTGAATGAATTTGCACATAAATGCACAGGCTGATATTGTTATAGTCTGTAAGATTTTTGTTAAGTCATTTAATTTCCTTTTCTTAGGTTATTTGAACTCTTGATACATCACATACATAATACATTGCTACAGTAAACTTCAGTGCACCTGCAGTGACTTTCTCGTGGACCAAAGGCGACACTGCCTTGACAGACTTCATCCAGTACCCTTCAGTACAAAAAGGCGATGTTTATACTGGAGTCAGTCAAGTCCGAGTGAGGAAACAGGACTGGGATACACAACAGAATTTCCGATGTGTTGTGAATCACGCTGCTGGGAATGCACAGGCTATTGTTGATCCAATTGGTAAGACTTATGCTAAGTCATTTAATTTCCTTTTCTTAGGTTATTTGAATTCTATATACATCACATACAAAGTACATTGCTACAGTAAACCTATTCAGTGCGCTTTTTCTGAAGTAATATTTCTTATAAATAATTACTGGGCCACATCTAGTGATTGCTTCTTCTAATAAGAGTCAGTTATTGAGTTAATCTCCAGTTTTTGTTTTTTGAAGAAATTATAGTAGAGGCTGACTTTATCGTAAATGCGCCCCAAGCTGCTTATGTTGATAAATAATCTCAACACAGAGAGGAATAACTGTTTGAACTTACAACCAAAACCCAAACTTATTCAAACAAAAAAAAACATAACCAACATAAAATCAAATATTTCACCTCATTAAATAACATGAAATATTGTTAAATATTTCAAAATTCATAATTTTTTCATAGACTTTGTGGAAACACACACACACACATGGTGGAATGAGAACTAGAATATATCCAAGCAGTCTTGCTCATGATTATTAAGCTTTGGTACATTGTCTTTTTTTTAATTCTTCACTCATACGCTGTATTGGGTGTCATATTTGACAGTTCAATGTCACTTGAGAAACAACTGGTTCAGAACTGTTTTTATCATCTAAGAAACATTTCTAAACTCAGACTACTGGTGTCAAAGGCAGAACTTGAGATGATTATTCATGCTATAAATTTTTTTCTCATCTGGATTATTGTAATGGTCTTTTTACTTGTTTCAGCAAATAAGCTTTGGATCGCCTTCAGACTGTACAGAATGCTGCAGCAAGACTTTTAACTGGTACTAACAAGAGGTCACATATTATTGAAAAGTACATTTTAGGTTTCATTTAAAAATTTTAGTTTTAACTTTTAGAGCTCTATATGGTGAAGCTCCACAGTATATCTCTGACCTGTTGAAACCTCCTTCTTCCCGAGCATTTAGATCGTCAGGTCAGAGGTTAATGTTGGTCCCATAGGTTCAAAACACGCTTTTCAGCCACTGGCACCAGGGCTCTTTCTGTTGTGTTTAATGCTGTGTAGACTTCATTGACTCTTTTAAAAAGCAGTTAAAAACATTTTTATACAAACAAGCTTTTAATTAATATTTTTGTCATTGTTTTATATTTTTATTTTATTTATGTTTCTGGTTTTAATGTGAAGCACTTTGTGATTTTTATCTATGAAAAGTGATATATAAATAAATGTTAATTACTTACTGTCCTAATGTTATTGTCCTCTGCGCCTGTCTGAAAAACAGTAGTATGCTTCTTTCCGTCTGTCTACATAATCCTTGTCCTTACTGATCTCTGCCTGTCTCTCTCCACTTTCACTGAGCATTAATACATTTAATTAACTTTAATATTAAATCTGTGTTTGCTTGCCAGTCAATTTATATGCAGAATAGAATACAATAGAATAGAATAGAATAGTCACATTAACTGGAGGGACTTAAACACAGGACTCCTTGGCTCAAAGGAAGGGTTTATTCACAAACACCGGGTGAAATGTACAACAGTGACAAAGTGCTATATACAAGGGATCAGGGCTCCAGGGAATCCACAGGGAAAAGCAGGTGAACAGTCTCACTCCTCTTCTGTCTCTCTTGGTGTCTTACCAGTCTCTCACTCCTCTCTCACACCAGAATCTTTGTAAGGAACAAGGGCAGGTCCACAGTGTCTGTACACAGGAAAACAATGTGTTAACACAAGAAGCAAAACCAAGGGAACTAGATTGCAGTGTCTCAGCCAGGATTTCACTGACACAGGTTAAGCAACAATCCAGCGAAGAGAAGTCTCGATTCTTCCCTTAAGTAAAGGCCAGTTAATGAGACGCAGGTGTTACCCATCTCCCAGGTATGTAGGCCAAAGGTGGGAGCCCACAATGAACTCCGCCCAGGTGACAGAGGGAGAGAGAGGGAGAGGGGAAGAGAGGAAAGAGAAAACACAAAGCAGATTATTTCTCAGGCAGATCTGCTGGACCGTGACAAGAATAAACCTTCATTATCCCAGAAATTTGGGTGTTACACAGCTCTTATAGCAGGGGGAAATATAAAATATAAAAGGAAGACACAAAGTGGTCCTATATACATAAGCAACTGAAGTTCGTATATACAGGTAACAATGTAAAGAAATATGTATAGAATAAATTGTACGGAGATAAGATAACCAAAAGGATGTTAAATTGTCTTATAGAGTCTGACAGCTGCTGGTAAGAATGACCTGTGGTCGTGCTCCATCCTACACTGTGGGTGTAAAAGTCTGCTGCTGAACGAGCTGTTCAGTGCTCATGCAGTCTCAGGCAGGGGATGGGAGCTGTTGTCCATGATGGATGTTAGCTTAGACAAAATCCTCTCCTCCCTAACCTGCTCAATGGACTTCAGAAGAGAGCACTGAAGCTCTGCAGTTCAGTTATTTCCTTTTGTGTCTACAGGAATCCAATTTTCTTTTGGACAATGTGCAAAGTAAAAGTGCTAAGTAAAAGTATATGCGCATAAGGAACTTGTTTGTATAGAAAATCAGTATAGTATGAACATTGTAGCACATTATTTATCTCAGCTTCTGCATATTATTCCCTGCTTCTGCATACACACATTTGTGTGTCCGTTTATGTGTCCGTTTACAGGAGGAGAAAATGCATTTTTGTGTACAGCGCAGCCCATGCACCAGTATGTTAATGACTAACCTCACATTGTGGATGGATTATCTCAGTTGTTCTCCTGACTTTAGTCAAAGTCAAAGCAAACTTTATTGTCATCTCTGCTTTAAACAATACAGTATATTGAGAGACAAGACGACGAGGTTCCAGTTCCATTCAGTGCAAAAAAAACAATAAATATAAGAAGAGTAAGAAATAAATATACACTTTAAGACTAAGGTAAAAGGATCAATAACAATTTAAATTTCGTAAACATGGGCAGGATTATGAGATGCAGCTGGTCAGAATGCTCTCTATGGTGCCCCTGTAGAACATGGTGAGGATGGGAGGAGGAAGGTTGGCAAGCTTTAGGCGTCTCAGGAAGTGGTGGCGCTGCTAGGCCTAGCAACATCTTCACAAAACCTAAAGGAATCCAGTTACTTTTTTTTCTCAGCTTCTAAAACTGTATTATGATATTCCATTTGGTGCTTAGTTGAACTTTCAAATATGACAAATATATACAATTTTGGTTATTGAATGAAATACGTGTATATGCCATATATATGTTGGCACTCAAATTTCCCTGTGCAATGTTTATGCAAACTTTCATTATGATTAGTCCACTAATCTTGGAGCATATAGTATGATGATAATAATAATAATAATAATAATAATAATAATAATAATAATAATAATAATAATAATAATAATAATAATAATAATAATAATAATAAAAGTTGCTGTTGTTTCTTTTATTTATTTCAAGAGAAAACAATACAAAGTTGTCACTAAAGGATTACATTTGCTCTCTCATTTTTTCTTTCAGACTAAATCATGATGTTCACAGGACGGTTCATGTATTATGACTGAAATGTCTAAGTTCTGGGGGTTTGAACAGCACCTGTCCTGACTAGTTTGAACATGTAATGCTTTGTTTTTCCATTGTTATTGATTACATTGTTTATGCTTTACAATTTTTGGCATTTGTGTTTTAGTTTTGTGCTAGATGTGACATGTATGTAAGACAAGTGAGAAATGCATTAAAAATCAATAAAGAAAACAAATAACTAACTATCTTCAGTTCTTCTTGAATTAAGAAAAATGCTAACTTGCCTTACAGAATACAAGTAATGACACATACTAATATAAAACTGTTTATCTTTTGAAAAATTGTGTTGTGCATCATCATGTTGTATTACTTTGATTTTCCACAAGAGTGAGACAAAGCTCCATGTGTATGAAATGCCTTTCTGTCAGTATTTTTACAGTTTTTTCTGATTGCTTAAGCACATTTTTTGTAACTATTGCCTAATTTTGCAAAACTCTTCACACAAATAAGAAAACCTGTCACCCAATAATCAAAACATTGTAGTTCTCTTGCAAAAGCGAACACAGCTAGATTAACTCTTCACACCTTCGTAAAAATGGTGTTTCCGTATCAAACAGTACACACAAGCCATCATCTACTAAGCACACAATGCGCCAACTGCACACTGATGGTATGAATACAAAACACATCTGGCTTTTGCTTTCTCTGTGCACAAGGTAGGCTATGTCAGTTTGAGCTCATACTTCTGTCATAGATCCATAAGCATAGAGGGATCCAAACTTCAAGTACTGGTGTTTATTCAAACACATCAAAACAAACACAAGTGTTTATTTCCAAGTATAGGATTATTTGCAATCGCCATAATGACTATATGGGTTACTTGGTCTGCAGTGAACATGCTTCCTCTGCCCCCAGCATCTGGTCATCTAGCAATTCTGTAAAGTAACAATTTCAGTATTTTTACATCAATGGTATTGGTGTGTTTCTCATTGGCATATGGCAGTGCTACAAATCTTTGTGCAAAGTGACTGTACTAACCGATTCTCATTTCAAGATGTCCTTATGGTACTTGCTACAGTGTAGCGGCTCAGTTTAGGCTGGACCCGTTGGCCAGCTACCCTCAGGGTCATTCCACGGTTGATTACATGGTCCACTATTGTAGCTCTGATGTCATCAGCAATTCTATTTCTTACTCTTCCTACCCTTCCTCTCCCCCCTCCTCGTCTTCCTTGCTCCTCCTTGTCCTTGTCGTCCTCTTCATCCTACTTCTTCACCTCCACGTCCTCTTCCTCGGCCTCCTCTACTTCTCACTCTTTCTGCTCCCTCCATTGTACTCCGCACACACAGCTTACCTGTATTATAGTGCTTAGGCTGATTGCAAAGTGAACTAATTATCTAAGAAAGTTTTGACATGTGAAAGTGTGCCAGACAGTTGGCAAATTAGTGTTAATGATAGCCATACATGTGTATACTTTTGCTAGGAGTGTGTTGGAAATTTGGTAATTGAGTGTTGTGCAGTGAATTGTGCCTACAGTTTTGCAAAGTGTGTGTTACAAAATTGCAAACTGAGTGCAAAGCAGTTTTTGTGCTTTTAGTTTTGCAAACTCAGTGAGTGGTTTTGCTATAAGTCTGAATAGTTTTAGAGATTGTGCTACAGGAATCACAGTTAGGGTTTAAGCATTCAGAAAAAACTGTAAAGCATGACTTGATAGTGCAGCAGTTTGGTAGGACATGCAGTCCAACTATAGTGTAGCACTGCACTCTAGTGGACGAAGTAATTATGACATGGGAAAGAAAGTAAAGCCAACTGCAAAATGAGATGATGCCACAATGAGTCCCATTGCATGTGGTGGATGAATGGGGTCAAGCACCATAATAAATAAATTAATTAATTTAATTAAATTATAACACAGGACATTTTCCACTTCAAACTAATATTCAACATGGCTTTGACTCAAAACCAAGTCTGCTTATGATTTTTTTATTTTTTTAAGATCATGTGGGAACAAATTACTAATTACTGAGAGCTTCCAAGTGTACTGATACTCTGTTTAATCCGTATAAGTCACAGTTATTATCAAATCATAGTAATGTGTGTAGAGGTCCCGGTTTGATAGTTTAACAAAAAAATTTTTTTAAATGCCCTCCAAAAGCTAGCACTATTCATCACTAGTCATGGAAAACAGAAAACATTCCAGGTTTTACTTGACCACTGTAGCCATGCTGACAAAGAGTCAAAGTCAAGCCAAGTATTCTGTTGCGTCTGCGCTTCCACAGGCCCCGCTGGTTTAGAAACTTATTCCAATTACAGTTTTTGCCCGTTGCTTGAACACCATGAACCCATGCCTAGACTAAAGTAACACAAGTTGAAGCTTTTGTTACCATACCTCAAACACATGTACCCCTACCTTAAACAAAAGCGCTGCTTTGCACCCCAGTTCCAATTATGCAACACACCTACTCCTTTATGCAACACACATGGTCCTGCATGCTACACTCCATTTCATACATAAGACACTTCGCTCACAAAATGAAATTTCAGGGTGCCATTCGGAAAACACATGTATCCAAAATACAAAACACATCGGGTAATTGCAACCACTCAAATACACACCTGAAGGCACTTACTTGCAAAACCGAACACCAATTAGCCAACTACAAAAAGCCCTCAGCGTAGCCATTTCAAGAACTTTGCTAGCATGGATGGAGGGAGAGCAAGAGGAAGAGGAAGAGGAAGAGGTAGAGGAGGAGGAGGCCAAAGAGGCCATGCACGGACCCATATTTCTGATGAAATAAGAGCAACTTTGATGGACCATGTCATCAACCATGGCCTGACTATGAGGGAAGCTGGGCAGAGAGTCCACCCACATCTAAGCCGCTTCACAGTGGCATCTGTAATACGAACATTCCGACTAGAAAACAGGTCTGTCTTCACCTCCATACCTTCTGCTCTACTCAGATGGTTCCATAGCACTGTTCTACAGTATATCACATTACCATATCAAGTGTACGGGGTGCTAATGCTCCTTTTGCAGCCAAAGTGGCTGATTCCTTATATTGAAGTACAGTGTTGTACAGTGGATGACACAGTACATACAGTAAAGTACTGTAAGAAAAATAAGCAAACCAATGACAATATGTGGTTGTATTTCTCCAGAATGACTTGAAGACCTTCTGGGGGAGGACGGCAACGCCTGTTCACACAACAGCAGGAACTTGCCGTTGTGGACCTAGTGAGGGCAGACAATGCCATCCGTCTCCACCAGCTACGACGGAAAATACTTGCAGACAGGCGAGTGTTCAGCAACATAGACCATGTGAGCATCACCACCATCAGACGCATCTTGGGTAAACACAGCATCACCATGAAGCAGCTCTACAGAGTCCCATTCGAGAGGAACAGTGACAGGGTCAAAGGACTTCGAGCTGAATATGTACGGGTACGTGTAACTGTCCCTTACATTTACAATAGAGTATTGGTGAAGTCCAGTAGCAGCTGAATATGTACCATATCAGTACCACATGGATCTATTCTGAGAGCTACACAGGTACCTGTGTGATGGGGTGAGGGTGCTGTATGTGTAGCACTGTAGTACAGTGATATGTTCCCCTTTTTTTCAGAGAATCTTGGCCATGGATGGAGCTGCACAGCCTCATGAATACATTTTCATTGATGAAGCTGGATTCGACCTGAGCAAAACAAGACGACGGGGTCGTAATGTAATTGGCCAAAGGGCAATTGTGCACGTCCCAGGGCAGCGCGGGGGAAACATCACATTATGTGCCGCCATATGCCTTCGAGGGCTTCTGCATCATCATGCAATACTAGGTCCATACAATAGCCAACACATACTCACATTTCTAGATGCTCTCCATGATATAGTTGTACAGAACAGACCAGATCAGCCCAGGTTTGTGGTGATATGGGATAATGTCAGTTTCCATCGGGCTGCTCTGGTCCAGGCCTGGTTCTCCAACCACAATCAATTTGAAGTGGTATACTTGCCCCCTTACTCACCATTTTTGAACCCTATAGAGGAATTTTTTTTCGGCTTGGAGATGGCGAGTATATGACCGCCAACCACATGCCCGCATGCCTCTTCTGCAGGCAATGGAACAGGCCTGCGGCGACATTGAGGTGACAGCGATCCATGGATGGTTTCGACATGCAAGAGGATATTTTCCCCGGTGCCTAGCGGGAGAGGACATTGCTTGCGATGTTGATGAGGTCCTGTGGCCAGACCCCAACAGAGCCCACTTATGCACAATTGTCATGGTTTTTTGTGTTTACAGTATAGTGTTTTTTCTATTGCAGTATTATTGTGTTGTTGTTGTTTTTTTTGCTTTATCTGAATTCATGGTACTGCAATGTACAATATTGAGTAGGTCTATTTGCGTTTTTGGTTGTTTGAAAATGTGTCTCCTGTAAATGTGCCTTCTGAATAAACAATGGAAATCAAGGACTGCAGTGTTTTATATAAAGAAGACTAGTGTGTTCCCCCTGATCTGTCAGTGTTTGCATATGATGCAAGTATGTGTCATTTTGTCAACAGAGTTACATTTTGACAAAGGAATGTCAGGTTTTGACAGCAGAGTTTAGGTTTTGGGAGTAGAGTTTCAATTTGGCACAGATGTGAATGGTATATTTCCCAGTGTTGTGTCATGTGTACTTGTGTGTACAGTTTGGCACAGAGAGCGGAGTTTTGCAAAATGTGTTCAAGCAGTGGGCAAAAACTGTAAACAAACACCCATTGTAAAAAAAAAAACACCTATGGTCACAAAAGGTTAAAACTGTGTGTGTGTGTGTGTGTGTGTGTGTGTGTGTGTGTGTGTGTGTGTGTGTGTGTGTGACCAAAAGGGTCATAAAGGCAGGAAGTTTACTAAACAAGAAAACAGAACCCTCACATAGGATGTGTCCCTATAATAAAACACTATAGTCTCCCCCACCATTCAACAGGCTGGGGAGGGGGTCAGAAATAAAGGAATGTCTTTAATCATATAGTTTGAACCAAGACTTTAAGTAACAGAATGACAACATTTAACAATTTGACTCCAACATATTCCTTTAACTTTAACTAGTAACTTAAACTAATGTAAGTCTATAACCAGCAAGCAACCAATAAGGTGATGTAATTTCTACATTTCACTGTGTGTTATACTTGTATAACTATGCACGTGACAAATAAAGAACCTTGAACCTTGAACCTTAATTTTCTGCACTGACACAAGATGGCGCTAAATATGTTCTAAAAACTTTTAACACTTATCTCTTAACTCATGCTTCACAGATAGTGTTAAATCTATGTCCGTTTTTTGACAGCAGGGGTCCTTGGTGTGAATCAGCCTTTATAGTTGTAATGTTTCATGTTTTCTTTAATGACTTCTGAAGTTTAGACTATTTCTCTCTTATTAATCATTCCATGATTATGCCCTTTAGACTCCATTCCTGCAAGGCTGCTCAAATAAGTTGCCTGATTAATAATGTTTAAATTCTAAATGTGAATAATCTGTCTATATTAAAAGGGTAGATACCGCAGGCTTTTAAGGTGGTGGTAACTACCATTGCTTATAAAGCTCTTACTTGATCCAGGTGTCTTATGTCCTATCTAATTACAGGCCAATCTCCAACCTTCTTTTTATGTAATAAAAAAAAAAAATCTTGTAAAACAGCAAACCAATCATCTGCAGAGGAATGATTTATTTGAAAAGTTTTTTGTTTTGTTTTGTTTTTCAGATTTCATAATTATAATTATGAATCATTGTAATACAAAAAAGCAAGTTATGAATGATCTTCTTATGTACTCTGACTGTGGACTCATCTCTATGCCTGTCCTGCTATACCTTAGTGCAGTAGTCCATAACATTTACTCCAGAAATTATAACACAATGCAGGTATTAAAGGCACTCTGCTTGTGTTGGTATAACTTTAATGTGGTAATATGCTTTTGTTTGTATGATTTGGCACCCTCTTGTGGCCACAGTTGGCACTTGGGAAGTTGTAATGCCCAGCTAGTTTGCTACAAGTGCTCAGTGGAGGTAAAACCTTTGCCCACGCATGCCTGTAAGTTTTCATTACATACTATAACCTTAACTATCTGATTTGTGATGCATGTGTAATGTGCATATACTGAGTTACTATTTCAGCTGTGTGGTCATTACTCATTTGTAAACCTACTTGTGTGCTAGCGACTGTATATTAGCATGTGTTGGCTAACTTGCTATGATCAATAATGCTAGTTAACTGAAGGTGATGTTTATGTTTAATTTAGGCAACCTTAAGATTTATGTTTTTTGCTGGTTGTCATGAAAACTAAGTTTCAATTAGTACATTATGTATGTTCAGTGAATGAGAAGGTAATTATCTGTTTTGTGTTTATTTAGTTTTACAAAAAGAAAAGAGAAAGGAGAGTAATGAAAATGGATAAAGGATACCATGTATAAGAAGCCTCAATAACATGGCCTGTAAACTAAGATAAGAGATAAGATAAGATAAGATAAGATAAGATAAGATAACCTTTATTAGTCCCACACGTGGGAAATTTGTTTTGTCACAGCAGGAAGTGGACAGTGCAAAAGTTATGACGCAAAAATTAGAATACAATAAGAATAAATACAGTACACAACTGTACAGAATAGAATAAAATAATATACTATATACAGTAGAATAAAATAGAATAAAAATATACAATAAGATAAAAATAGAATACGAATGCTATATACAACTGAGTAAAAATACAACGATGCCAGAAAAGATTATTGCACTTAGTGTTATTTCACATGTGTGGATGTGTGTGTTTGTTCAGTTAAAGTCTTTGTTGTGGAGTCTGACAGCAGTGGGGAGGAAAGACCTGCGAAATCTCTCCGTCCCACACCGTGGGTGCCGCAGTCTCCCACTGAAGGAGCTGCTCAGTGCTGTCACAAACTAGAGATGCAGATCGAAGTAAAGAAGAATCTCAGTTCAAAGCATTCTCTTCTTCTCATTCTGTTCACTGTCTGTCAAACTGGATAAGCTAAACTACGCCCACATCTAGTGAGGACAGAACACTGCTGCTGTGATTTGAATCACACCTATCTGATAGATTCCAATTTAAGCATGATAATGAGGAGTCTTTCTCACACACAAAAGTTTGCTATAGATTTCCACAAGGCTCTGTGCCATGATCCAATACCTTTTACATTATACACATATTACTATTATTAGAAAACTGTGAAAACCATTTTTACTGTTATGCAGATGATACCCAGCTCTATTCATTTAAGATAATACAAATGAGCTGGTTACACTCAGAAATGTCTTAAAGGCCAGGATGACCTAAAAATCTTAGAAACATGATGTCTAATCAGATGCTTACCTTATGGCATTACCTTTGGCTCTAGTAAAGATTTGAGGAATCCTGGAGTCACAGAGCACTTTGCTCTGAGACTGCAAGCTTACTTAGTGGTCCCTGAAGTTTTCAAAAGTGCCCTGGAATAAAGGGAACCCTGTGAAAAACTTGCCTTGTAAAATGTAAAAAATACACATAAATTAAAATGTACCAAAGTAAAGCGATCTCTCTCCTTTCATCTCAGACAGCATGGTCTTACGCCTGTTTGCGACCATCCTTTAATTTACTGCCATCTTGTGGCTGCAGTTGGTTATTGTCACTAAAAGTTTTTACAGGCATGTGTCACACTAGCACCCAACATGCCTTGGTGATGCAGAAAATGATGGATTCACAGCCAGTGCACCTGATGGCTGTCTTCACACAGATGGTGGCTGAGGTGGCCCAAATGCACACAGAACAAGCAGCGTCACCTGGAGTCACTGCAAGCAGATAGACAGACTCGGGTGCTGTAGAAACTATTGTTCTGCATTGTCTTAGTGAAGTCTTTTGCTTTTACTCACAATTATGTGGTCCTATCTTTCTACAAACCCCCTGCTGAGCATGTTTCAGGTTTTTTATGATTTAACCAAGGATAAAGGAGCTCAAAATAGAAGAGGCTGGAAGAGTTCAAGTTCAAGTTCAACTTGAACTTGAACTTGAAGCTACATTTTCATTTTTCCTCAGTCATTTAAAAAAAAAAACAACTGATAAATTTATGGTATAGCTAAAGTAAAAGCCAATTATTCCTGTGTTCACATAGCTGCCTAGTTGCAGAGTAATTATATAATCCACCATGCCTCAGACCTTGCCTTTTAGAGGGGGCATGCTGAAATGTTCCCAAAAGAAAACTTGATGTATTTAATTACTGTGGCAGATGTTGTATTCATCAGATGTATTTCCTGGGATCTTTTGGAGCCAATCGCCTGGCTTGGTGGTGACTGCACCGAGTGCTCCAATTACCACTGGGACCTCTCTTGCCTTCCTTCCTTGCCACCTTCCACATCTTTGCGAGTTGTCCGTCTGTATCTGGAACGCCCACAGAATCTTAATTCGATCATTCTCAAACACCCTAGGAGGCATGTGGGGTGTTTTGACCTTAGGACTTCCAGGTCTCACTAGGCACAGATGTTTCTGTATATTATGTCAGCCACTTGATTGTGGCATTCCATGTATACCCTGCCTGCTAGCATCTTGCACCTTGCTGTTAAGTGCTGGATTGTCTCAGGGGCATCTTTATACAGCCTGCACCTGGAGTCTTGGCTGGTGTGGTAGATGCTCGCCTTTATGGATCTTGTAGAGCTTGTTCCTGTGCTGCCATGATTACTGCCTCTGTGCTGTCTTTTAGTTCAGCTTTGTCCACCTACTGGTGGAACCTCTGTATGTTAGCCACTTATATCTGCCAATGGTACATTAGTGCAGGATCCTGCCATTCCATGATTGTTGCTCCTCTTGAACTTGGATTTCAGCTGCCTGAGGTATTCACTAAGCACCCGGTCAGTTGTCACCATCTTTCTGATGTACTCCTGGATGTTTGTTGTCTCATCCTGAACAGTGGTACGGACAATAATTAGTCCTCGGCCTCCTTCCTTAAACTTAGCGTACAGTCTCAGGATTTTGGGGTGAAACCCCCCATGCATGGTCAGTAGCTTTCTTGTCTTGATATCAGTGGCTTCTATCTTCTCCTTTGCCTTTGGCCATCTTTTTATTCCAGCAGGGTACCTGCTGCCTGACCCTCTGCAGGTATTTGGTGGTTGAAGCTTTTCTAGCCGCCTGTTCTTAGTTCCTGTTTGCCTGTGGGATTCCTAAGTGCTTGTAGCTGTTCTCAGTGCAATGATGCCTTCTGGTAATGCAATCCAATTAGTTCTGACTACCTTCCCCCTCTTTGTTACCATCCAACTACACTTCTCCAGTCCAAACGACATTCCAGTATCGTCATTGTATATCCTTGTGGTGTGGATCAGTGAATCAATGTCTCATTCACTCTTCGCATACAGCTTGATGTTATTCATGTAGAGGAGGTTGCTCATGATTGCTCCATTTCATAGTCAGTATCCATAGCCATTCCTGTCACTGATCTCACTGAGGTGCTTCAGGCAAATGTTCCGTCTACCAGTAGCTGGTGTTTCACTCTTCTGGTATCCCTACCTATTTCTTTCTGTACCCCGCTCATCTATTGAACCATGTGCCTGTTAATCTTAGCCACTACAGGGCTCGCAAAATTTTAAAATCCCTGGTAGCCCTTCGGGCAGGCACTCTTTAGTTTTTGGTAGCCCGAAATAAATTTGAGTAGCCCGAATAAAAAAAGATTATTTTTATTGTATAATATTGTAAAGGAAACAAAACATCAATCAAAAAATTGTTAAAACACAAATTACAACAACTGTGTAAACATTACAATCAACTCAAATATCTGGTTCTAATTAAACAGAATTTTCTGTGAACTTGTTAGAACTGTGTAGAACATGAATTAGTCTGTGTCAGATCCTGAATCTGAAATTTCCACTGAAGTCTCGGATGAGAAAATGCCACTCTACGTTGAGGGCATAGCATCTCCTTCATCAGCTTTCTCTTCCTGTGCATTGCCCTCCATTTCACTGCTCTTTGTTCTTGTCGGGGTTTTATGATCCAGGTGTCTTGAACCTTTTCCAGAAAACATCCAGAAACGAATCGACTTGTCAGGGCAAAAAGATTCAACTGTTTCCCCATTAATGGAGAGTTGCATGCAGTCATTCAGTGTTTCAGGGTGTAGAGAGGTACGATGTGTTGTCTTCACTCGGTTCATGCAAGAAAATCCTCTCTCACAGATGGCTGTTGATGGACTAAGTGTCAGCATTAATTTCACCAGCAACAAGATATGAGAGAGATGTTCTGGATTCTCAGAGAGGAGATCTCTGTACAAGCAATCTACTTTGCGACCCCGGCGTTCTGCAAGCCACACTTTTAGATCCATCCATTCTTGTGGAATTTTCTCTTTCTCTTCTGCATCTAGCAAACAGGCAAAATGTGTGACAAGATAATCCACCTCTTCATCCCCATAATTTGCTAGTTCTTCTCTGGGGTAGGGAAGAGTGGAAGGGTCAAAAACCTTGAAACAAGAGAGAGGCTTTTCATGGAGATTTTTAAATCTGTTGTCCGTGTACTTGACTGTGTTGTCAATAATCTTCTGGATCTCTGCACCAAAGGTGTCTTTGTCTGTTCCCTCACCTCTTCTAGCAGGTCGCTGACTTTTTGTTAGCTGAGTTCCACAGTAGCAAATGCTACCATCCTGGTTCGCTGTGAACTTTGTGTCCAAGGTTTTCTGATATTCTCCTGGTTTTGTTTTTAGGCTGAGTAAGCGTGATGTTGTGCTCTCAACTAACTGATTTGTTCGTGTGATGTTTAGGTTATCATGCTGAAAATCAGTAGAGCACTTGGATAAGATGGTACTGTAGTCCAACATGAAATGCAGGAAGTGAACAAATTTCTCAGTCTTCATCTCCTGCACCACCCCCTTAGCCTTGGCTGCATCCTCGGCTTTGACATCACTTCCTTCTGCCATGTTCTCCATATGAACAACAGTGGGAGTGTAATTTTTTTCCACAGCCTTTAGACATCTCAGCCGGCTTGGAAGCCACCGTGTGCTCTTCAGCCCACTGAAATGTGCCAGCCTCTCATTTAGCAGTTCACTTATTTCTGTCAGCTCTCTTCGCTTCTTTGGGGAATAGTAGTACATCTTAAAGATGGTTTTCAGTGTATCTTCAAATTTTACCAGGTACTCACAGCCTTTCACGCTATCCAGCACGGCTAGCTCTAGTTTGTGTGCCACACAGTGGATTGTTATGATGTGGGGTATCCTCTGTTTCAGTCTCCCAGCTACTCCTGTTTTCTCACCCATCATCACTGCAGCACCATCAAAATTTGCACACACTACTTTCTTTTTCCATGTGTCCTCTCTGATACCCATGGTGTTCACTGCTTCATCAATAGCCTCTAAAATACCTGCAGCATTTGCACTCTTGACTGGCTGACATTTGATCATGTATGTGGCTATGTCACCATTATCCCTCACATACCTGACGTGAACCAACTCCTGTTCTATTATACCAGTGTCTGTACTGCCATCTGCAAGAATGGATAAGAACCTGCTTTCTTGAATTTCCTTTTCAATCTGGTCTCTTGAAGTTTGTGCTATTGCTCCAATAAACTCTCTGCAAGCATGGTCATTGAGGTAAGTGGAACCAAGATCTAGGCCATTTGCTTTCTGAAGTTTGCAAAGACTGCTAAATTTTGCCAGTGGTAGTTCACTCTTTGCAACATAGTACGCAGTTCTAAACAGCTTTTTCAGGACTTCTTGTTGTGCTTGGTTTATTTTTAGTATGGTTTTTGCAATTGGTGTTTGTTCTGGGACAGATGCTGCAGACTGAGCACCAATGCATTTCTTGTGATGCAGAGATTTCTCATGAGTTCTGATGGGGTCTTTCCTAAAATTACTGGTCCCAGTAACAAAGGCGCTTGTCGACTCAGCAATAGAGGGAAACTCACGACACACCTGGCAGAACATTATAAGATAAGATAAGATAAGATAACCTTTATTAGTCCCACACGTGGGAAATTTGTTTTGTCACAGCAGGAAGTGGACAGTGCAAAAGTTATGTGGCAAAAATTAGAATACAATAAGAATAAATACAGTACACAACTGTACAGAATAGAATAAAATACTATATACAGTAGAATAAAATAAAATAAATATACAATAAGATAAAAATAGAATACAAATACAAATACTATATACAACTGAGTAAAAATACAACGATGACAGAAAGGATTATTGCACTTAGTATTATTGCATATGTATGGATGTGTGTGCTTGATCAGTTAAAGTCTTTATTATGGAGTCTGACAGCAGTGGGGAGGAAAGACCTGCGATTATGCGATTATGTTATTTACCTTGTCATATTCTAGCCACAGAAATTCTTTTGTCCATGAATCCAAAAAACTGCGCTTTCTTTTTGCCTCGTAATCTGATTTATCATAACTTTTCCGCTTTGTGGTAGGCCTTTCTTTGCCTGTCCCTTCTTCATCCTGACCTGTCTTTTTTGGCTCAGCAGAACTAAAATACCTGCGTAAATCCATCTGTCTGTACACATGCCAGAGATTTTTTTTTTTAATTCTCTGCGCAGTCAACCTCTAGCACGTTTAAGCTTGCTGCGGGAGATTTCACGTGCCACGTTTGAAGAGTAAGCTAGTGAGTGATGTTGTGTCCTGTCTGACTATACCATATTGCACCACTAGAGGGTGGTGTCGTGAAATAAGAGGTAAGTGCAGTCGGGAAATTGTAGAGTTAGAATATAGTTAAGACGGCTATCTGATAACTCGATATGTCTCCCTGTTACCTCTACGATGTAAAGTTATGTGCTGCATTCATTAAAGAGCACTGTTCTTTGATGAGGACTCAGCTAATTACTCAGCTACATTTGCGAAAGAAAGCAAAGGCATTGTCATATATTTTTACTTCCTATGATAGCCCGACGGGCAGGGCTGAGATAGATTTTGGTAGCCCGACTGGAAATATCACTAGCCCCGGGACGTCGGGCTAGCGATTTTGCGAGCCCTGCACTATGATGCCTGGCAGAAGCTTCCATCTGGTACTGAGGCAGGTTATTGGCTGGTAGTTGGATGGGACAAGTCCTTTCTGGGGATCAGGACTGTCCAGCCTACAGTTAGCTATTCTGGGTGTCTCTCGTTGATTAGCAGCTGGTTCATTTGTGCTGCCAGATATTCATGGAGTGCAGTCAGCTTCTTTAGCTAGGCCTGAATTATGTTGGGGCCTGGTTCTGTCCAGCTCTTCATACTGGAGACCCTTTCTTGGATGTTTTCCACTGTGATGTTACTGGACCATGTTCACGGAGGTTGCCATGAGCTATTGTTAGCTATTGCACTAGCCAATGAGCATTGACTTTATGGGTTGTGCCCTTCTCCCATACGCTCTTCCAGTTCCATCTCCACCCTTGGATGTGCTGTTCTCATACTGTTCCCCTGCCACTGAGCGTACAGCTTGGATGGTTCCATGGTGTCCAGCTGGTTTATTCTCCTGCCTTCCATGTCTCTGGTATACCTCTTCAATCATCTGGCCAAGGCTGTGAGTCTTTACCTGGAGGGTTCCAAGGCCTAAAGTATGGGTAGTTTTCTGTACTTCTTATCAGCTTCTCAGGGTTCAAATTTCGATCTTCACCAAGATTCCATCTTTCAGGTTAGTTTCTATTCCATTCAATGCTCCTTCTTCCATCACACCTGGGGCTTGGTACAAAATCTCAGGTGGGGGCAATGATATCTCCCCCCCTGAATTGTTGTCCTGTCTCTCCCTTGCATTTGTGTTGTACCTCGTCGATCTCCAGCTGTGATAGCGGGTCCTTCTTCTCTTTTTTTTGAATGTTGGAACACTGAGCTACTAATTCTTTCACCGTCAGACTGGATGCTGGGTATCGAAGATTCCATAGGTCCCACATCCTCTTCATGTAACACCTTCCGCTGAGGTTACTTGAATATATTGAATGAATGTCTGAAAAAACCTAAAATGAAAGCTAATGTTACAGAGGCTTTGGTATGTTTTAGATTGTTAATATTATAGCATGTGATTTCGCTACAAGAAGTCGTACCATGAATAATTTAGCAGGGAAGAAGCATTCCTATGTAATAGAGCTGGGCGATATGAGATTTTTTCATATCACGATATGTTTTTTTCATTTCAGGCGATAACGATATCTATCACGATATAAGCCAAATAACTATATTTGTAAGATTTAAATGTGCCGTTGCTCAAAAGTAAAATGTGAAATAATCAGCAGCTTGTTTTTATTTAAATATTTATTTCCCATAATAAGTTCAACAGGGTAGATGTACTTAAGGAACATGAGACTTTTTCAGATAAATAAAGGCAAATATTGCAAACTACACAAAAGGCAGCCGCTAAAGCGTTTAAGTTTCAAAATAGAACAAATGAAACAGACTAAATTGTCAATTCCACTTAGAAACAAAATATTAATTCTAAAAATAAATCTTAGTTTGTTTTACAGAATAACAGACAAAACTGACTAACTTTTGTCAATATCAAATAAACTGAGAACTAAAAGGAAATTCTCAATCTCTCCTTGTTGTATAGCTGAGCTTTTCAAACAGTTTTAACAGTTACTTTAGTCTGACAAAAGCCGAATGATGAATTAGCGCTTCCAGTCAGAGACTGAGGCTACGTCCACACGTACACGGGTATTTTTGAAAACGGAGATTTTCCGTTTTCGTTTTAAAAAATAATCCCATCCATACATAAAGGCAGAAATGAAGGAAAACGCTGCTATGAACATGCCAAAGCAGCAGGTGGCGCTAGATTCCTAACCGTGCAGAAATGTTGGCCAATCAGAAGTCTAGAAGCCTCGGTGGGAAAAAGTAAACAAAGCTGCGGCATAGAAGCAGAACCGAGTCGTATGTGTGGAGGGACAGCAACTGTGTGTATATGTAAGCATTTAAACACTGCAGAGAGTAGAATTAACAGTAATAGTATTGTAGAAATTCATTTCACCGAAACAATAACGTGGCGCACAGTGTGACGCATGCACCAGTTTATTGTATTTCCAGACTTGCTTTCGGCACAATTTACAGTGCACGCTACTCTGTTTTTTGTCAGACTTGAAATAGCCGAAATACCTTCACACTACAGAACTTCTATGGCTCTTCCGTTTGACAATCTCTCCGGCATTGGAACCATCATCTGTTTTCTCTTCGGTCACGCTCGGTTGATTTTTCTAGTCGGCACACTCATTTCCTCCATTACCCGCTGGCTGCTTCCCAAACAAACACACGTGCGGCTTGGCACTAGTGCTGTACGTAACAAGTCACGCGACGTGACGCTGCGGCTGTGATTGGTTCGGCTCTGCGCTACTTAGTTTGGATTGGCTGACCTTTTTTTATTTTATTTTTTATTTTTTTTATTTTAAGAGGACAAGAGCGGCCAGGTCTATCGCGATAGCTTAATTTCTCTATCGAGTAAAAGTTATATCGCGATACATATCGTTATCGTTCTATCGCCCACCTCTACTATGTAATGAAGACATCATTCTAACAGTAACACGGTTCACTATTTTACTACCGATGATGAAATTCAGTCAGTACATTAGTCAAAAGACCAAATATAGGGAGTGCAGAATTATTAGGCAAGTTGTATTTCTGAGGAATAATTTTATTATAGAACAACAACCATGTTCTCAATGAACCCAAAAAACTCATTAATATCAAAGCTGAATGTTTTTGGAAGTAGTTTTTAGTTTGTTTTTAGTTTTAGCTATTTTAGGGGGATATCTGTGTGTGCAGGTGACTATTACTGTGCATAATTATTAGGCAACTTAACAAAAAACAAATATATACCCATTTCAATTATTTATTTTTACCAGTGAAACCAATATAACATCTCCACATTTACAAATATACATTTCTGACATTCGAAAACAAAACAAAAACAAATCAGCGACCAATATAGCCACCTTTCTTTGCAAGGACACTCAAAAGCCTGCCATCCATGGATTCTGTCAGTGTTTTGATCTGTTCACCATCAACATTGCGTGCAGCAGCAACCACAGCCTCCCAGACACTGTTCAGAGAGGTGTACTGTTTTCCCTCCTTGTAAATCTCACATTTGATGATGGACCACAGGTTCTCAATGGGGTTCAGATCAGGTGAACAAGGTGGCCATGTCATTAGTTTTTCTTCTTTTATACCCTTTCTTGCCAGCCACGCTGTGGAGTACTTGGACGCGTGTGATGGAGCATTGTCCTGCATGAAAATCATGTTTTTCTTGAAGGATGCAGACTTCTTCCTGTACCACTGCTTGAAGAAGGTGTCTTCCAGAAACTGGCAGTAGGACTGGGAGTTGAGCTTGACTCCATCCTCAACCCGAAAAGGCCCCACAAGATCATCTTTGATGATAGCAGCCCAAACCAGTACTCCACCTCCACCTTGCTGGCGTCTGAGTCGGACTGGAGCTCTCTGCCCTTTACCAATCCAGCCACGGGCCCATCCATCTGGCCCATCAAGACTCACTCTCATTTCATCAGTCCATAAAACCTTAGAAAAACCATCCATCCATCCATCCATCCATCTTCATCCGCTTTGTCCGGGGCCGGGTCGCGGGGGCAGCAGCCTAAGCAAAGAGGCCCAGACCTCCCTCTCCCCAGCCACCTCCTCCAGCTTATCCGGGGGAATACCAAGGCGTTCCCAGGCCAGCCGAGAGATGTAATCTCTCCAGCGTGTCCTGGGTCTGCCCCGGGGCCTCCTCCCGGTGGGACATGCCTGGAACACCTCACCCAGGAGGCGCCCAGGGGGCATCCTTGTCAGATGCCCGAACCACCTCAGCTGGCTCCTTTCGATGTGGAGCAGCAGCTGCTCTACTCTGAGCCCCTCCCGGATGGCCGAACTTCTCACCCTATCTCTAAGGGAGAGGCCAGCCACCCTTCGGAGGAAGCTCATTTCTGCCGCTTGTATCCGCGATCTCGTTCTTTCGGTCACTACCCACAGCTCGTGGCCATAGGTGAGGGTAGGGACGTAGATCGACCGGTAAATTGAGAGCTTCGCTTTTACACTCAGCTCCCTCTTCACCACGACGGACCGGTGCAGCGTCCACATTACTGCAGCTGCAGCCCCAATCCGTCTGTCGATCTCCGGCTCCCTTCTCCCATCACTCGCGAACAAGACCCCGAGATACTTGAACTCCTCCACTTGGGGCAGGAACTCATCCCCGACCCGGAGTGGGCACTCCACCCTTTTCCGGCTGAGAACCATGGCCTCAGATTTGGAGGTGCTGATCCTCATTCCCGCTGCTTCACACTCGGCTGCGAACCGTTCCAGTGCGAGCTGGAGGCCCTCACCCGATGAAGCCAACAGAACCACATCATCTGCAAAAATCAGAGATGAGATTCTGAGGCCACCAAAGCGAAAGCCCTCCGCCACTTGGCTGCGCCTAGAAATCCTGTCCATAAAAATTATGAACAGAACCGGAGACAAAGGGCAGCCCTGGCGGAGCCCATCACCCACCGGGAACGAGTCCGACTTATTGCCGGCAATGCGAACCAAGCTCTTGCAACGGTTGTATAGGGATCGAATGGCCCGTAGCAATGGGCCAGACACCCCATATTCCCGCAACACCTCCCACAGGACACCCCGAGGGACACGGTCGAATGCCTTCTCCAAGTCCACAAAACACATGTAGACTGGTTGGGCAAACTCCCATGCACCCTCAAGTATCCTGGAGAGGATAAAGAGCTGGTCCAGTGTTCCGCGACCAGGACGAAAACCGCATTGTTCCTCCTGTATCCGAGGTTCGACTAACGGACGAACTCTCCTTTCCAGCACCCTGGCATAGACTTTCCCAGGGAGGCTGAGGAGTGTGATCCCCCTGTAGTTGGAACACACCCTCCGGTCCCCTTTCTTAAAGATGGGGACCACCACCCCGGTCTGCCAGTCCACAGGTACTGCCCCTGATCTCCACGCAACATTGCAGAGGCGTGTCAACCAGGACAGCCCTACAACGTCCAGAGCCTTCAGAAAAACCAGTCTTGAGATATTTCTTGGCCCAGTCTTGACGTTTCAGCTTGTGTGTCTTGTTCAGTGGTGGTCGTCTTTCAGCCTTTCTTACCTTGGCCATGTCTCTGAGTATTGCACACCTTTTGCTTTTGGGCACTCCAGTGATGTTGCAGCTCTGAAACATGGCCAAACTGGTGGCAAGTGGCATCTTGGCAGCTGCACGCTTGACTTTTCTCAGTTCATGGGCAGTTATTTTGCGCCTTGGTTTTTCCACACGCTTCTTGCGACCCTGTTGACTATTTTGAATGAAACGCTTGATTGTTCGATGATCACGCTTCAGAAGCTTTGCAATTTTGCAACTGCTGCATCCCTCTGCAAGATATCTCACTTTTTTTGACTGTTCTGAGCCTGTCAAGTCCTTCTTTTGACCCATTTTGCCAAAGGAAAGGACGTTGCCTAATAATTATGCACACCTGATATAGGGTGTTGATGTCATTAGACCACACCCCTTCTCATTACAGAGATGCACATCACCTAATATGCTTAATTGGTAGTAGGCTTTCGAGCCTATACAGCTTGGAGTAAGACAACATGCATGAAGAGGATGAAGTGGACAAAATACTCATTTGCCTAATAATTCTGCACTCCCTGTATATGGATCCTTTAACTGACCGTTAGTTGGCACTGGGAATATGATGGGCACACCATGCAGTTAATGGGATCCTACCATTAACTGAAAGAGAGAAGGGGGGCAGAAGTTCCGAAGACAGCAAGTGTAGTGGTACAGTCGAGGTATACAGAGAGATGGGGAGCTGGATTTAAATGCAAGCGTGTTAGGAAAATTTAATAAACGAATGAAAACTTAAAATGATCAGCATCTGACTGCATGTCAGTGATATTGGGTGTCTGAATGTCTAAATAAGTCTCATAGGCCTAAATGCAAGTTTTAAGACATTTATAATTCCTGTTTGACCTGCTGCGCACCAAAAACAAGCACAAGCAGAAATTTTGGACTTTTTACTGTATTTTCATAAGTTTTACAGCTTTTCCTACTGATAAAAACCTCCATTACGGACATTCATAATACACCAAGCAATTAAGCAATAAACAATTAACCTGTCAAACCTGAATGCCCACACTACTGGAAGCAAGAGGGAGAACATCTGGTTTAAAGGGATGCATCACCAGATCTGTTATTTAAATATAGACGTGTGGTATCCACAGAAACATCAGAATCTCAGATAAAAGCTTACAAAACCATTTCAACAACCACCAAGCAGATACAACAGCAAACGATTAAAGAGCACAAGAGGACATTCTAATGAACTCCCAGTTGCCTTGGCTATTTTGCTTTCACCACAATAAAATCACACTGCTGCACTGCTCTAAGTCTCTGCGTGTTTTGTTTCCCACCAAAAATCTTTATTTTCTGCATTATTCAGAAAATATACAAGTGAACGGTATTGTCAGCCTCTGTTTTTTTTCCCCACAAAAAGAAAGCCTAATTTCTGCTATTCAGTACTGAAGGAACTTTCACAAATCATGTCAAATTGCACAAAGCTAAGTTATGTCTGTTTCTCACTTTCTAATATAGAAATTTTTGCTAGACAGTGAATGGATTTCTTAGAATTTAAGTCCAAAGAGCTGTGCTGACAGATTGCTTTCTTTGTTGCAGCATTTTGTTTATCACTTAGAAAAACAGTAAAATGTGTACCTTTTTCACACTGATAGAAAGGGGAGTTTCACTGGTTGAGCCCACTTAAGATCAAAGTGGTCTGTATGCGGCCCATGATGTAAAATGAGTTCGACACCCCTGGTTGATACAGTACAAACATTTTCTATAGAATTATGTCTTCATTACTTAGGAATACTGCTTCCTGCTGACTTATTCATAGTGCTATATCACATGCTATAATATTTCATAACTAAAACACAAGATAGCGAATGAGCCTCTGTAATGTAATGCCAGTTTTTATTCAATATATTTAGATATTCATTCAATTGATCAAGGTATATAGTCAGACTTTTATTGTAATACACACTACCACTGAACCCAATGGCATTCAATCAGTACTGATCCTGAAACAATACAATGGCAAAAAACAAAACACAAAACCACTAACTTAAAAATAAATTATTAATATTTTCTAACTATTATTATGAATAAACAAAAACTTAGATGTACTCATCATGGAAATGTATAGGGTAATTTGTTTTCTCACTGTGCGATTAGTGCTGAGATTTACAGTCAATGTGCTTTCTATCTATTATTTTAATATTTTTTTAAGTATTGTTTATATGTCGTTAGTTTTTCTTATTTGTTTTTGACAGTGATTTAATACATTTATAACAGCAAAATCAAAAAGTAATAATTGTTATTGATTTTTTTAAACAACAACAACAGCAAAAACGGTGCTATATCAATATACCTTCTTGGCAGATGCATGTGTACATTTCATGACTACCAGAACCATCATGGTTTAAGCATAAATTGATTGTTTATAACCGGTGAGATTGAGCTGCATACTTGTGAATACCTACTTTTTAGTTGCTTGCAGTGCTAAAGAACATTGTCTTTGCATAAAGAGATCGGCATACATTGACAAGATAGCTGAAATCTGGGTCAGATCTCAGCTACACACCTACAAAGTTTCATGACTGTATCGTTGCAGCGTGAGTGCACTGACTAATCTGTCCACTGAAAGACAGACATGCAGCTTTTGAAAAGTACTCAAAACCAACTTTGCGGTTGTCTCAGCATCAATAGGGGTCCCCAGGACTACATTTTTCTACAATGATGCAAACACAGTCATGCAAGGTGAAAACAACACCAACCATGGTGTTGCCACTGGTAATAAAATAATAGCTATAAATATTTTTAATAAATACACTTACTGATTTCTACTGTAGCACTTCTACTGTACCTTTTAGAATACTGTGGAAACAATTGCCAGTCCTCACTATTAATTTAACTCCAAGGTTAATTAGAGAAAGGACTTGATGAGAAGTCCTTTAAAATTGCCCAAATTAAAATTGTTCTTTAGCTATTGGACACTTTTCTTAATGTTTCTTGGACAACTGTCTGTCATTTAGACGTTTCTCCCATTGAAAACGCTACATCCAGATGAACAGGATCAGAATGGGATTTATTTACCTGGATGATTGAGCATGCATCAAAACATCATTTAGATGTTGTTTCACACTCATGAGTCCTCAGGTAGGTACACAGGTAGACCTGATAGACATTATATTACCCAAAGTATTTGCTTATCTGCCTTCTTACACATATGAATTGAACTGAAGTGATATCCCATTCTTAATCCATAAGGTTTAATATGATGTATGACGCTTTGCAGCTCTAACAGCTTCAACTTTTCTGGGAAGCCTTTTGACAAGGTTTAGGAGTGTGTTTAAGGGACGTTCTGACCATCAGGCACTGATGTTGGACGTAAAGGTCTTGCTCAGAGTTTCTGCTCTAATTCACTCCAAAGGTGATCTTTTGGGTTGCCAGTGAAGTTCCACACCAAACTCACTCATTTCTGTCTATATGAAGCTTGCTTTGCGCACTGGTGCAAAGTCATGTCTAATGCAAAGTCATGTTAGAACAGGAATCCTCAAACTGTTCACAAAAATTTGGGAACATGAAATTGTCCAAAATGTCTTGGTATGCAGAAGCATTAAGAGTTCATTTCACTGGATCTAAGGGGCCAAGCCCAACTCCTGCAAAACAACCCTCCACCAACCCCTCCACCAAACTTTACTTTCACTTTTCTGGAGTCCAGTGGCATTGAGCTTGGTGATGTAAGGCTTGGATGCAACTGCTTGTCCTTGGAAACCCATTCCATGAAACTCTCTACTGACTGTTTTTGAGCTATTCTGAAGGCTACATGAAGTATGGAGGTCTACAGGGATTGACTTTGCAAAAGTTGGAAACCTCTGCATACTATGCACCTCAACATTTACTTACCCCACTCTGTGATTATACATGGGCTACTACTTCGTGCCTAAGTTGCTGTCATTCCCAGTCACTTCCACATTGTTATAATACCACTAATAGCTGATTGCGGAATATTTAGTAGCAAGAAAATTTACTAGTGGGACTTGTTGCACAGATGCCATCATATCACAGTACCATGCTTAAATTCTCTGAGCTACCTGAGAGTGACCCATTCTTTCAAAAATGTGGTAGGAACAATGAACATGCCTAGGTGCTTGATTTTACTGTATATGCGTTTTGCCTTGGAAGTGAATGGAATGCCTGAACCTCAGTGATTTGGATGGACAAATTATTTCTTTTGGCAATATAGTGTGCAACCCAGTATTAGCAAAGCAAAAGGTATATATGGGCCAAGGATTTCAGAGAATGGTTGACTGCAAAATGTCTCTGTAGGTTCTCAGTCATCTAGGTAATGGTAGTTTTGTGTTTGCTTATTTTTTTGAAAACCTTATCACGGAAGATGATAGGTAAAACATCTTCAAAAACCTAAAGATGTTGCTTTGTTCCCATGTTGATGCAAATGATTTTTCATCAAAATAATAAAATGTGGATTTTTTTTTCATTTTTAAAAAGTTTTACCTCCGAACCTTAGACAGTTCTTTTTATGTTGATCTAAACAGATTCCAACTAAACTGACGACACATTGCACTTTGATATGATCTCAGTTATTATATTTCTTTTCTTAATTTTTGTTTTCAAAAACAGAAGAACATTTGTAAAAACAGCACAAATAGGATAATATTTGCGGAAACAAGACAGATTACTAAAAAGACTAGATCAGCTGGATATTAAGATGTGACTCTTTGAGATGTTTAATGCATAAGAGCAAAAGCTGAGGCTGTGTTTAAGAAGATCAAGAAAGAAAATAATCAAAGAGAAAATACAAATTAATAAATAACTGGTAGTAATAATGAATATAACAATAACCAGATTGGCAGCCTGTCCAGGGTATACCCTGCCTCTCACCCTGTGACAGCTGGGATATGTGCGAGCTATCCGTGACCCAGAATTGGATAAGTGAAAGAAAATGTATCTATCCATGGATGAATAACAAAAATTATTATATATACAATAATTTCCCCATTTTTGGATAAATAAGTGCATTATTGTAAAGTTACAATGCTATTAAGGTTACAATGATAAGGAGGAAATGTATTGGTGAGAAATGTATTGGGGTGACACTCCTGAAATGATTCTGCATTTGTCCTACTCCCTTTCATTGAAGGAAACTTCAATGAAGTGAAAAAATATATATAAAGGAGGCATGATCAGAGGCCCCTGGGTAACTTGAGGGGCCAAGACCAGAAGACCAGTGAAAATGTTGATTTGTGTATTAGAGACTTTCCTCAGTTTTAATAGTTACCAAGGTTGACATTAGGGGGCCAATTCCAGTCAATTCCACTGATTGCTGATTACCTGTTTCTCAGGTAATCAGCAATCAGTTAACTTCAGTAACACAGATGAAGTCACTGCTGAACCCATGCCTTGCCTGTTATTTTATTTCAGACTGAATGTGCTGAAAGTATGCAATGCAAATCAAAGTAAAACAAACTCACGTTCAAATCTTAATGCTCTACATCAGATTATTACCAGAAGAAGCACTGAGTTGAAATTCATCAGCAACTTTCTTACATTTGTCTTCAAAAGGTTTAACCTCCTAAGACTCGAACTCTTCCACGGCATGCATTTTTAATTTCTCTTTGATATTTGAGCATATTGGGGCCCGATGAATGTAAAAACAAAGAATTACGAGATTTTTTTTTTTACCTCATTTTTGTTTCTGAGAAAAATGAAAGCCACATATGAGGACATTCATTTAAAGTTTAGATGGAACAGTAGCAGTATAACGTCCTCGTAAGTGGATATCAGGCACTTGTAGAGCAAAATTGAGTATTTTGATCTAAATAACCCAAAATGATGTCCACATTTGTGGACGCAAGGTCCTAGGAGGTTAAAATTGATATAACACGTATAAAAAGGCATAAAATATTGAATATTAATTAATTTTTGCTAATTTTTGTGCATAAAATGAAAAGATTAAAACTCATAAAACAATTTTTAAAAAGTGGCTTTCCATTTGATTCAATTTTATATGATGGATTATGCATAAAAAATAGAATTGGGCTGAAAGGTCTAAAGGTCTCTATTACGTATACAGGTTCACGTTTTTTAAAAGTAACTAAGTAACTAATTACTTTTGAAAATAAGTAATGAGTAAAGTAACTGGATTAGTTTTTGGAGAAGTAATCAATAATTAGTTACTATTTACTTCTTTCAAGTAACTTAACCAACTCTGCTACTGACATTTGAGTTAAATAATTCCCAGAATACCATTCGAGAGTCTTTAATTACTTAATGTTGCTTTTCTCCGTATCTTTGCTGACAGGGTCGAGTGAAATTATTAACATTAACATTGTGGGATACTATCCTTTTAGGTACCCACATTGAAATATGCATTTGGCAAAAGCACGTGAACAGAATAGTGCGAGGTTTAAGTGCCAGATGGAATTATTATATTATCAAAGTATATATAGTCATAGGGTTTTCTTGTTCTTATGATGATGTCCACGTTTGGGGAATGTGCTCTTTTGATGGCGTTTATTAACAAACCTGTGATGACACAGGCTTGCGTTTCTGCGTGCACTCTGTGTCCATTCGGATTTTGATTTCGCTGTGCCTCCAGCTTACAGGGTGAAAAAAAGAAAGAATTCATAGAACAGAGCACTCTATAGATAGGGTGCTATAAATAACGCCACTGCACGGTTTATAACTGTATGCCAATTGGGCAAATATGCCTGTATAAGTATCATAGGTTTCACTTGTTTACAGCCAACAAGGGTGCGGCTTTATCGCTACTTTATATGCGCCCGCGGAGTTCACTTAAGTTAAATAAGTACACACACACAGAGAGAAACATATACACATACACACGGCCTACTTCCATAGTTCATTTGCGGAGAGGGAGAGAGCAAGATAGAGAGAGAGACTCAGACTAATTCCTCCACGCAGCCTGTGCCAATGCGCAAACAGTCTACGCCGTGGGATAGGTCTCCCCCAAATTGAGGCTGCGCTCTCAACGATCATGCGATTGAATGACGAGCGCGTCATGCTTGTCTTCCTCCTCTGCTGTTCGCTGCGATCGGTGGCTCTGCGTTCCGCAATCCCCTGGGATACTGTACCGCCCTCGATGGCTCTTCTATCGCCGTTCCGCTCCCACTGAATGGCTGTCCGGAGCGAGGAAAAACGAACCAGCGCTCTGCATCAGCTTCCCAGCGAGGGGGTGAGTGTCTTGTTCGGCCGTCAGTCAGTCGGTAGGGTCGTCTGATGATCCACCGGCGGCAGCGGCGGTGGAGGAGGAGAAGAAGGAGGAGTGGGTGGTCACCGTTAGATTTTTTAGGCTGATGGAGCAGGAGGGGGGGGCAGTCCAGCAGAAGCACCAGCAGCAGTGGGGCAATTAAAGTTTGGGATAAGTGCGCGACTTTAAGGGGAAAGCTGGTCCAGGATGGCACAATCTAAACTTTCTATTGCCCTTTTCAGCCTAACAATAATAATTATAATAAAAATATAGCTCGTTATCAGCAGCGGAGCAGAACACGTTTAACTTAACGAGCCTCACAAAACATGAGAAAATTCAACGGCAGTCCGTTTGTTTCTGTCTCTCGCTTTTTTTTTTGGCACGGCAGCTCTTGTGAGCGCCGGCTGCAAAAAGAATTGTGCCTTGTTGTGCTCCCCCCACCAACCACCCCCCCTGCTCCGTGCCGCACTGGTTCCGTCTGGCTCGCCCTCAGCTGCTGCGTGTCCTGGGATGACCTGTTGATGTCGGTAGAATGGAGAATGGCAGGGGGAGCGATTTCCCCCGTCGCCAAAATATTTAAATAAGCAACATTTTGGGCCTGACTAACCGGCGTCGCAGCACGGCTACCTCGTCCGCTCGGCCAGTAAGTGCTTTGTTTACCTTTGTGAGTGCGGAAATGCTTGACATTGTGCAGCTGGGGCTGAGTGTGCGCGAGGTGGATGGTACGCCGGGCGAACCCAAAATATTTTAACTGTGGCGTTAGCTTTAGCCGTTAGCCACCTCCCATAGGCCGTGCTGCGGATGGAAGGAGAGGGCAATCAGATATTTCAGCGCTGACAGCCACTTGGAGGAGGGGGAATGGAGGGGGGATAGGGACTCCCGAAGTGGCCCGATTCCTGTAAAACTACTTTAGATTCGTCTAACCGATTGCCATTTGAGGGCACGTAAACAATCGCACGCCATCCTGGATTCCCCCTTAACGCATCCATGCTGTCCCTACCTCCCAGTAGCCTCCCGGCTGGGTAGGCACGGATCGGACACCCCCAGGTGGGTTAAACAACTCCTTATCCTTCTACACGTTATTTGGCAACACTTTCAGCACAGAGGCACACACATTAAAGGAAAAAAAATCAGAAATGTGAAGTTAAAAAAGTCTGTTTGTAAAACAATCAGCCTTCTTGCTGTGAGGATAAGCAAAAGTCAGGCCTGCCAGGAGCACAGCTATGCAAGCATGGGCGCATATAATGAGGAAATGCCTATAGAGGGAACTGTGTGTGCCAGCTGCATAATGATCTGAAAGGTTTGAACCAACATAAGAGTTTGGTGGAATAAGTTTCAAAATAGGCTGAGAACCAGTCCATCATAACACAACTTAGCCCCCCTTGGAATATTCTAAAGGCTGCTATTAAAAGTGTAAGGTCTTTAGTATGTTGTATGTCTGACCTACTTTCCTCCCAGGGCTGGCTGGTATGAGAGCTAAGCTACAGGGTTAGTTGGGGTGAATTTCATTTGCTCACGCTGTTGCTGCTGCACTCTACTGTATATATTTAAGGACCTGAGATTATTCTTCTCATCCCTACAGGCCCCCGCTGCCCCTCCTTAGTGCACAGGGCCACACACACATGTGCGTGCACACGCTTGCATTCTCGCTCACTGTTGGGGCAAACTGTGCAAACACACCCCTGCTCTCGGCCCAGTGTTTGTGTGTCTTGATGTGCAACCATGTGTGCTTACTGTGGCTCGCCAAACTGTAAACAAGCAGTATTGTCTAATGTCTGTGTGTGACTCAGTGTGCCTTTTGTGGGTTTGTTTGAGTTTGTGTGTGTGCGCATCTGTGTTTTAGTATGAGGGAGAGGGGAGCTTGAGTGAGATGGAGACAAAGAGAGCATTTCTCTTTACCCTGGAGCTTGGCGAGGTCCCAAATGAAAGGCTTTGGATATGATGGGCTGGCTCGCTTCAACCCTCATCAGTCAGTCACACTAAAGTTTGCTTTTTATGCCTCTCACAGGGTGGGCTTCAGTCACTTTGCTCTCACATTATCAGATAGTATCTTACACTGATAACGCTCTATGTGTGGGTGCATGTAGGTTCAGCAAGCATTCATGCAACACTTTTAAGTGGTAATATATCTCTGCATTGCAGGCCTGTACCCTCATCTGCGCGCATAGAAATACTTATGACGGGCCTTGTGCTTTAAGTAAGCATGAGCAGTGCAATGCCATGTAGGCTGATCAATGTATCTGTTGTTTGCATTGCTCTTATTGAGGGTACAGAGGGCATATACATGCATGTGAATAGCACCTCCGAAATTGCTGTTTATAGAACGTGCTATCACAAAGCATAGCTGGTGTAACACCATCGAAGCATGTTTACATACCTTCACAGTATCAAGTGAGTAATGTAATATACCCTGCTTATAGCCCTCATAGCCACAGCAGAGGGAACGTTGGCTCATTTTAATTTAATATTGACAGGCATAATCTATCAATCTTAGAGCGGATATGGGGCAAAGGGGGGGCATGTTTGCCTCTGACTGTTGACTGAAGTGAATGGAAACATGCTATGCGGTTTTTGTTTAGGCCACACACACAAACACACGTTTGCACATAGAATACCAGAACATGACCCAGTTATCTGAGGACACGGGATTTTATAGCTCACAGAAGACACAGAAAATAAAAAGGCTTTCAGTAGCTGTTGGTGCCCAGCACCAACAGCTACTGCAAGGTTGAAGTGACGTATAGGATTAATGAAATGTAGATTATCCTGTGGAAGTTTCAACAAAACTTAGTTTGAAATATCAGAGTGCTGCGAGCCTGCCAATACTATTCGGTAGACTGTGCGAAGGAGAAAATGCGGCCCATGTCGTTTGGGTTTTTCAAGAGATATATTGTTTTAATTGTGGGGAACCTTCCTTTAACAGACAGGCATTTCATTATGAATACTTTGGCCTAACAGTAATAAAACAGGCCAGTTAGATTTGCTCGGCGTTTTATTGCATTGTGTTAATGTGAGGTTCTGACATTCCTCAGCTGTTTAGCTTCTCTTTGAGCTTTCTTTCTTTTAACATACGTAGCTGTGTTACATTACACCTTCACCCCAAAATGCCTGGGTGGGGAGGGATCACTGCAACGAAACAAGATGAAGCTGAAACATGCGACAGCAATCATGATTAATGCGATGTAACCCACTGAAAAGTGATTCACAAAGAAAGTTTATTATGTATCAAAATGTCACATGAAGAACTACTCCACAGTTGCCGTATAAATATTCTCATTCCGAGTTCTTTGGCAAATCAAAGCGAGATCTGGAGACGGTCTTTCAACATATTGTTTGTAGTGGTGCAGTCAAAGGTCTCCTAACTGTTACCAGTTGCAAGTATAGTGGCGGCCCTGCTCTTTTCTGACCAGCCTCATGGTCAAAGTTTATCCACATATCGGCAAGACCAACAGGAAGGAGCTCATACTTGGTAAATGACGGCGGTTTTCACATGCGATTATATCTTTGCCCGTTCTCACACGTGGCCTAGCTGAAACATGCAGGAGGCAGCACCCGAGGCATCAACTCTCTTAGCATGAGTTTGCCAATTACTTATTACATATTAGAAGTTCTAACATGGAGCGCACTGAAAGTTTAGTTTAGTGTGGTCTCCTTATTGAACAGGCTTTCAGTTAAGATGTATGAAGAACTGGATTGTGAATATGAAGAATGAATTTACCTGAATTAAAACAAAAATCCTGTGCAAAAAGAAATATATCAACCATCGTTATTTGGGTTGGTTTGATAATAGTTGTAGTTGTTTTGTATGAAAAAGGTCTGATTATACATGTAGTTTGAGTTGGGTGCTCTTCCGTATCATGGGAAAAAATTCCATGGAGAAAAAGAGCGTGTTTGGGGGAGTGGGAATTTGGCTCAGTATTTCCATATATGAAGTCAATCCTGTTTTTCAGTAACCAGCATTTGGATCTATTCACTTCCTCATTTGTCCTCTTTGTTTGTTTCTGCCTGTCTCTATTCATTCCCAACAAGACCTTTTTGGTGGTGTGCATAGGCGCACCATGGCCCAGACCCTCCAGATGGCGATCCCAAACTTCGGCAACAACGTTCTAGAGTGTCTGAATGAGCAGCGGCTGCAGGGACTCTACTGCGATGTGTCCGTGGTGGTCAAGGGCCATGCTTTCAAGGTACTGGTGCACTGTTTCTCTTATTTGCACTCAACTGACTGAAGGTCGTGGTTATAATGAAGAAGAAAAGACCCGAGTGTAAACAAAAAGTCCTGTGGCAGTCGTGCTCCATGGAAAAGGAACGTCATTATTCTTCAGAAGAACTGCTGTTTGGACATTTTCTTTTTTTTTTTGGGGTGGGGGGGATGTTGCAACATGTAACTTTTTGCAGCAGAGGCAGATGATGCATCATTCGGTGTGAATCCACATTTGTGCAAGTTTCTAGCTCCAGTATATAAGATGTTATTAATGTTTGTTTTAAAGATTGTTTTTTACGGGTTACAGGTTTTCTTTCATTTGCTGAGTAGTTTGAGTTATCCTGTCCATTAGAGACAATGTAATTTGTGCATTGTATTCATTCCTCAGTTAAATATTGGCCTCTAACGTTTTGTTTTTTTACCTTCTCTGAGATCTTTCACTTTGAGTAGGGCCTTCTTTTTCAGGGACATTGAAAGAACTCGATTAGTATTTTAAAAATGAAAGTACACTGAAGAGCTACTAAATCAATATGTTAATAAATCATTGGCTGGTTGTAGAACAGGGGTGGGCAACTCCAGGCCTCAAGGGCTGGTGTCCTGCAGGTTTTAGATGTGTCCTTGATCCAACACAGCTGTTTCAAATGACTAAATGACCTGCTCAACTTGTCCTGAAGTTCTCCATAGGGCTGGTAATGAACTCATCATTTGATTCAGGTGCAATGACCCAGGGTGATATCTAAAACCTGCAGGACACCGGCCCTCGAGGCCTGGAGTTGCCCATCCCTGGTATAGAAGCAGTTTACCAAAAGCTGTCAGAAGGGTTAATAATACAGGAAAACAAAGAAAACCCCAATTATCATATAACCCCCTGTGAGCAAGGGCGTTGGCGACAGTGGGAAGAAAAAACTCCCTTTTAGCAGGAAGAAACCTCCATCAGAACCAGGCTTAGGGAGGGGCAGCCATATGCCTATTGCAGTGTAACAAAGGGAGGATTGAAGGTTAGCCAATCAAGCCCTAACTATGTACTTTATTAAAAAGGGAAGTTTTAAACCTAATCTTAAAAGTATTGTTTATTGTTGTTGTTTTTTTTAAACGAAGCTATACCATGAGAAAATAAATTCTCCAAAACATCTCACTAGCCCTTAATAAATCAGTATATTGTAATATGTAAAATGATTTTTAAATTATGTTTTCTTTTTCTTTTTTTCTTAGGCTCATCGAGCAGTTCTGGCTGCTAGCAGTTCTTATTTCCGGGATCTTTTCAGCAGCAGCAACAACAGCAATGGTGGAGGTGGCGGAAGCAGTGAGGCCGGCCCAGCCGTAGTGGAGCTCCCGCCGGCCGTGCAGCCTCAGAGCTTCCAGCAGATTTTGGCTTTCTGCTACACAGGCCGTCTTAGCATGACGGTGGGGGACCAGTTTCTTCTCATGTATACTGCCGGCTTCTTGCAAATCCAACAGATCATGGAGAAAGGCACTGAATTCTTCCTCAAGGTAAAGCTAAATAGAAATAGAAAGTGAAGTAGCAGAAAACCTAAAGTCATTGTTTCATCAATTTGAACTGGTAAATTACAGGTTGAGATTTCTGTTTTGAGACTTTCTGCAAGGTAAGATCTATCTATTTGCTGACGCAAAGGTGATATATGCATTTATTGGTAGGTATCCTCCCCCAGCTGTGACTCCCAGGGCCTTCATGGAGAGGAGGCCCCACCTTCAGAGCCCCAGAGCCCTGTAACACAGACCAGTAACGGTGCAGCCCGGCCCGCCTCCTGTCTGACGCCGCTCCCTCTGGTATCACGAGTTAAGATGGAGCAGCCAGCGAGCCAACCAGAGGCGGCCACTCCTTACTCAGTGGTTTGCACTCCTGTAGCCAAGCGACTATGGGAGGGTGGCAGCACCCGAGATGGAGGTGGGGTAGGCTCAGGGGGAGGAGGAGGTGCCAGGAAAGCAGCCCGTTATTCCCAGGAGGCAGTGCGGGGCAGCGCTATCCAGAGCCCCGGAGGTCTCGGACTGGCTGTGGGTATGGGTGCCACCACGACCAACCTCGTGGGAATGGTGGCCGGTGGTGGGATTGGTGGCGGTGCCAGCACCAATGGGAATTCTGCAGCAGGGCTTATCATGTCAGAGGGCGCCAGCCCTGGCACCCTGAGTACCTATGCTAGTGACTCACCTATCAGCTACCATGATGACGAAGAAGAAGAGGAGGGGACAGATGAAAGTGCTGAGGAGCAGTACAGACAAATCTGCAACATGTACACCATGTACAGTATGCTCAACATGGGAGCTGCAGGTAATGGACAGAATAGTTATACCAACACATACAAATATATCTAGCTGAAGTTTTTCATTACACCTTGATTACATATTTGTATCCTTTATTTGGTTTGTCGAGACATTGTAACAGCACAAAATATTCTCATAAATATATTTTTATAGTTGATTCGAAATTTTTCCATATGTGGATTTTCTAGCTGCTGGTGAGCGTGTTGAGGCTCTACCAGATAACACGGAGACGCGAGGTCGGATGCGTGGCAGAGATCTTTCATGTCTTCCTGCAGAACTTATTGCCCAAATAGGCAACCGCTGTCACCCCAAACTATACGAGGAAGGAGATCCTGCTGAGAAACTAGAGTTAGTCTCAGGTATGTTTCTCTGTGTGTGTGTGTGTACCTAAAGACAGCAATATTTACAACTAAATTTAAAAAAAGAAAAGAAAGAAATTCAAAATGATTAGATTTGAGAGACAAAAATATCCAAATTTCATAGAATTGTCTTGGCTCGCTGTCTCCAAAATGTCAAACTTAACATGAGAAACCTGCAGGTGGGTGACGGATGAAAGAAAAACTGAAACCCTCGACCTTTACACTAAAGGGAATCCAGCAGCTCTGTGATGCTGTTGGGGGGGATGTTTTGCTTTTGTGGTTTAGGTCTGCTTGTATCTTTAGAGGCAAGCAAGGAATAAGAAAGAAAATGCCATGTGTGATCTCCTTTTTCTTATGATGAAACATTTCCTGTTGGGAGTGGTGTCCTCCACCCATCTGCAGAGCGCAAGGGGTCACTGAATAGTTTGGATATAAAACTGATGTTCACTGTTTGGCTTAAATCACCTCTTCTCAGTCGAGTTGAATTGGTTGATGGTTGATGAGAATCAAGCATCTTCTACAGCCATCGTCAACCATCAACAACAAAACAGGAAAAATCTTTTTTCTAGTGAAGTACCAGAGACTGAGAATCTAAAGTGCAGCATAGCTGTTGTGGTGGCCTGATACTGTTGTTGGATTTTCTTCTTTAATTTGTTGTTTGTCCATAAGTGTCAAAACAAAATATTTAGCATGTGGTTTGTAGAAAAAAAAGAAAGAAAAATACTTTGATTCTGCTACAAGTGTATCAAAAATGAAGTCTTTACCTTGATCTAAACTACAGAAATCATAGATACATTTATACCAGACTGTCGTTGGGTCATTATCTGATTCGTAAATATAGCCAAGCTGCTTCAAATCCTGCTTATACTGTGCTGGCAGTGTTTTAGGAATTCTTGTCATGCTGAAAAATTGAGCTGTTCCCAATTAGATGATTTCCAAATGGTTTTGCATAATGGATCAAAATCTGTCAATATATTTCTGTGTTCATATATTTAATCAGTTTTAACAAGATATCTAACACATCTGACTGAAGTGCTTATAGGTTGCAGACACTCAGTGTTGTATCTCTCTCCTGACCTCCTCTATATCATTGTGCATGCTCAGTCCTCCTCCTCTATACACACTGACAACAATTTGAACCAAAGAATTCCAAATTGGGTTCATTACCCCATAAGACCTGTGGATACTGATTTTCAGTCCAGTTCTTGTGTAATTTGGCGTACCTCAGCCTTTTCTCCCAGTGTTGAGTCTACAAGTGGGAATCACCAGATACTCCACAATACGATATTATCACAATGCTTCACTCATGGTACGATATTATTGCAATTTTTAACATTTTGTGACATGCTGAGTGTTGCGGTGAAATATATTGTGATTTATCACGATTTCCAACTGCACATTATGTCCCTAAAATTAAACTTTGTTTGTACTGATATTATCCAACACGATAAAGTTATCTCATTTCAGTTATTTATTTATTTTTTGCTTCAAAATTAGATTGTGAAGCAAACCAACACTGTCCCTGAATTATTAAAACAATTACATTTGTATTCAGCAACCTTCCTGTTCTATATGAGTATAACCAGAATACAGCCAGCTGGCAGTCAGCTGAGTCGAGTCCCCACGAGTTATCCTTCTTCATAAAGGCTCATTCAGACTGATTGCAACATGTTGGAAATCTGTCTGCATTTCTAAATTAAAAGTTTCTGTAAACCTTCAGTATTTTGTCTAAGGGAGATTGCTGTCAGTCCAAGTCAGGCTGCGACTACTTGCAGAAAGGTTGCTTCCTGTCAGATGACACGAGCCTGCTTCTTCGTACTATATCGATATTTGGTATCCCTGATATCGCCACACAAAATATCACAATACGATACTGTATCTTTTTTTTTAGTTTTAATTTTAGTTAAGTCAGTGTTAAGTGACTTAACATACAAAAATCCTTCCTCTGGAAATGGTCAGCAACAAGGACTGAAAATGAATAAACAAAGAAGCTGATGTCCAAGGGAAAGTAGTTCTTCAGAAAGCCGGAAGAACTATTGCTCTAGACCACGATAAAAAAAATTACAAGTCTGGCTCCTTGGAAGCAAAATTAAAGATAAAGAAATGAGCAGCTGGTTAAGAGTTTTGCACAGTACTGCATATATCAGAAATATGTTATCAAACTAACTTATCTTATTTATATATTTATCTGATATCACAAGGGCAGCAGGGTGGTGTTGTTGTTAGTACTGTTGCCTCACAAAAAGGAGGTCCTGAGTTTGACTCCAACATCTGGCCAGGGCCTCTCTGTGTGGAGTTTGCATGTTCTCCCCACTTTTGCGTGGGCACTCAGGCTTCATCCCACTGTCCAAAGACATGCAGTTAGTGGGGCTATTTTAACTGATAATTGTGAAATTGCCCATGGGTGTGAATGTGAGTGTGAATGGTTATCTGTCTTTCTGTGTTAGCCCTGCGGCAGGCTGGCAACCTGTCCAGTGTGTACCCTGCCTCTCACCCCATGATAGCTGGGATAGGCTCCAGCACACCCACCACCCTGATAAAGATAAGGGGAAGAGGACAGATAAATCTTATATAACATAAAATAAAAATAAATAAATATTTTATTTTAGTGTTGTTTTTAGGTGAATAGTTTTATCTGCCTCAGTCTGCAGTCTGGAAATGAATGACATTATGGTTAAAGGTAGAGCTGAACTATTAAATACATATAGGCAGTATAGTATGAGGTCTAAATAGGACAAGGCAGGTAGCACTGATATATATTCATATCTTCAGAGGACGCTGTCCTCAGATGACTGAGATTTGCACTGGCAAGCAGAGCTGTATTGCACATGTGACTCAGTTTGTTTATGTCAAGGACATACTGTGACTGTGCGTGTTACCTTACCATTGGGGTTACACACTTCACTCTGCAGCAGCATGTGCCTGTGACAGAGCAACCTGAAGCAAGTGTTTCAGGGTAGTTTTATACTACATTTGTAAAAGTCAAAGGAATAAACTGAAGTAATGAAACCAAATCAAACCTCAAAGCTGTGACATTTAACTGGCGCACAGGCTTCTCTCTCCCCACCCACAGCTGCAGTGTGATATGAATCAGAGCTGTTGCTAGATAAATAAACTCTCCATTCCAGTAACCGAAAGCGAAGATCCTGACTGTATCATTGCTGTACCTGACCCACAAAAGTTGAAGAAGGGAAATGCCATAAAACGAGATGGCAGATAATCTCAGTAGATAATCTACAGTGATAATAAATGGTCTCAATTCTTTCTGGATTCTTTGCAGGTACTTCTGTGTATATATCACGAGCTCAGCTAATGAACTGTCATGTGAGTGCAGGGACCAGACACAAGGTGCTGCTGAGGAGGCTGCTGGCCGCCTTCTTTGACAGGTTTGCTTCTTCCCTCGATTTGTCTGGGTCTATTTATGCAAGTGTTTCATGCAAAGCGTAGTTTTAATATAGAAATTAAAGTTTTTTTTTGTTTTCCTTTTTTTTTGTTTTTTATCTGCTGGCATATGAAGGATAAATCAACTATTTTTGTGTTTCCTCTGTTCTGTCTACCTCTTTCTTATTTTTTTGATGTATCAGGAACACTCTGGCCAACAGCTGCGGGACAGGCATTCGCTCGTCCACCAATGACCCGAGCCGCAAGCCCCTGGACAACAGAGTGCTCCATGCAGTCAAATGTGAGCGTACATGTTTTGTCTGTCTGTGGGTGTTTGCCCACAAGCATGCAAACAATTTGTGCATGTACTGATGGAGGGGAATGTACATGCATTCACACTGCATGCACACACTGTGTATTTACACTGTAAACTAAGCCGTATCATAATCGTAGCTGAATTAATGAGTTAGCTGTGTAATGTCTCAGTTTTCCTTTTAGGTACATTTAGATAGTACTAATAGTAACAACAATAATATTAATCTTTATTAATACTTGGTAATTTTTTTTTAAAAAAATCCACATTACAACGTGCCTCACAGCAGCAACAAAACAAGCATAGTTTGTTTTTTTTTTTGGTTTTGTTGTTTTAAAAGCATAAATAAGATTTGCATTGGTATGATTAGTGTTTGGCAATAACTCTGTGACCGCTACATAGTAACATTCACCCTGAAATCAAGTGTTGACATCAGACACACCAGAACAGAGATATTGTCCTGCTTATAGTGAGGTGATTATTTGTTCAGACGTTCTATAGTTTTGAGTTTTGCGAGTTGCCCTTTTTCTTTACAGCTTTGTGCTTTTTCAGTAAAAGCTTGCTGAAAGTGGAAAATGTATCCATGCTCACCATAAAATCAGATTTAAAGACATGTAGCTGTGAGCGGGACTCGTGACATCACTACTAGTCTGAAGCCTGTGTTGCACAACACACATAATACATTGTGAATAGCATTTCAGCAGCACATGAAACACTTTCAGCAGTCTTTTTGTGTAAAACTTAAACCAAAAAAAAATGTATGTTCATGTTTGCAATCGAGGGCTGAGCAAAAAATATATTTTTAGAGTTGTTAAAGACAAAATAATCATATTTCACTTGTTTACTGGATCATACCAAACTAAAAATGGACATGCATCACATGACTGGTTGTAGCTGATGGAGTTGTGGAGTATGCCACGTCGTTATTCTGCCCAGTACAGAGCATATTTACTGTGGTGTGAGCCAGTAAACAAGTTAAATGTGACTGTTTTGTCCCTGTTGACTTGAAAGTTTACATTTTGCTAGCTTTTCACATTTAGTTTTTGGACTACATTAATTGGATCTTGGGTTCAGTATTCCACTGAGGTTTTTGCCAGTTGAAGCCTGACCTTGTTTTAGAATTTCTAACAAGGTAACAGAACTACTTTCATTTTTATTATTTGCAGAAAAACATCTCCTGCCCAAAATATTATGCAAATCATAGCATTTTTGTCTTTGAACATGCCTGGAGGGGATACTCTATCATTCTCTTGGCACCTTACATGTAGGTGATGTGCCAAAACCCCTGTGGGTGAAAAACAAGAAAAAAAACTGACTGTGCCACCCATTACTTAAACCAAGCAATTTCTGTTTCAGTAGTGAATATTAAAAACATTCCCCTGAAGTAGATTTTTACTAGAAATCAGTCAGCAAAACAATTGTTGCTTTGTTGAGGTCACGCCACATGTGCTGGGGTTTTCTTATGCATTTTGCATACTGTAACGTTAGCCAGGATAATAAACACTGAACATGAGAGACAGCTGGATAAATAACTTGGCTGGTGTTTATAAAAGATTGCAATTGTCTAAAGTGTTTCAGTTGAATTTTAAACCGAGCAAGTGTTGAGTCGCATATTGAATAGACTTTCTTTTGTCAGTCATGAGTCGTTTTCACATATGCTCTGCAGCCCTGATCATTTCTAGAACTTACTCAGCAGAGGTGCTCATGAGAAGGAAGATGTCCGATCCAGTCGAGTTGCAGTGTTCTTTAACTTGCGGAGATTGTGTAATATCAAACTGTGCCAATAAGCAAATAGCACAGGTGATCATTTGGTACACGCAGGTAATAACACAGGAATATTGCCTATTGGTTGTCACTTCTGCTTTCTCCGCACTCTCTCTGCAGGCATTTCCATCGACTGTGCCACAGAGTTAATTCCAATTCTGTGAACACCTCTAAAGCAGGCTGTTTCATGCTGTATGCTACACATAAATAGGAACAACTATGGAAATATCCTCTTCTGATTCCTTTGAAACTGTCGGAAGTTTTTTGTGTGCAAACTTCTATAGAGACTGTCGTGGTTAAAATCAAAAAGAAAAAGCCATAGCTGTAGTCATTTCCCTAAACACTGTAACTCTCATACAGCAGGCCTCTGTGTGCCTATTAGTCCTTTAACTCCTCCTATACAATAAGGAGTTCAGCAGCTAAACCTGGCACACAGGTACGTCTTAGATTCCTGAAGGTTCTTATCTATATCAGCCATTGGGACATCATCATGCTGCCTAGGAGCCACCTACAAATGGATTAATATGATCGATTTTTAGCATTTCTGCATTTATACTCCTTGCAACATTGTATTGTTTTCATTCTGTGACCGGAGCATTTAATTTATATCCACAAAACTTGAATATTGGAATATATCTGATATATTATGTTGCCTGGCAACTATCTAAATTTAGAGCAGGACCTAAGCATTGCAGGCGGTCCATAAAAAATTGACTCACTTTTATACTGTCAGTCCCATATAATCCAGTATAGTCCTTAAAAATATTTATTAACAAAGCTATTACCCCTTTTAGGTTTTTTTTTGCCAGCATCACAAATAGATCAGATCATACTGTAGTATGTGCATGTACTTGGAATAAATCCATCTTCATTCAAATATTGGTGAAAGGGATGCTTTTGTCTGTTGTGGGTAGAAGACAGGCAAAAGGATCTGTCAGTACACTCGTGAAATTCGTTCTTGGCTCCAGTCACATCATAAAAGTGTGATCAGCCTAATTATTCCCCCCCCCCCCCCCCCCTTTTTGTTTTTTGTCAGTTTATTGCCAGAACTTCGCAACCAGCTTCAAGGAGAGCGAGATGAACGCCATTGCAGCCGACATGTGCACCAATGCCCGACGTGTGGTCCGTAAGAGCTGGATACCCAAGCTAAAGCTACTGATGGCGGAAAGTGACGCTTACTCTGCGTTCCTTCCTGATGGTGTCAAGACAGAGGAAGACGCCCTGGGGGCGGATCCAACCTTCGACCCTGCCTCATTGGAGTCCGCCAGTGGTGCTGGTATGGAGTCGGGCGGCTCTTCAGGTGAATCGCTACCAGGTGTGGGTGGGGACGGAGGACCGTTATTTTGAATGTTTGGTGACGCACATACCAGTATTCCCCAGTTGCGCTTGCCTTCTCACTCTTTGGCCCACGCTGATCTCTCACATCTTGACTGTCTATACTACACTGTTAGGGTCAACAGTTGTTGCCCTGATGTAACCAGGACTTGAAAACTTAAGGTTTTTTTGCTTTGACTGTATAATGGAGGTAATCAAGGAAAGGAAGGGCGTAAGAGGGTCTTTAGTTGTGTCCTAACTGCCCTCTGCCTCCCCTTGTCTTTTTAAGGTGTGTAAACACATCCACTGTTGCATATTAAATACATTCCCTGAGGTGCTGGTGGTTTGGGGGGAGGGCAGGGAGTTACTGGTGCAGCCTGAGGAGGAAGAGATGGCTGGATGGACAGATTTCCAGGAGCAGAAGTGACGGGTATATTGAATGTAAGTGTCGGTGGCATTTTTCTCTATGCAACCCTGACAACTTGTATTCCAGCCTCGGGAAAGAAACTAAATTTCAAAATAGATACATTATTAAAACAAAGTAACACTACCTGTTCTTCCTCCTCTTGCATCTTCCACTGATCACCCTGCAAGTATTCTTCAGCCTCACCTCACCTTTCTTGAGACCAGAGAATCTCACTCGAGTGTTTCACTGTGTGCTGTCTTATAGAAATATATCTCATCTGCCTATTTTTATTTTCTTTGCATGTTTCTCTGTCTGTAAACTGAAAAGTGATCCAGTAAGAAGGGTGAAAGCTTTTTACTCAGAAGATTGTAATGGGGGGAAAAAATGAAATTTGAAGGGCAACAGGTAATCAAAGCTGGTCATATTTTTAGAAGACAAAAACTATATTTATACAAGTGCCCATGCCTAGAATGGTGTGAGCAAAGAGAGCAAGAGGGATTGTTTTAAAATCTCAGTATTCAGCTTTTATTGAAAGAGGGCTTGTCAAGTAAGGAAAAGTGCTATTTTTGCAGGAGTACAATAATAATAATGAAAGGAGTCTTATCATAAGAACCTCAGTCATTTATTTTTATCCTTATTTTACAGTGAAAGTGATGGAATGAGCAGTTGAACTGCTAAATTTGACACATTTCATCTTTTGTCCACTATCTTTAAAGGAATAATAAGACTGCTTCCGCTGGCACGACTGTGACTATGATTAGCATTTCTTGTTAGGTTGTGAACCTGCAACATTCGCCTCCTTTGATACAGCATTGGCCCACAGTTTTGAAGATTACTTTTGGACATTTATAGGTTACATTTATCTGACAGCTCTGCTAGTTTAGCCTTCGAAGAAAAATTCCTAAAAGGAGGGAGGAACAAAGTGACGTTCACAAGAAATAATTGTGAAATGAACAAGTGCATCTTTCAAATCTTGACGTCAATAAGCTGGTGGGCACAGTGATGTCGCAGGGAGGCAATGCTGCTTGAAGCAAAAAGGTTTTAATGGTACTGTGTGTATGTGTGTGTTCGACATAGTTCTCTGGTAAGAAAGCCAAGTTTGTATTGTGAAGATGTGTCTTTGGTGTGTGGCTTATTCATGTATGCAATGCACCACCTCTTTCATCTGGAAATTCAAAATGAGTTTTATTTTGAAGTTTGAAATGATTTTGCACCTTCCATGAGCGATAAGAGTGGTGGTTTCTGCACCTTATTGAGAAGAACTAGTAGTTCATGCACCTTTTGAGAAGTGTTGTGTAGCAATCAAACCCCTTTAGGTGGAATTTGCCTTGTTGTTTTTTTTTATTTTTTGTTTTTTTTTTCTTTCTCCCATGCCTGCCTGTATTTGTTGTTTAGTAGTGGCACGAACGCCTACTGTAAATAATCAAGAAGACTGTTGAGTTGAATCCCAAGTGTTCTTCTTTTTTTCTGTTGCTGAATGTGTCTGATTTAAGAAATGTCAACAACTGACCTTTTGTATGTGGAAGTTGGTGTTTGCTAGAAACCTTCTGAATGCATGTTAATCTGTTAAGGACGGAGGTCAGTACAGGGGATTCATTCTTACATTTGCAGGTGGAAAAACCTGAAAGTAGTCCGGGTCTGACTCGGAATGTGTTCTTAACCTGATACGTTCGCACGGACTGATTACTTTCTCTTTCAGGAATTTTTTGAAAGCCAGGAAGATGCTGATGGTTCCTATCAAAGGCAGTTAAGTCTTACTGAAAAGAAATAAAATGACTAGTGGCATGATAAAGATTCTAGCTCAGCATATTTTCATTATTGTTTCAAATTCTAGGTTGGTTTAGGTGGGTGATACAGTATATGGATGAAACATAAATGCAGTACCTTGTGAGCATTCATTAAGGGTAATAACAAAGAAACCTCAGTTTTGCATTTGACTGTAGATGCCACATGAGCACCCCTCCCCCACATACCTCAAGTATCTTTGAAGACTGTTGTGCTTCCTGTCCCTTATGCAGCTGGTGTCATGTTTCACTCCTCCAAGTTTATTCATGCGCTTCATAAAGGCAAAGCAGTGGTTTATGTTTGAGCTGAATTATAATGTCTAGCTTTAATTTGTGTAGAGGTTTTCACAAGATGTTGCTTCACATTGTTTTAAGTATGACTATAATTTTTTTTCAAATCACCAGACTTGCCAGGCATGTTAAAGTTGCCATAATCAGCTGAAAAGTTTGCTTTGTTACATGCTATTACTCAGAAGAACTGTCATTGAGTCTCCAAATAAGATAAAATATGACCAATTAAGATTTCAACGTGAGAAACACGTTTCTGTTTGTCTCCCACAGTAATCATATTACTCAGTGACCCACTGAATGACTTGTACTGTATTGTGAGTCATTAACGAGAGCTCGGCTACGCCAGTGAATTGGTGTCGACTCTAATGAAGCAGCTGCCCAACCCGTATACGGAAATGTCCCCACTGCACCATTGACCTAGTAAGATTATGCTGCTGTTGCAGCTTCAAAGCTTTTACTACATATAAACAGTGATTAGGGCCCATGTTGCCATCAGTTCAACAAGTTCAGTTGAAATAAAATGTGGTTCCGGGACATTTCGGGGGTTTCACCCTGAAGTAAAAGTTCACTGACAGCTAAAAACTCCCTTATTCATAACTTGATTGCTCAGTCGCTCAGTCCTCCATCATCACTAGGTATGTGGGTGTTACTCGTTTTTAATTTGTGTTCTTTTGAGAGCTCTCTTGCTTTTTTTTTATTGCACATTCTAAGCAATTTCTCTACCTTTCAGCGTACGTGTTTACACTTACAAAATGTAGACCTACACACTTGAATGGATAAGGTGTGGCACGGCATTGGGAACCTTTTGTCACTAAACAGTACATAGGTAAATATGATTATATACATGTATAGATAAATACTGTATATTATATATAGACGCACACATAGTTTGTTTGTTGTGCACTCGCAGCATGAGGTATATATTTACCCAGATACAATGCTTCTCTTCACAACCTGTGCAGTTATTGGTCTGCCCATGTCTTTGCCCCTGCTCTTTGCCCTCTGTAACCCTGTAGCACCAGTGGACCTCCTGTACTGCTCATCCTCTTTCTGTGTTCCAAGTGCCAATAACTTTGTGAAAGCCCTGTAACTGTGACCCAACATTATCAAAGGTAATTGCACATTAACAACTTTAAGATAAATGAATACAAATCATAGAGAAAATGTCAAAAATGGAACAAATAATGAGTATCTTAATAAAAGATTTGTAACAATTTCTCCAAGACTCCTCGTTTTTGTGTTTCCTTAATCGCTTTAATGGTGTTGCCTGTCATTTGCTCTCATGGCGTTTGCTCACTGGTGAACTTAATTGAATCTTACTTTATTGCAAATGATTTAATGACACAGCTCTGCAATGGTTAGCACTACTGTGGTTAGCACAGCAAGAAGAAGTGTACTTTAATGTAATTTATTTAAGCACCGTTCATAAACCTAATTTAAACTCAACGCTTCAGTGTTCACACCTGGAAGCTGTCATGTATGACCTGTCGCTTTCATACTGTATGAACGTGTCACACACAGTTGTTTTTGCCATCATTTGTTTACAGTTTTGCTTTGACATGCTTGAAAAGAGCTTCCTGATGAGGTGTTAAATAATGGGTTATATTTCATATTTGGATAAAAGGATCTGAAGCACCGTCACTGTCTCCATTTTCATTGCATGCATGACCTTTTTTTAAATCTTTGTTTTAAAAACAGATGTCAAACATGCAGGACAGAAAAGTGTCATGTAGGCTTTTAAATTTCTATTGTTAAGTGCACCACCCAGTGTTACAACAAATACAGGAAATTAAATCACTGAAACTGTTCAAACATTGTATGATCTTGTAGCTCAACAGCTCAAATCTAACCTTATGGTGATATTTACAGTAATCTTATACTGATGAAGAGCAAACATTAAAACTGGAGCATTGGGAAATACAGCTATAAATTGGTTTCTAGATGAAGAACTGATCTATATACAATAACCCACATCTGATATCAAAGATTTGGCTCCTTGTTAAATTGCTGTTTAGTTGGCTGCCATTGTAATGGAGTGTGTGGTAAAGAGGATTTTAAATAGGATTTAAACCTCTGAATCTCTTGTTTGAAATACCTTTTTAAAAAAGTTGTGATGCTGTATAAAATGTAAAAGGAAAAACAGAATGCAGTTGTTTGCATGTTAAATAAAATGATATTTTGTTCACAGTAAATATATCAGATGTTTAAACTGAGACATTTTAGTTTTTAAACCAAAGCAAATGTTGTTCATGAGCTCAGAACCCCAGGCCTAAATCTTGATTAAACTATATTAATGGTGGGTGGGTTGGTTTTTTTGGGGTTTTTTTTAAAACAGCTAAAAGGCTTGAGCACTGAGGGACATGGTTAAGTGTATTACATTCATAGATTCTCAAAGATGCTGATCTGAAATTGAATCGAATCTAAGGCTAATTTGATTTATTAGAACAGACATGGTAAGAGCTGCCATCCCATCTCCATCATGGATACAGTGTTTTATATGAATGTACTAAGGAAGCTATTAACAACTTTTTCCAACTCTATCTTCTCTGCATCACATGTTAGCCAAGGTTAGCAAGACAAAACTCATCTCTTACAATGTTAAAGCACCGAAGCTCATTTACTTGCAAATGCTAGCCATGTTTGCATAAGAAGCGCAGGTCGTAACTGATTTCAGAACAGTAAAGCTGAGCCAGTGCCAACTTTCCTTGCACTCTGGTCTGCCCTCAATTTTATCTATAATGCTCATGCGCAAACCACCAGAAAAAATCCGCTGGTCTCTCAGCTTGCCCAGCTCCGGTCAATATTCAACAGGAGATGGACACACCTGTATTACAGAGAGAGCTATTAGACTGAAATAATCACAGCTTTCAGCAACAAAGCTGGCTAGGGGCCACAACATGGCAGAAATGTAAAGGCTGAATGCACATATTAATTGAAAGGCCAGGAGCTTTATGACTGTGCTGTCTGAGATGAAAGAGATGTTATTTTGGTGTATATACATATATGTCTATTTTTAGATTTGACAAAGCAAGCATTACTTTCCTTGTAATGTGACCAAAAGATTCTGAGAATCTAGGGAGCTCTCTGTGCACATGTGACAAGGATGAACATTAATACTGGATGATGATTGCTGGGCCCTCAGATGGCGCTACCCAGTGGCTGATTTAGAAAATTGTACATGGGTGGACAAAGGAGGAGCAACAGGTCTAGGCAGAGTGGCAGATACCTCTTCAGTGAAGTATGTGAAAATCCCCAGTATGTAAATGGAGTCAACAAAATATCCACAAACACACTTTAAAACTATTTATTGTATCATTATCTCTTCTAAGAAAACAAAGGTTTTGGACAAACAATTAGTTTATACAATGGCTCTACAGCTGGGGGCAGTTGCCCCTCTTTAGAGGGGAACTGGACTGAGGCTAAGTCAAAAATCTGATTTTTATTTATTAATTTATTTATTTCATTTCTTTGAAAAACATGATGTTGCATTCTCTGGACTAAAGAGTCCACCCAGCTTGTTATCAGCGCTCACTGGACTGGACTTGTTGCACAGGTGGCATCTATCACTATCAATTTGCTGAGCTGCTGAGAGCGACCCAGTCTTTCACCATTGTTTGTAGGAGCATTCTACATGCCTAAGCGCTTGATTTTATACCTGATTTAAATTATTTAGATGGGTGAGTGAATAATTTTGGCAATATAATGTATTTCTGCAAAACAAATCACAAGTGCTAAAGCACAGATATGTTTGGGAAAGGTCAGTTTAATGAACAAAGGATTTAAGAGGCAGACTTTTGAAATAAGGAAAGAACGTTTTCACAATATTCAAATTTTGGAGCTCCACTAGTAGACTATATGCCACCTTTCGGTTGTCCCTAGAGTCTAAGAAAGACAAGCAGGGATAATAGCTTGTTCAATTTTTCACAAACTTGAGAAGTTAGCAAATACTGAGATATCAGATTGTGACAGTTTATTGATTAGGATATCTATCACATAGCCTAAATTTTTCTCAGCTGTCCCTAGCTTGATTCCTGGCTGGTTTTACTTTAAAAGCATGTTATTTATCCCTCTTCACTCTCTCAATATTCCCTGTCTTCTCCCTCTATGATGAGAAAAACAAAAATCTCCAGTAAAGTTTAAGCTTTTAAATGGAATGATTAAAGTGGAATTTTTGACTAAACATTTTATTTAAAATTTGAAACTAATGTGTAATAAAATGATTACATGAAAGTAAATATGTTGCAAAAAAAATATTATGTTTATAGTATTAGACTTGCTCTCAGACCTTTTGACCCAATATATATTTTACACTATTCTACTGTTACATTCCCATGTAGATGGCAAGCTATTCTTCAGATGTGGAGTACAAGCATTGCTTGCGCAAAACAAATCGTCTTCCAACATGATGGCTGCTGCCCCCTTGTGGACCACGAAGGTATTGCTTTAGGCCAATCCTATAATGAATACATAGAAGAAAGAAAGAAAGACCTTTAACAAGCGCATTTATTCATATCACAATTCAATAATACAAACAAACGCTCACAAAATCAAAGGAAACATCACAATAAACCACCCAAACCCACACACACTTATGTCCACGTGTAGTTAGCAAAACAAATACACTAAATAATAATAGTACTCTAAAAACGCAAAACAAGTGCACCATCCTCCCTCAATGAACATAAAACATTTTGAATACACCACAAATCTGTAAACATATGTAGATTACAAGTTACACTATAAAAAGCATGCTCCACTTTCAATCTTGATGCAACTAACCCCTTAAAACTAAGTGCTGCATCAGTCCAACCCTGTCCAAGCATTTTATTCTTCCTTGTTTTCCAAATTGCTAACTTAGCCATACCAAGAAGGAAACTGATTAAGACATGAGCCTTCTTTTTAGAAGCTCTGTACTTAAGACTAAAAACAAAAAAACAGCAATAGAAAAACGCTCACCCAGGGCTTCCACCCATTCCTGCAATAAACTAAACAGGCTTTTTAACCTTACACAGGACAAAAACAAGTGTTCCAGTGACTCCTGTTGTTCACAAAACAGACATCCACCCCTAGTCGGGTCAAAGCTCTGTGTCTGTTCGTAGCTATCAATCCATGTATAATCCTCCACTGGAGGTCACCCACCCGTTTCTCAGCGGGTGGCTTATACAGGACCCTCCATCTGCCCTTCGGGGCAAGGTCTGAACCAAAAACCTGAGTCCACCTCGACTCCCTGACCCCTGCTAGAGAGCACAAGTTCAGCACCTTGACACAACTTTGATACAGGTGCTTCTTCCCACATGAACTGAGAACACCCAACACCGGTGTTCTCAAAGAGAGAAGCAGTCCATCCTCCTCATGCCAGCCATCAAAAGCTGGCACAGTTGAAAGTACTGGAAATACGTACTCATATCCATTATGCCACTGGTCAGCCAGATTGCAGCGTCCAGCAAATACTTTCAGTGACACGGGTAAGGACTCCCAGACCTCTTCAAGGATCCTCTTTAAGATCCTGGTGGACTTGATGTTAGTAAGGTCGCACATCCTTTCTATCGATAGTCTTGCGAGGTGACCCAGTTTCACAATCCCAGCTTGAATGAACTTGGTCCTTATTCCAGGTAATGACAGCAAACAATCCCGTACAAAAAAGTCATTGTGAAACAATGGTTCCTCAAAAAGCCACAGGCCAGGTCTAGGGTCAGGGTCACAGAAAATCTTCAGCGTTTTCCAAGCATCCAACACTGAACGATAAAAAGGTGTTAAACCCGTCATCTCAAGCTCTGAAGAAAGAAAGAAAGAAAGAAAGAAAGAAAGAAAGAAAGAAAGAAAGAAAGAAAGAAAGAAAGAAAGAAAGAAAGAAACTGATTTTATATAGGATTGAGGTCCTGAGACTGTCTAGGGCAGCGGTCCCCAACCCCTGGGCCTCGGACCGGTACCGGTCCGTGAGTCGTTTGGTGCCAGGCTGCGAGAGCTGAGGCTCAGGTGTGAAATGTATAGTTTTCAGGGTTTTTATCGGTTTTCAGTGTTATTTTGTTATCGTTTTTATCGTTTACTCAGTTTTCCTTGGTCTTTTCACGTGTGTTATGAATAAATTTCTTTTTTTCGGTACCGGTACTAGTTTTATTTTGTTGTATTTATCCACGACACCTTAAAGGCCGGTCCATGAAAATATTGTCGGGCATAAACCGGTCCGTGGCGCAAAAAAGGTTAGGGACCGCTGGTCTAGGGCATTCCATGACACTAATGTGTTTCTTCTTTAGCCACTCCTTTGCTACCTTGGTGTTATGTTTTGATGACTGTCATGCTGGAAATTGCAATTAATTGTGGCAATGGCTAGTGTGTAGCTCGGGAATGCTTTCGTTTTTCTGGGATTTAAGTGATGCCTCACTGATGTAAAGTAATGCATTGCCTGATAAATTTGAAATGCAATGTAGATATCTGATACTGAATGAAGACATTAATAATGCATGACCAGAACAAAATGCAAGGCAGCCGTAATGCATCAGCTTATTCTCGTGTACTACAATTATCAGAAAACTGAATACTCCACTCGTTAAGACAGGAAATGCTTTGTTATGATTTTGTTTCAGCAAAAAAAAGAAAAAGAAAAAGAAATTAAAATTTAAAAAAAAAAAATCCAATTTTAAATGGCAAATAAAATGTTACAATTAAAGAGCAGATGACTTACTGCCAGACATGATGTGCTGTGTTATAAAAAGTTGCTAAATGCGGTATGACAGACTTCCTATCTCTGTCCTTGCGGCAGCAGATCAGAATCATTCTGTTGTGTTCCTAACCTCTTACTTTTGGGCGTGATCACCATCTCTTTCATCGTATTTGCATTCAGAGACAAATCTCCCAGACCACACAGTTTTTCCTTAGGTGTTATGATCTGCAGTTGAGACTCTGAGGTGTACAAAGTGAACACGGTGGAGGCACTGTCCCCTGTGGAGCTACTGTACAACAGATCACCAAAGCAAACAGAGTACTCTCCAATCACAATTCCTGTGGTCTACAGTGGCTTGCAAAAGTATTCGGCCCCCTTGAACTTTTCCACATTTTGTCACATTACAGCCACAAACATGAATCAATTTTATTGGAATTCCACGTGAAAGACCAACACAAAGTGCTGTACATGTGAGAAGTGGAACTAAAATCATACATGATTCCAAACATTTTTTACAAATAAATAATTGAAAAGTGGGGTATGCGTAATTATTCAGCCCCCTGAGTAGAACTTTGTAGAACCACCTTTTGCTGCAATTCCAGCTGCCAGTCTTTTAGGGTATGTCTCTACCAGCTTTGCACAGAGACTGAAATCCTTGCCCATTCTTCTTTGCAAAACAGCTCCAGCTCAGTCAGATTAGATGGACAGCGTCTGTAAACAGCAGTTTTCAGATCTTGTCACAGATTCTCGATTGGATTTAGATCTGGACTTTGACTGGGCCATTCTAACACATGGATATGTTTTGTTTTAAACCATTCCATTGTTGCCCTGGCTTTATGTTTAGGGTCGTTGTCTTGCTGGAAGGTGAACCTCGGCCCCAGTCTCAAGTCTTTTGCAGACTCCAAGATGTTTTCTTCCAAGATTGCCCTGTATTTGGCTCCATCCATCTTCCCATTAACTCTGACCAGCTTCCCTGTCCCTGCTGAAGAGAAGCACCCCCAGAGCATCATGCTGCCACCACCATGTTTGACAGTGGGGATGTTGTGTTCAGAGTGATGTGCAGTGTTAGTTTTCCACCACACATAGCGTTTTGCATTTTGGCCAAAAAGTTCCATTTTGGTCTCATCTAACCAGAGCACCTTCTTCCACATGTTCTTATGGCTTTCTGTTAACAATGGCTTTCTTCTTGCCACTCTTCCATAAAGGCCAACTTTGTGCAGTGCACGACTAGTAGTGGTCCTATGGACAGATTCCCCCACCTGAGCTGTAGATCTCTGCAGCTCGTCCAGAGTCACCATGGGCCTCTTGGCTGCATGTCTGATCAGCGCTCTCCTTGTTCGGCCTGTGAGTTTAGGTGGACGTCTTTGTCTTGGTAGGTTTACAGTTGTGCCATACTCCTTCCATTTCTGAATGACCGCTTGAACAGTGCTCCGTGGGATGTTCAAGGCTTGGGAAATCTTTTTGTAGCCTAAGCCTGCTTTAAATTTCTCAATAACTTTATCCCTGACCTGTCTGGTGTGTTCTTTGGACTTCATGGTGCTGTTGCTCCCAGTATTCTCTTAGACAACCTCTGAGACCGTCACAGAGCAGCTGTATTTGTACTGACATTAGATTACACACAGATGCACTCTATTTAGTCATTAGCACTCATCAGGCAATGTCTATGGGCAACTGACTGCACTCAGACCAAAGGGGGCTGAATAATTATGCACACCCCACTTTGCAGTTATTTATTTGTAAAAAATGTTTGGAATCATGTATGATTTTAGTTCCACTTCTCACGTGTACACCACTTTTTATTGGTCTTTCACGTGCAATTCCAATAAAATTGATTCATGTTTGTGGCTGTAATGTGACAAAATGTGGGAAAGTTCAAGGGGGCCGAATACTTTTGCAAGCCACTGTATATGTCAGGTAGTCAGTAATCCAGAAGATGGTGGATGTCTTTGCTTATTTTTCCAGTAGATTCTTAGGCTACGTTCACACTGCAGGCGAAAGCGCATCAAATCCGATTTTTTTGACCCTATGCGACCCATATCCGATCATGGTATGACAGTGTGAACGGCACAAATCCGATATTTTCAAATCCGATCTGGGTCACTTTCGTATGTGGTACTGAATCCGATACATATCTGATGTTTTAGAAAGCGACTGCTGTTTGAACGGTCATGTCGCATTAAATTCATCTTTTACGTCACTGACACAAAAAAGACACCAATTATCAGCTCCGGAGAAGACATCGCGAACGCTTCCTGGCCATCCAGTGTAGATGTTAGTCAAACTGTTGGGAAGACAACATGAACATTTTATTTGTACTGTATAATCTGCAGATTCTGACAGAAATCTGCAGCTATCCTTTGAAGCACCGCTACTCTAAAACAGCAATAAGGATAATTATTAGGTTATGTACATTATTATGTAAATAACTAACTTCAAGCAAAAATTGGGAAACATAAAGTCCGAAGTCTTTATATTAAGGGCCATCAGTCAAACAATGTTGTTTGGTCTGGGTCTAAACACAGCTCGTTGTGTGACGTCTTCTTTTGCGCATGCGGGCCGCTTTGAGCGTTCACACTAGATGTCACGGCCAGGCGGATCAGCTGCACGCTGATCAGCCCTCTCTGTCTCTCTTCCTCTTCTCTCTCGCCGGGGCGGAACTCACTGTGGGTTCATGCCCTTGGCCCACGCCCTCGGGAGATGAGACCCAGGTGTCTCATTAAGGGGAGCAGCATTTAAGCCAGGAGGTGACTGCTGTTCGTCGCTGGATCGTTGTCTACCACGCAACCTCTTGGATTTTTCCCCGTGTGTTTCCCGTGTGGCAGTGTTGGAGTGTGAACCTGTGATCGTGTGAGTGGATATTCTGAAGAACGTATGCTTTCCCTTGGACTTCCCTGGAGACCCCTTCTTCCCCCACTCAGCTGTATATAACACCCCCCTGCACATTCTTGTATATACACCTGGTGACTTGTAAATAAACTCTTCTTGTAAGCATCAGTACCGGAGTCCTGCGCTTGAGTCCTCCTTCCAACCGTAACACTAGAGCGCGTTTGCTGTCGCATTTTATTTGTAGTGTGAACGAGCAGACAAAAAAAATCGGATTTGATCAAAAAATCGGAATTGAGCATTAAGACCTGCAGTGTGAACGTAGCCTTAGTAGCAGCTGAATTGTGTTAGGTGCATTTAAGGAACCAAAGAAGGTGATCCTCACAGTGTAGCCATTACTATCTAGATGGGAAAATAGTTTTTGCACTACTGTGACTGTTTCATCCACCCTCAATTTTGGTTGATATGCAAACTGCACAAGATATATTTTCATTTCTGGTGGGCTGAGATTAGTATTTTTATCTCCCGTGAGGAAGCTGTGGTTTGAACACAATTACTCAATAGTTATTAACCTCTGATGGTGTCAACTTCAGTACAGGAACCAGAATGGATGCTTTTCCACAACACCAGTATCTTCTCCTGCTTCAGACTCAGGTTGTAATTGTGACCCACCTATGCTCTCCAGTCTGCCCTCTAGCTATCTGTCACCTTAAACCCAGTGATTTTATTTATTCCACTCAAGACATCCCTTGTTTTAAGCCCCCAGATTCCTCTTGTATGAGTTTTTGGATTTCCTCAGTTTCACCCTAAGGCCATGCTGCACTCTCATCAGTTCTTCCCCATCTCCAGACCTAGAGAGTAAATTCTTTATGAGCACATATTATAATTTTTTAATAGGCCGCAAACGCCAACATTTTGAGTCACTTCCATAAAACAACCACGAGAGGGCAGTCTTTAACTGCTATCTAGCATTTTGTCACAGGGGACCAGAAACAACTTTGAATTTACCGAGGTTAAAATTGACCTCTACCTTTAATGCGGGAGCACAGAAAAATGATTGCAGGAGCAGTCATTTTTACACACAGTCTGCTCAAAGTCTGAGCAGAAAATAAAGCTCAAATCACTTCACAATTCATCTGGTAGGTGATTTTCTTAAACTTGTGTAGCTTTTAGATGATGTAGATGTTTAGTCCAGATAAGTCTACATCTAATCTGGACTTTCTGTCTCGTTCTCCCTCTCCTAGTTTTCTCGCTTCTCTTTGGTAGATTTGTTTAGGGTTTTCAGTCTATGTATTACCTGTTTTACTAACACTGAGAGTTAATGCAAATGCAACATTTGACAATTATCTCCAGGACTTTTACTTGCTTACTCTGTAAAGAGATAAAGGGAAAGTCCCACAAGTGTCTGTGAAACAGCTTTTGGGGGAATTATAATTGATCTCCTAAAAATAAATCACTGTGTATAAATAATGCCTCTTCAGCTTTTTTTACGATTTTGTTGAAGGCCTCAAACTAAACTGAAATAACCAAAATGTTGTCAACTTTCAAAAATGTGTCAGCCTAAGTCTATTTTTCCAAGTAAGAACATGTTTCAGGGGTTCAGACCTATCATTATCGAGAATTTATGTTTTAGTGAGAGGCATTCTCAAGAAAAAACAATCACCTGCATGCCAGAAATTGCTTAGGAATTACGCAGCTCGAGATTCAAAGTCTTCGCGTTTCCTTCATGACCCAAAAATCTTATGTAGCACATCTTTAAACCGGTACAGTATACAGTAATTTTTAAAGGTTTAAACTTCTCATATTTATGTTATATTTCATGTAGACCGCTCTGGCACTGAAAAGGGAAGCGGGCACACTGCGGTTTCTGATCACCCCATAATGTAGCAGAGTGAGTTTCATTGTCCAAATATGGTCTGAAGGAAGCAGCAAGCACTGACGCAATCTGGTGTTGTTACTTTAAATGGCTTCAGGAAAGCAGGGCTCCCATTCACGTCATGGGTTTTCCTTTGCGCTGGCCCACTACAGCCGGATGAACTAAATATGGGCATCTGTGTGTGCGTTTGTGTGTGTGTGTGAGAGAGAGCGCAACACACTCCACCTCCCATTTTTCTTTCTTCCTGCAAGAGGAAGCAACACCCTGGGGGGATGGGTGTCATTGGAGAACTCACAGACTGATTGGATTTAACCCTAGAAGTGAAACGTACCGGTAGTTCGTCTCTGGAGTAAAAATGTGACTGAAAAAACAAATAAACAAAAACGATTGAATTTATGCACTTCTTAGTAAATCTGCTACAGATTGCCTGCAAGCAGTAGAAGCTTGTTGAGTGCAAAAACACAGGTAAATAATTTCCTTAGGGAGAAATAATAATAATAATAATAATAATAATAATAATAATTATTATTATTATTATTATTATTATTACTATTATTATTATTATTATTATTATTATTATTATTATTATTATTATTATTATTATTATAAAAAACCGCATTGTTGCAAATGAACAGTGTCATTAAAAGAGACACTATTGACTCTTTTAAAAAACACAGCCAGACTCCAATTTTTACATTTATTTATGAATTGGTACTAACTGATGTCAGAAAAGGGCCTTTTCAAGAAATTATTGTTTATTCTCTTTTCCATTAATTCACTTATGTGTTATATATCTCTACAAAGATCTCCAATAATGTATATACCTTGGACACTTCATAGACACTAATAACTGTATATAGGTTTATATCATGTGTAATTCATATTTATATTTTGATGGCTCATATTCACTTAGCGCGCTGTTTTACATTATTTTTTCATTATTTCTAGATACAATAAAGCTGACTTTGAATAATTTTAGATATTGTTTATCATAATAATCATCGCTGTTGATATTATTAGTAGTAGTTATCGTTGTTGTAGTAGTTTTATCACTGGGCGAGTTATTTTCTGCTTTGTGTGTGTGTTTTGCAGCTTACAGTAAATAGTCGAGCTTGTTGTGTATCTTCGAGGATTAAAATAGCTACAGTTGTCTAACCAGCTGGTGCACGGCTGTTTGAAACAGGAGTCCGGGTATGAGGCCGGTGGGCGGGCCTCTGTCGTGTGACGCTGCACTGAGTGACGTCAAAGAGGTGATAAATAGCTGTCTCGCGCTTCGTCCGTGTCTGTGTGAAGTCAGAGGGGGAAACACGGGATATACAAACCTTTTGACTGTTTGTCTGGGAGTAGTTTCAAAACAAGCCGTGACATGGAGGTCAGCGCAGAGGCCAAGAGGATCATGGTCGTGGCTTTGGGGAAACTGTACAGCTCCCGCACCCAGCGAGGGGGTCTCCGTCTTCACCGGAGTCTCCTGCTCACTCTGGTCATGAAATCTGCCCGGGACATCTATCATGCGGCCCAGGCGACAGCTCAAAGTGCCGCCCCGACATGTGAACCACAACACCCGGCTGTTAATGTGATAACCACAAGGCCAGCTGCCGCTCAGGGGCTCCAGAGTCCCGCTTCTCACCCAGCTGAAGAGTCACGGACCGCCGGTTCATCCACGGAGCTGCGCTGCGCGCCGCACGCGCACGACCACGCGGAAAACAAGGAGAATGTGTGCCCGTCCGGCCCCGCACAGCACTCCAGGAAAAGACGGGGCAAAGCGGCTGCTGAACCGGACTTTCTGCCCTGCAAGAAAGCAAAACTCGAGCAGGTGAACTGTCATCAGCAGCTCATTGTCAGCTCCGTTTTGAGTGACTATGTGAAGTGCAGTAGTGAACTGCGAACAGCCCCAACCCTCATTCCCGTGCAGACAGCCATCGCAGCGTGTTGAAGACCTGCTGAAATTAAAGGCAGTGAACTTTTTAAGGCCTGGATGTCTGGACGTGTCCATTTTGCAGGCTATACCTGCTCCAGGGACTGGCTTTGGATGGATGACCCAAGAGTCCCAGTCATGGCTGAGCAAGGAAGCCCCGGAGCATGCCCACCGTGGAGGTCTCAGTGACTTGTGATCTAATTTATGACCTCACCTGTTCAGAGGCGGGACTATCATTACGCCTTAAACTAGACTGTATGAATTGACTCTATGTACATTTTACACAAGTGTGTTTGGGGACCATGCTGTCAAAACAGCAAATGTACATTTTTACTGAAGTTTTTTTTTTTTTTTTTTTTTTTTTTTTTTTTTGCGGGGGGGGTGTAAAACCTTGAATGACTTTATCTACCTCAGTATTTATTAAACCTTTGGTATCTAATATGAATCTGAAGTCGTGTGTTGTTTATAATCTGTCATATCGTATCGTACAGATAGCACAGTGAGAGACCAAGGTGTTGTGTGTAATGGGTGGCAGGGTGGAGCGCTGTGAGGTGCAAGAAAACCGTGTGAAAGTTGGATGTGGGTGTGTGTTTGTCAGTCTGACAGGAAACTGGCTTGGGTGTTTTCCTCCCCCATGCCTCTTCCACCTCCAGGCTGATTTGCAGAACAAAAGCTGGGACAATTCCAAGGATGGGGGGCTCTAAAGAATGAGGAGGGGGAGGCTGTCAAGCCTTTTGACTGACCAAACAAGGAGAACAATCGGGGTCCTGTTGCCATCCAAGAACTACACTGCTGTTTTTTTGTTCACATTCGTATGCATTCCATACGCTCTAAACCTATAAACGTGGATAAAGCTCTTGGCTCTACTACTATTTGAGTGTTGCAGCAATTCACAATTATTTAAACAAATCAAATAATTAGACCTGTTTTTCAGACATTTCCAGATTATTATTTTTTAATCTGTATTTAAAGGTTTAAAAGGCTTATGATTGTTTAGCTCTACGGAAAGCAGTTTGTGAGTTTGTTATGTTTTTAAAACTCAGTATAAAAGTCACAGCATGAAGCAAGTACAACAGGGATTCACCCGCCGCTGTTTTTGTGTTGGGGGAAGGGGGTTAAGCCTGGAAAATAGAAGCAGGAATGTGGGGGAAGTGCCTGTGTGGCCTCCACGAGGCCTCAACTTGTGCAGCTTAGTCTTCCGGCTGAAACCGGAGGGCCCAGAGAGGGGCTGGGAGGAGTGGCCAGAACTGTCTCTACATGCCTGTGAAAATACACATCAGACACATGAAACTTTTAAGTGCATGTGTGTGGCTTTTCCAGTGCAGACTGCTTCTTTACTCCACCTTCACACTTTTTTTTTTGTCCACACACAAGCTCATTTGGAATTTACATGCTGACAAACTCAAGTCTTCTTCGTGGGGAAGCATAAAGGAACTTATTTATTATATACTTCAGAACTGAAATACAAAATACAGGGGAAAAATAATTCAAATTAGACCAATTAAAGCAACTCAGATGACTCTGTCCCTTAATCAACCCTGATATTTAAAGGTTTGTAAATCTTATATTTTAACCCTTTAAGACCTACCATAGAACCAAGTCCGCCAGAGCTTATATTATATTTTTACATGCTGTGGAGCCATTTTTGGGAGCATTTCAAGTTGCTATACATCAATACAACCATTATAGCCCAGATTTTAATAATATGTATTCATTAAGTGCATAGTAATTACATAAATTGCAAAAAAGTGCAATAAACTACAAAAAAATTGAAAATCGTTTTTGATTTTTTAACATATATTTGTAGTTAGAGAAATTTAAGAGGCTTATCCCTCAAAACTGTAAATACAAAAAAGTTGCACAAAATAGTTTCCCACCACAGGAAATTTATTTTGAGTGTCTTCATAGTTTTATTTTTGAAATACACCAATTTTTATACACTGCAGGAAAAACGAAAATAAATATTATACTGCAAATTTGCAAAAAAGCAGCATATGCATCAAAATAAACTATTTCCAGCAGTGCAATATGAGTCCTAAGCATCCCAGAAACGACACAGAAAGTCATAAAGTCAAAGATAACTTTTAAAAAGACGAGTATAGGCTCTGAGGGCCTGATAGTAAAAAAGACTACATTTCCGCGAAAATGACGTCACTTCCGGTTTCGGCCAGGTAATGGCGGAAATGCAAAAGTTCGCGCTGACGTCTATTCCAACGTAGGAAGTGTTTTGAACAGCTGATCGGACCGGCAAAGCGTGTTTCTGGAATATCATGTTTTTGTTCCTGCAAGCGCTTTTTATGCAGTTTTTGCAAAGCTTTATGTGGAAGGAAACCGTGACCTAGGACAAGCTGATGGCACAATATGTAAGTACAACTCCTCCGGTTTCATATGCAAAAAAAATTTTTGCGCTAGCTTACGTGGTTGCAGTGCTACCGGGATTTAAAAATAGTTACGCATAACAGAGCGTTCCCGCTCCGATCGGCTCTAAAGGGTTAAGACACCAAATATGTCAAATCACTGTCACATCAGAGACCAACCTCTCCATGATTATCCACCATCCTCCAGCACTCAATACTTGTTGCTTTGCCAACATCTTCAGCTAAATTAGATCTGACTGCTGTGTTAAAATGAGGAAGCTAAATGAGCTGACTGAGCCTTTTCAGGCAGATGTGTCAGCGAGCCTCAGCATAGTGTTGCAGAATGGAGGAGGCCTGTTTAATTACAATTCATTTTTATGCTGAGCAAATCATCATATTGGGTGTGATTATTATGATTACTGAGAATATTGTAGCTGACAGGCATCTGAAGTCTTTACGTTTCACCAGTGAATCGCGTGAATTTCAACAAAACACGTGTTCCTGAACACGTGACCGCTGACTGCCCTTACACTGCCCGGAAGGTTTCTGTGTCTGGTGTTTGTGCTCACACCAGTTGCTGCTGATGGTAAAAGCAAATATGGTTTAATACCACAGTTTTCTTAAATTCTCGAAGGAGGGAAAAAAAAGAATGAAAACAAACAACAACAAAAAAAGAGAGTAACTGGATTTTATCCATTAGTATGTGAGCAACCCTGATCCAATTTTCATGCAATCATGAGAGCACTTTAAAAGGAGCTGGCCATTTTACTGCGCTTCTCAACTTTTCCAAAGTAATCTCCAAAAAGATAGCAGGGTCACTGACAATCTCTCTGTTCTCTGACTACTTCATAAAAGTCAAAATGTGTAATTAAAGTGTAAAGGTGAAAATTGTAGCATCATCAGTTCTGCAACCTCCAGATCAGGGTCCTCTCTTTTTGTCAGTAAATGGATTGCATTTATATAGTGCTTTTTTGGGCACCCAAAGCGCTTTACAATTCCACTATTCATTCACTCTCACATTCATGCACTGGTGGAGGTAAGCTACAGTTGTAGCCACAGCTGCCCTGGGGCAGACTGACAGAAGCGAGGCTGCCATATCGCGACGTCCGCCCCTCTGACCAACACCAGTAGGCGGTAGGGTAAAGTGTCTTGCCCAAGGACACAACGACCAGGACAGAGAGCCCAGGGATCGAACTGGCGACCTTCCGGTTACAGACGCGGTTCCCAACCCCCCGGTCGCCCAGTACTACAGTACAGTACAGTACTACCATCTCCAAACTCATCGCAACCCCTTTTTATTTTGCTGCTATCCTTCTGTCATAAATCAGCCCTGACAGTCATCTCCAGCTACCCCACCCTGCCTGCAGTCTCTTCTTCACCTCTCTTGTGCACTGTCTGTGCTTCGGGTGACTGACCCCAGGTACTAAAACTTATCTGTCTTCACTACCTCTTCTCCTTTTATATTCACCTGTCTCCTTCTCATTTACACACATGTACTCTATCTTACCTCTACTGACTTTTTTTCCTTTTCTTTCCAAAGCATGCCTCCACCACCTGTCCAGGCTTTCCTCCACCTGTTCCCTACTCTCACTACTGATTAGAATCTAGTCTGTCAAGGTTGTAGTCCATAGAGACTCCTGCCTGACCTCATCTATCAATGTGTCCCATCACTACTGCAAACAAGAAGGGGCTCACAGCCAAGCCCTGATGTAATCCCACCCCCACCTTGAACCCATCTGTCATTCCTACAGCACATGTCACCACTGTTTCAGTGTCCTCATACATGTACTGCACCAGCCTCACAAACTTCAATTCCTCATAGTACCAAATATCCTCTCTTGGCACTTTTTGTTATACACTGTTAAAAAACTTTAAAGGAACACTTTGAAAACACATCAGATCCCAATGGGAAATATTTTGTTGGATAGCTATACTGATATGGACTGGGTAAAGTTTTAGGAATGAAAGGATACCAAAGTGATTAATGGAAATGAAAATTACCAACCTACAGAATCCTGAATTAAAAGACACCCTGAAAATTAGAGTGAAAAATGCTGCAGACTAGTCTACTGTGCCAAAATGTCATTGCAGCAACTCAAAATGGGTTAGGGCTAGCAGTTTATGTGGCTCCTGCCTGCTTTTATGCATGCCTGACAATGTAGGCTATGCTCCAAATGAGATGACGGATGATGTGCTGGGTTGCCAGTTTTGACAAATGCCAATTGGGCTCCTTGTTCCGGGCAGTGAGTACAGGGTCCACCAGATGATGTCTGGCCCTCAGGCAACCCTAATGAAGTCTGTTTTTGCTTGTTTAGTCATAGATATTTATAACAGTGGACTGAGACTTTTTTTTACCAGTATTCCTGTACTTCCTTCAATTCTGTGACTATCCCACATTTTCTTTGCTAATCCTTCATAAAGTTCTTCGTTTGGTAATACATTTACCTGCTATTTTATTAGGTATACATTGCTAACAAAGTGGTTTTGCCTTAAGAGCTGTTCACAGATCTTGGTCCTTATCGACATGATTACATCATGCAGTTGCTGCAGATTTGTTAGCTGCACATCCATGATGTGAATATCTTGTTGCATCACAACCCAAAAGTGCTCTATTGGGATGAAATCTGGCCAAGTGATTATTTGAGTTTTGTGATATGGTGCATTACTCTACTGTAAGCAGCCAGGAGAAAACGGATACACTGTGGTCATAAAGGGGTGGACATGCTCACCAACAATACTACAGGTAGGCTGCGGTGTTTAAACAATGGTCAGTTGGTACTAAGGGGCTCAAAGTGTGCCAAGGGAATTTCCCCCACACCATTACACCATGACCACCAGCCTGAACTGTTAATACGAAGCAGGGTGGAGCCATGTTTTCATGGTGATTAGGCCAAATTCTCAGCCCTAAATCTTAATGCTGCAGCAGAAATCGAGACACATCAGAGCAAGCAGTTTTTTTCAATCTCTCATTGTCCAGTGTTTGTGAGTGGTGCGAATTGTAGCTTCAGTTACCTGTTCTTAGCTGACAGGTGTAGCACCTGGTGTGATCTTCTGCTGCTGTAGCCCATCTGCGTCAAGGTTCAACATGTTGTGCATTTAGAGATACTCTTTTGCATAGCTTGGTTGTAATGAATACTAATTTGAGTTACTCTCACTTTTCTATCAGCCCAAATCAGTCTGGCTATTCTCCTCTGACCTCTCACATCAACATTTTTACTCAGAGAACTGTCGCTCACCAGATACTTTCTCTTCTCCATAATGTTCTCTGTAAACCCTAAAGATGGTTATGTGATAAAATCACTGTGGACCAGGTGATTTAGGATCACTTAAATCACCTTTCTTCCCCATTTGGATTTTCAATTTGAACTTCAGCAGGTTTTCTTGACCACGTCAGCATACCTACACAGAGTTACTGCCATGTGACTGGCTGATGATATATTTCCATCATCCGTGGTTGACGTGCTGTACCTAATTGAGTGTATTTCTTTAAAGTGATTATAAAAAGCAGAGTAAAAGTATATATATATATATATATAAATAAAACATGTGCTTACTTTCACCATGACTGCAAATCCTTTTTGTAATAAAAAATAAACCAGTTGTTAGCTGTTTTTTTGTGATAATATTACACAAAGGTAATGTGGCCAAGAAATATGAGTACAGTTTTAAAGTTCATGTGTGGCCTTCACTTTCTGTGAGTAATGCTTACAAGCGTTTATTTTTCTTGACTGACTGACAGGTGGAGGAAATGGACTGAGAAACCTATGCACTTTCCTAGGGGGCACACACACACACACACACACACACACACACACACACACACACGCAAATTCAAAGCTGAAGAAGACTTGGCGCACAAAAAAGAAATGACACAAAGCAGTATGCATTCTCTCTGGATTTTATTCTTTAGGAAGAGTTTCTGTTTGGAATTACAAAATGCACTGGTAGAAATAGCGGTGAGACTGGCTGAGAGTGTGACAGGTAAGAGCGTGAGAGAGACAGGGTAGAGAAAGAGAGAGAGATAGAGGGAGAGAGAGCGAGAGAGAGAAAATAGAGAGTGAGTGAGAGATCAAAGGACCATCAGCCAGTTTTTAACAAGTACATCAACAGTTTTGGCGAGCTCCTCCATCCCTTGACCCTCCCCAACACAAAAGTATAAGGAAGAATACACCATCGTCTGAACTGTACTTTCTTTTCTTTCTTTATATTTTTATTTTTTCTGTTAAATTAAAAACAGTTCTTTTTTTTTCATGGTGTCCTGAACATGGTTGTGCTGTGCCTCAACCCCATGTAACAGAAGAAAAACAAACAGGACTTTGACTCTCACCAAAGTCTCTTTTTTGTGTTTTTACTCTTTAGATTTTTTTTTAAGTTTTTAAAACATTTTTTGTTTTCAAAAATAGAAGGAAAAAAAGGAAACATTGCTTTTTTAAAAACATCTATTTATATATCACTTTTTTCTTTTCTTTTTTTTTTAAATTCCTCTGAATTAATTAATCTGCTTTTTCTTTTATGTCCTGAAGATGACTTTTTAACCCACGGTGTGGCATGCACATAGCACATGCATTTCTGGAACTAGATATTTTTTCCTTTTTTAAAATCTTTTGTACTTGAAAAACGAACAAAAAGAAAAAAAAACATTTTTTTTTTAAATTTATGTATTTTTTTTCCCCCAGTAGCGACTTTACATTGCTTTTTGAAGACTTTGTGTGGTTAATCAGCGTGTTAGTGGATTTTACTGCAGCATATACACAAAGATGGAAGGTGAACATTTTGGGGCTTTGCACGTTCCATTCAGTGGAGGGGGCAGGTGGGAGGGGCTTTACTGACATCACACACGCACGCACACGCACAACCACAGAGCTGAAGGTCGTTACAATGATTTGATTTGAATGTCTTAAGATTTCAGAAGAGTTCTGGAGAATTTTTTAAAAAAGCATTCAGAAAAACAAAACATAATTTTATTTGAAACACACCCACCCGTGTGCATACATACACGCAAAAACCCACTGACACACACCACAACCAGGAGCTACATACCTTAGTGTGCTTTCTAATTTTACATGTAGTGATGTGAGAAATATTTTTTGTGACATTCCACTGAGGTTGGAAAGACACTAATAGGCAGTGTTTTCTATTTTTTTTTTCAATGCATTCTCTGGTCAACGTGTGATAGGCCTCCAGGTAAGATGTGGGTCAAGTAAAAGAATGAGAGAAAAAAAAAGGAACTTAAAGTAAAAAATAACAGTAATGTTGGGTCTGACGGTGGTGTGCGTTAGTGAAAAGTGTTAGTTTGAGGCACACAGAGAGAACTGAAACTTATACAAGAGTGATACACACAGAACGCAGGTGATTTTTAGGACTACAGCGAGGCCCAGGCATCCTTTCTCCAGCCCATCTGCTACAATACGACTCACACACCTGATTTTTACACAGATAAGGCGGTCTACTAGCGAGAGAATGAGCTAAACTGCATTTTTGGTGCACTCACTGTATAAGTATAGTGAATAGACCGGGACACTATTTGTCACACAGCGCCATCTGTAGGTCAAAGGCGATGGCGAGTGGATTGTAAAACCTGCAATTCAATGCATTTTGATGTACAAATTTCAAATAGTTATTAACTTTGAAGAAGACTCAGAGTAAGAGGACAGCTCTGTCCTCCTGATAACTCATTCTCCCACAGTGTAGTGGTGTGTTCCAGCGCCACCCAAGGGTTGGAAAAAGGATTATTTTCAAATCTTCAAAGATCAAAATAAAAAACAAGCACACAGAAGAAAATATAAGACCAAATATGGAGAACTCGCCTCATTCTCACGCTCATCATGATCTTTACAAACGATGGTATAAGTTTATCCCTTAATACGTTCAGCAACAAAGAAAACAAAGATGAAGAGTTTCTCTCCTTTCTGCACATTTCTATTGGTCTCTTTCTGCTGCCTCTGTGTTAACCCCACACCCTGGAAGACTTTTGAGATGTTACTGATTTGTCAGACATAATTCACCATATCCATGTTTATACCCTGCGTCCCATTAAACCATTTTTTTTAGCCTTAATTACAAAAAAAGGTAACTTCCACAAAAATAAGTACAATTCCAGCTGTATCAATGGCAGGCATTTGGCACGGAATAGACAGTAGACGAGCAAGCAGAAGAGTTATCATTTTGTTCCCTCTAGATATACATACAGTAAATATCCAATCTCCATGTAACTTTCGGGCCACTGGTGTTTTTAGCATATGTGAAGGTACAGAGAGAGGAATATCATTCAGAGGAGAGAGAGAGAAAAACAGAAAGCACTTTTAATCATAAATAAAAAAAAGAGAGAGAAACCCTGCAGACCATAACAAAAAAAACAGGACTGAAGAACATTTTCCCTCTGCAAACAGTAGATTCTCAGTGTTGCTATTATTAGTATTCTTTTGTATCATTCATGCAGGATTCCATAGAGTGTACAACTCTGCAAGTCTACAAAAAACGAAGCTGTGTGGGGGTGCAACAGAAGATTCAAGCTTCAATGTTTTGAAGAAGTAGAAGAGAAGGAGGAAGAAGAAGCAGCTCCAGGAGTAGAAGAAATACTGCAGAAAACAGTTTGTTTCTCTGTTTCTGAAACCCATCCTCCACTATTTTTTTCCCTCTCATAGGTCATAGGTTGAGGTTGGTTAAATTGTTTCTGGGAGGAGTGCAATCTCTCCAGATGCACCCATCCTCTCCTCCAGATGTCCACGGAGGGACTCGTCGACCCCCGTGCAACACTCCCCAACTCTCCCACCCACTTAGCCTCCCTCACCTCTTACAGGTGGAGGGCTCTGTGTCAGGTTTATTTGTATTTAAAAACACAGATGATAAAACTCATCAATATTCAACTGGTGGCTGGGAGGGTTGGTTTGAAATCTTTTTGCAGCTAACTTAACAGAAGTTAGCTCAGAGAAGCAAAGAAAAGAAACAAACGACAACAACAACAAAAAAAGAGGTCGCTCATTTTTGTCTCTGACTGTAAAGTGTCTTTTGTCGAGTCGCAACTCTTGACATCTTGTAAGTGGCTATAGCTCATGGCCAGAGGCATAATTTAAGACACAAAGACTAGTGTCTGACGCTCCTCCAGTTTGGTCTCATTTGGCATCAAAAGAAATGATCGACAAGACGCGAGCAGAACGCGGAGGTGTTTCGTTACCTCCTCGTATCGCTTTTGGATCTCCAGATTCTGTCTCTGCATTCTTGTTCCATCCCATGACACCGGTTGTTTCATGTAGCTCACCGTCACTTAGACAGCAGTGGAGGAGAGGGAAAAACAAATCGAACAGACAAGAAAGAAACGTTTATATTTTTTTCCCTTGGCAGTCAGTGCTCTGGCTCATCTTCTCTCGGTATTTCAATTTTTTTTTCCTTGTTAAGTCCCACCCCCTTCCCCAGAGGCTAGCACCAATCGTCATCCTCCGTTTCACTGTAGGGTTCATGCAAGCCTTTGCGAGGACCCCTTGGATGCCCAGCCGGAGGAGGGACCTTGTGGGGACCAGTGTGTGGGGGTCCGTGGACATGTGTGGAAGGTGATGAAGAACGATAGCCGTTGGGTAGCCGGCGCTGGGCGGCAGACTGAACTTGGCCCTGCACAGGCCCTGTCAGAGCCGTTGTTGGCGGAGGCGCGTGATGAACAGTTCTAGGCGAGGTTCGGCTGGGCTGAGGATGGGGGTTGTTGACTGGGTGTGGCTGTGGGGGAGGTAGGGGATGGGGGTTATGCTGCTGTGGTTGTGAGGGAGGTGGCAGTGGGTGGTTGGCATGAGGGTGCGGGTTGCCCCCCTGCACGGGATTTGGCTCATAGGCAGGTGGTTCATGATGGGGCTCGTAGTCCTGGTAGTCCTGGTTGTAGAAACATCCATCCCCTTCTATAGAGCCCCCTCCTCCACCTGTGTCTCCCCAGCGCAGTGGGGGCTGATGACGTGGTGTGCCATGGTGGCCCAGCTGAAGGCCAGCGGGGGGAGGACCCTGGCCTTGGGAAGGTTCTGGAGAAAAGCGGCGAGGGGCAGGAGCTGGGGCTGAGGGTCTGCCTTGTGCCACCCCAGGAGGGGTGGGCATAGCCTTACGGACTACAGGGGAGTAAGTAACATGGGGCCGGGGTGTTGCCGGGGTCTGAGGCAACTGCCGACGGCCCCGCCGCGGTGTACTGGTCCCCGAGGTTGAGGGGACAGGGCTTCCGCTGACTGAACTACTGCCCTACACAAAAAGTGAAATAAAGCAAATAAAAAAAACGAACCACAAATTCAACGACAAAACATGTAGAATAAAGTAGAGGATGGTAAAGATTTAGCGTGAAGCCAACAGAGAGAGAAGGAAAAGAACGCAAGACAGAGAGTCCAGATAGAAAAGCAAGAAAAGGACCAGAGCAAGATCCACAGCAACAATAAGAATAAAAGCACCATCCATAAAAGAGTGGCAGAAATGAAAGGCATTAAAAAGGAGCAGAGCAGATGATGTGGATAAAAAAGATGAGATTTCAAACAGGACCATACATAAAAAAGCAACATGTTACGCAGAGGAAAGAAAACAAAAGACGACAGGAGAAAAGAAGGATAAAGGGTTGATTTCCAGGATAACAAATGCAGTACAGGGTAAATATGGTAACTAAACATACATAAAATGTGTCTGGTTTTGCATTATTTTGAGCAAGCTGTGTAGCATGTATGTATAACACAAATTCAAATAAGAAAATCCACTTCCTCCCCTTTAAAGAAAGCTGTTGTTCCTGCAGTAATTATTAAAATATATTACAAAATCAGCGTGTTTAGCTAAATAATATGCATTACCAAAAATTCATGAGCAAAGAAAATTTAGGTCTAAAGTATAGTGGGCAATAAGCTTGGAAAAGAATGTCATAAGGAAACATAGTGGGGAGGGCATGACAGAACATTTAGACAGGGCAACTGGGAACAGCAATAAGGTACTCAAATATACATTCTTTATGCATATTTGTTTGGTTGTTGGTGGTTTGGTAGCAAACACTTCTTACTCATTTCTGCATTATTATACCAACAATAATGCATGTTTATGTGAATATAGTGAAACATAAATGTATATACAAATATACATAAAGATACACATGCTATCTGATGTCATTAACATAATGCCAACAATTAAACAATGGCCTCTAATCTGAGGGCAGAAGACCTTATTAAAAGTTGGACCTAGGTTCTGAGACTGGTGCATTAAACTTGCATTCTCTCTATTGGCCAGCAGGGGGCAACCCTTCTGGCTTTCAACAAGAAAATGATTCTGTTTGACACATATTACTTAATACTTTTTGCTAATGAGTTTATGGCTTAATTGTTATATTTAATTCTTATTTATTACAGAATGATTTTTAATTTTAATATATGATTATGTTTATATTTTATATCTTGTGTATTTTTTAAAGTACGGCTAGCCTGTAATTGTGAAGCCACCATACAGTGATTCAAGAAACTGAAACAAGCCTTCAAAACAGTAGTCCACAAACCAACAGGTGATGTCACGCTACATCTATCTTTTTTATACAGTTTCCAATCAGAGGAACATTTCTAACATAACTACATCAAAAAGTTACACCTTATGTAGACTATACAGCACTGTGTTTGGTTACAGCCAGAAAAGGTTATTGGGGTTTTTCTAGCTGATAGTCCACCAGTTAACTACCATCAAATTAGAGGCCCAATATTAGACCACTTGAAATGTGTTTGACCAATATTTATTTAATTATTTTTCTCCTCAAAAACCAACAGGTGTGTTTTTCCAGCCTAGATATCAAGTACACTCAATACCCCAGGAGCCCACCTGTCTGTGTGTCACGCAATCGCGACCCTCGCTGGGAGATCGCGACCAGCGCCGGTCCCTTTCTCGCTCCCGGTCACGGTCGCGAGAGTGCCTGTGGACGTACTCGCCCCCTCGTTCTGCTACATAGCGCTCCTTGTCCACAGAGCCGTGGTGATGGTGATGATGGTGGTGGTGCTTACGGTCTTTGGAACGGCCGCAATCCCTGTCTCGATCCTTGTCTTTTGACGTGAGGTCGCCAGACTGAGTGGTTGTGCTTAGGTCTGTGCCCAGGCCTGATGACAGAGTGTTTAGAGGGGTTCGTTATTATTGCACTCCAGCGACACATTCTAGCAGCCCTTGGAACAACAACAAAAAGACTTTTATGTGCTTTTTGTTCAGTTGTACAAAAATTGGATTCATTTATTGCAGAAGGTGAGACGGTTAGAGAAAATGAGTTCTGGATAGTGGAAATATCTTCTACAGTACCTGTCAAATGATCAATTATGCAAAAAATGTGTGTGTGTTTGTGGTTTCACCCACCTGTGTCAGCCTCAGTGTAGCGACAGAGGGACCTCTCAGATGCCCGATGGCTCCGGTCTTTTCGCCGGTGTCCGTGTCTGGAACTTCTTCCCTCTTCTGGGATTGCATGCTCCATGTTGTAGTCGTCTGCCCCTCCTTTGTCTCTGTGACCACGCCCAGACCTGCTGTGGCCCAGGGAGGAGGCGGAGCGTTTCATTGGACTGCTGTCATTGATGGTCTAAGAGAGGAAGAGAAAGAAACCACCGAGGGATGGAGGGAGAGAGAGAAATGCAAGGAGAGGTGTTTCCTTTGAATGTCAGGTTGGTGTTCCATTTATACAATGGGATAACAGATATGTATAGGGGTGTATATATGGGTTTAACTGGGGTCTGTTTCTATGAAAGCCCTCAACGGATCTTCTTCCTTTAACCTATACCAAATCATAGACCCCCAATCATGCTACTTCATAAACAGAGACATTGCATACAATTTATAAGGCAGGGGTCGGCAAAAAAACCCATTAGCCAAGTTTAGTGCTTGTAAACAATCCATCCATGTATTTCAGTAGCTAAGCATGGCTAAAGCAAGGCCAGTGCAGTGTTGTATTAACATTCAAACCTGGTGCAGGGCTCAGATGCCGACCCCTGATACAGAAGATTAAAAAAAAAATTCAAAAGGAAGCACAGGGAAAGAGATGATGGCAAGCGACCATGCCTTCCATGCTTCTGTAACTTGTAATGTTAAAGAAAAAAAGGGGACAGAAGGGTCAATTCAGCACTTCTCCATTTTCACCACTCATTAATGCCCTCGAACATGGCGCATTCCAGGCTGCACAAAACTCTTCTGTTTCTGCTCTGTCTCAGCGTGCTTCCCTGCAACCATGCATGTACATAGGGGATGTCCTGAGTCTGCTAACGACATTCCTCTGCAGTGCCGATGCCTCGTGACCTGAGGCAGGACAGGACAGCAGGACAGCGCCTATGGTGCCACAAGTTGATGACCTGGGCATGAAAATCATATCAGGTTACTTCAGTGCTAAATCCTTTTTGCAGCTGAGCTGAGCAAGTTTTGTAGACATTGTGAATTGTCACAGATTAAATTACAGAAGATGGGTTGGCAGATTAACTGGCCTCACAGAAGTAGCACTGAGAATCCTATAAACATATCCATTCATATGCACGTATGTCCATATCCCTCCTTGTTTCTGACACTCTAACCACGCACCACATACATTCACGCAAGCATACACTCACTCAAACAAAAAGATCTAAGTTCTAGCATGCAGGTAGGTAGTCGTGAATGGAGACTCATAATGGAGACTGTTAACAGCAACAACACAAAGATAAGCACACAGGCATGAGGACATGAGACAACGAAGCACCAGGAGCAGCAGCTGAGTAAAGAGAGACAGAGATACGGAAGACCCGGAGACAGTCATATGACCGTAAATGATGAGAAGGGACAAGCAGAGTTCAGCCCGAATCCAAACTTTCTGCATTAAGTGCACGAGTGAAGTAGTTAAGGGTCAGTAGGATTGGTTTGGAAACTGGACTTGCATATGAGTTCATGCTAAAAATGGTTGCTTTAATACATCTTAAGAAAACCCCTGCTTAAAAACACACACACAGAAAAAAACACACAACACAAAGACATGTTTGAGAAGGGGACTTGAATAAAGAGAAAGGGGAGGAGGGAGAAGACAGGGTACATACACTGAGGTTACTGCCACGTTGCTTCCCTTTCCTCCGCTGCTGTATGAGCACAGAGAAGACACACACACACACACACACACACACAAACAATGCCACAAATACACCAAATGTATGGATGTGGCGCAAACACAAAACAAGGAGGAGAAGTGATGGGGAGAGGGAGAGAAGGAAGGGAGACAGGGATGGTGTGATATGCAGTGATCAAAGAGGAAGGGTGAAGAGGAGTACAAGTTTAAAAGCGTTAGATTGAGGTTCAACCCAAAAAGAGGATGGGGTGCCAGAGTGGAGAGATGAAAGAGAGAGAAAGAGAAAAGGAGGGACAGAGAAAGAAGGTCCGATTAGACACCGAAGCAGCAGCGAGGGTGGAAGAGATACACTTACCACAAATACTGGGGGTGATTGGTGCCACGAGAGTGTTATACAGACAAGATCACCATGAAAGTGCTCAATCAACAGAAACACGGTCACAACATCAATGATGATAATCAGCGAAAAACACATATAAAAACAAGCTCCAGAACACACAAACACGCACACATCTGTAACACTCAACATCATACTAGAACCAGTCCTGCTAATAAAGGGGGGGAAGCCCGGTTCGGCACTTGGAAAACCTCTGCTAGGAAGGAAGAGACAGTTTAGCAAATCGAGAAAAAAAAAGATAAATAAATCACGGTCCTGACAAAAGAAGAAGAAATAATGTGGGGTGGGTGTGGGGGTAGAGAACTGCGCATGTCTGTGTGTGGTTTATAAATGTGTCGTGTGTGAATGACAACCAGAGCACTCACCGAGATATGAAACAGTTTAACATGGATGAGGGTGTGGGATGGAAAACAAGGCAACCGCATTTCCGAAAACACCTCCATGCAGGTGAAAGAGAGATAAGGGGAAGAAAAAAGCAAAACAGTCGGGAGAAAAGAAAAAGAAAGGAATGAAAGGTCTGACTTTGCCTTGCTGTGGTCCTTGTGAACCCAAGCCTGGAGGTCAACATGTCAGCAAAACATTTACATGTTTTACCCTGAAATACTGTCATGATATGCTAGCGGACATCATGGTTGCAACCACGTCACCCAGCGCAAAATGTAACCAGTGATTGTAAAAGTTTGTCGTTCGCAACCTCGTCCCAAACGTTCTCCACTCTGGATTCAAGAGGCCGCAGCAAGAAATCCATAAGCAACGAGTCAGACCTTTGTGAATGTCATTGTTCCAAACAAAAGGAGATAAGGAGCGGACACAATGAGGACAACGGACAGTGGAAAGGTGAGAATGCTGCTCACTTGGTTGTCGCCTGGGAGGCGGGGCATGGAAGCGGCCCTGCCGTGGCCTTCCATTGGTGGAAAGTGCTCAGTATCCGAGTAACCATCCTGCCCCATCTCTCTCATCTCTACCGTCTGTAAACAGAGCAGGAGAGCAGGAGGTGGTGTGATTGGCTGCCATGAAAACTAATAGGGAGGAGGAGAGGGGGGTAAGGTGGAAAGGTTATCCAAAGAGAGCAGAAAGCTGAAGGTCCCAGAGGAAAATCATGTCAGTTGGATAATTTGGTCTTTAATTGTTGTTTTCATTTTTAAATCAAACAGAAAAAAGGAAATTGTGTGTTTTGGTCTTTAGAAAATACTCCAACCAAAATCCAATTTTGTGTTTGCATATGCTGCTGTCACTTGAGTTGCAACAAATGCGAGCAGAAGGTGATTTGTTGTTTCCCTTTTTGTTTAGTGGCACTCAATGCCAGATGGAGGAGGTTGTGAGTCACGGCAGGAGTGGATTCTGGGAGGAAAAAACCACGTGCAGCCAAAAAGAGGCATGAGGGGAAAAAAAGAAAGAAAAAAAGAAATCTGATCAGAAGATAATGTTAGCCAGGTGCAGGTCCTGGTACATTGTGGGCACTAAATGAGGTTATGTAAAACTGAAACTGCACTGGTGGGTCAGCTGCACTGCAGTTATCAAAAATCCAGTATGTTGGGGGTTTTTTTTAATCAGAAACATGCAAATTTTATGTAGCAAATTTGCAAAATTCGATTTTGTTTGGAGTAAATCGCATTTTAGTTAAATCTGAACTGATAATCAAAGAATACCAGGTTGTCTCTCTGGCTGCTGAGTTTAGTCGTTCCTTTAGAGCTCTGCTGATTGTGGACAGGTGGCTACAATAAGAGGGCTGACAGATGCATGCACCTGCCAGACCCCCACCCTCCCCCCGCACGAGGTCTACAAGCAGACATGTTTAACGGCATGAAAACAGAGACATGAACCAGTCTGAGTCAAATGAGATGCAGAGATATATAGCCACTGAACAATTCAGTGAGATTTTAAAGAAATAAAATAAAATAAAAAGACTTGTGTGTAGAGACAGGTTTGAGAGATGGAGCTAATCAAAGAAATGTTCAATGTTAGTGATATCTGAAGAATCCAAAAAAGAGGAACTGCAGGAAATAAGTGTAACAACTTCAGTAAAATGATAAAGGCAACAGTGCAGTAACGGTGATGCAGTCTGAGCTCTGAACTTACGACACCATAAGAATGGGAGAGTATTCCTAACAATGAACATACTGGGAAAAAACTAAATAAACTTATCAGCTGCCCTGATTTGATCTAATCCTCTATAAAAATCAGGTGTTACAAATGAGCAGGTCACTGCTGAGCCTGGATACGGAATTACAAACTTGAACAGTGAAGATTTTACCACGTAATTGTCCTCAGTTGCAATTGGGAGCTACATCAAGTAACACGGCACAAACTATTATCTGTGTGGTCTCTGGCCAGCTTATTGTGCCATTTCCAGTGTGTGTGTGTGTGTGTGTGTGTGTGTGTGTGTGTGTGTGTGCTTTTACCTGAGAGTTGGTCATGCTTCCCAGGCCATCCACAGGGTGTCCCTCAGGGCTCCAGCTGCCAACCTTCTGAGACATTTCCTGAGCGCGAGCCGTCACCCACGACTGGCTTTCCGGGACACCTCCCTCCACCGGCCTGTGACACACACACAAACACATATTAACAAGTCAAGGGTATGTCTTTCTTCAGCAAACCTGTTCCTGTAAAGTGAAAATAATCCAGAAGTGTCCAACTCACAGGCTGTTGGTGGTGTCTGTCATCTCAGGAGGAGGCAGGGCATTGTTAAGTCCCGGACCCCCATCCTGGGAGGGGGTAGGTGGCTCCACGCGCTGAAATAGTAATGGCGTTCGATTCTGTGTGAGATATACAACATGGCCGTCGCCAGCTATCAGGCAGACTGACAGGGAAATGGGGAGGGGGAACAAGGGCAGAGCATGAAGAGAGGGGATAGAGAGAGGGGGCTGCCGGTTGAAGCGAGACCGGGCAAACGGGAGAATGGAAGAGGGATGAATGCAAGAGCAACGAATGCCCAGCAGCTAGCAGAAGGAGAGAGATGAGCAGACTCAGATGTCATTCTGGGATCAAAGCAAAATGACGATCAGTGAGGAAGCGGGATTCAACCACTGCATCCAGAGCTTCATACAGCAAACTATCACATTATGGTTGTCATCTGATGCATTAACAGGCTGAAATTTAATGGGTGGGGGTGGGTATGTAAAAAGAGAAGAAAAAAACATTTGCAGGACAATTAAAAAAAAAAGATCCTATTCTAAAATGATAGAGGACATTGTAGCAAAGAAACACAGCAAGAAGCCGGTAGCAGGCAGGTAAAGTACACGATGGCACGTGTCAAATAAGAATTGCTACATTTGTTACAACTGCCTAATGTCCACTAATGACCACTTAAATCTAAAATTTTATTTAGTTGTTAAATTATTTTATTATTTTTCTTTTGTTTTTCAGTTTACTTATGTGAAAATACTGTAGCAAGCATCCCAATTAGTTTGCAAGGAATAAACACAATGTGAACCCCAACAAGTAAAGCACATCTAAAACTTGTGTGATCCGGTCTGGCCTAGCTGCGTTTTCTATAATGAAACACTGCATAGATCTCTCTTTGCATTTCTAGATAATATGGTAGCTGAGATCTGAGGCTCTAGTAAAGTCACACCGCAGACTGTGTGATAAAAAGTATGTATAAAAACAATTGTGTGAGAAATGCGTCTGTGTGTGGATGTGGAACATTGCAAAGGACTGAAGGCAGGAGAAAATAATGAGGATCAGAAATAATAAAGAAGGCAGTGGCTTGCTGATGTTTCGGGAACATCATGAGAAGTATCTCATAATACATAACACGTGCAATGACAATATTAAGTGCAAGCAGACCTTTATATTACGGCTGAATAATAATGTTAGGAATCACATAATTTCAGCATTGATAACATATCATCTTGTGAGGGAGGTCTATACCTTTCCAAGGTGACAAGCATGGGTAACAGGGAGTTAGAAGGTAGTGTATTGTTACAAGCAGTTGATATAGGAAAGACACAAGCTCAGCTAAAGAAGCCATTGTGAAGATTCCCATCAGGTTCAGGCATGGGCACATTTGGGATTGTGACAACATTTTAGCTTAATGTGAAAAAAATAACCTGCTACATTCTGTATGAGGAAAATGTTTTTTTTTTCCTCAAGAATTTCAGTGCTAGTGTAACAAACTTTGCCCAGAAGGTGGCAGCATTGTTTCTGAGCATTACCTTTGTGAAGTTATTGCGTTTGCCTTTATAGGTAATTGAATGGACACGCTTCCCTAATCTGAACGAATGCTGTCACAGTCCGGGCTTGTATAGATGAAGTTACAGACCTGTGGCCTCGGTTTCAGCACGTCAGTCTGCCTTTAATTTTAAAGGATCGGATGCAGGTAGAGTGTTACTTCACTGGAGACAGGCAGTACCTGCTCATCACGAAGAGCCTGGGAACGTTTGATCTTGCTCTGCCGGTAGTACTCCATGATCATCATGGCGGCATAGATTTTCCCCACTGTCAGGTCGGTCGCTGCAGAGAGAATGACAAGTTACCCTGCAGGATCAGGCTCTTTGGTCTTTGAGCATGAGGAATGGTAGAGAGGTGTGAGGCAAGCGCACAGGAAGCACTTGCATACATGAACATACGAGAAAATAGTCTTTTCACTGCCAGGCTGATTAAAAACTTCAGTTAACTCTAAAAAACACTTCTATGTGTCACAAGTACAATGCTGTAACTGAACAATCTCCTTCTGATATATGGCTCGTGTTTAGTGTGTAATATTAAACAAACTGTGGTCTCCAGTAAAATGATTAAAATTGTTTAAAAAGAGATACAATCTGTGCACATCAAGGCATCACAGAATGAGAGCAACTACTGATTTATACTTTCCTCAATATAACTAATGGTAAAAAGAGAGATTTGCCCCTAGTCTATAAAGCTGCCTGCCACGGAGTGAAAAGACATCTGTAGAAGGTTTATCTATAGTAGGACACCCTCTGATCTCAGGCACAGAAATGGGTAGAAGTGTGAATGTTAAGGAATGGTGACTCTTGCGTTTGTGAGTTTAAGGAGGGAAAAAAATGCAGTATTCATTTTGTAATTTTGTGATTGCAAATGAATACTTTACCGCCACCTGTTGGACACAGATGGTAGCTTCAGTCTTGTAACCCTGAACTAGCAAAAGTTCACAACTACCTTTTTTTTCTTGGGCTGCTGACCTATTATGGCCAACGCATGCAGAATTTTTCCATGTACTGTATTGTAGCATGCAAAGAAAGCCCTTTAAGTGTGAGGCAGCATTAAAAATGCCAAAAAGCAACACAGCAGTAGTTCACAATCATAGCAGGAAGTCGCTGCAGCTAGCCCGAAATAAATCATCAGGGTCTGTTACTGTCATTATTCATTTGATGGAGGGACGTGAGGAAAAGTCAGCTGAATTTACGTCATGAGTGAGTCAGAGAGGAAATACGCCCAAATGCATAAGAAAGTACACTCTGTCATTCTCCGAAGGAAAGAAGTTTCATAAATATTATTACAGGAGGAAGTTTACCCTCATTAATGATTAGAGAGCACTCTTGGCAATTCCCGGGCACAGAGCCAGCCATCCCCACTCTGGCTGCATTGAAAAAGCAGCATTGGGTATCCATACTTACAGTATTTAACCATGACAGAGTATTATTGAAAGTCATCAGGAAATGAAAATGCAGATACATTTCTTTAGATGGGAAGCAGTGATACGGGTAAAGAAGAAGAATATTACTTTTTTTGTCTCACTCACGAAGGTCTTAGAACAGATGGCCAAATCACGTACACGATGACGCACTCGAGACATTCTTATAGACATCCAACTGGGCTGTGTGTGGTTCAAAGATGGGTCTTCTAGGAAGTGACGGTCATAGCTCCTACAGTTCAAAGAGCAAATACGCTGAATGGCCTACATCGCGAACATGTGGCCATCTGCCACATGAAAGCATTTGCAAGAAGCTAGTTGTGGTGGCTCCATCTGGAAAGGGGTGGTGGTAAAGAACTGCAGCACATGCCAGGAAATGACAGGCTGAGGCTCCGCTGCTGTGATAGAAGCGGCCAGCCCCTGTGGCAATATGATGGGCAAGCATGACTTCCCCATGATTCAAGTGGGTATTTCACATTTCCATAATTTTTAGCTTCTTATGGATAACCAGAAGAAGTGGTCTGCAACAATCAACCAAAATTCATCCCAGTAAGCTCAGGTTACTTCTGAGGGTATGTAGCAGTTAACAGACTCCAGTTTCTACAGAGAAACAACAAGCAGAGCACTGCCTTTAACAAGTACGAATACCACCTGAAAGACTGAATCTTTGAACCAGTGTTGTAGTTTATTTAATGAAGTTTTTTTTCTCCTTGTTTTGGATAATTGGGGATTAGGGGAGGAGTGTAATGGATTGGAATTGCAGGAGACTGTATTATTGCACTGCCACCCATTGGACATTTTTGATATATTCAGTGATGATGGAGAAAGGGTTTTTTCAGTCAAGAGCTGTTGTCCTTGTGTAGTTCAGTCTCAGTCAGTTTTATTGATCTCCACTTCAAGATACTGCACTATTGCGTGGGTGTGTGGAGCTGTTTTGTGTCTACCATGCAGCTTGTTTCTGTGCTTCTGTTTTTTCATGATCATTTTCACACAATCTGAGTACTGATGTGTGAGACAGATGTGAAAGCTAATTCAGAGGGTGCAGCACTGGAAAAAGACTGGTTTGGAGAAGCAGACCTCAGGGGGCATGGAGAGGAACAATGGTGGAGCATTAGGTGGTAGCAGAAAATGGCACTGCTGTGGTTTACCCAAACTCTGGTCACTTACACTTGTGTGGTGTCACCAGCAAATCCAGATGCTTCTGGGAGAGGTTGGGCCAGATTGCCATCATCTCTTTCCTTAGCTCTGCATCCATCTGGTGTTTGTCGATACCACCTAGACATATTCATTAAAAAAACAGAAGCATGCACACACATGCAGATACACACACACATGTATGGACATCCATGCCCAAGTATGAGAACACAAATGAACACAAAACACAGAAAAATGCACATTAAGAAAGTTTACCCATACACACAAAATTACACACATTGTTTATAGCCATTCAGATTGAAAGGAAAAGGGGGAAAAGACATACAAACATGGAAACAGACAAACAGAAAAAAAAAAAGGTTCCTTTTATTAGTCATGTAATTAATATAAGCTCACAACTGAAGTGAAACACAAGCAATCAACTTTGTGAGCTACATTCAGTCTCACCTTCAGCCTCACGCTAAATCTAGAAAAGTTCTACATATAGAATCTAAAGCCTTGGAAATAACAACACATCAATTGCTGTATAGAGGATTGAGCATCAAGAAGAGTTCGAAGTTTCTGGTTCAGCACAGAAAAGACAATTCTGCTTTGAGGATGTTGGGGTTAAGAGAGAAGGAAGAAGAAAGCATGTGAAAATGTGACAAGTGAAAGTCAAATTGTCCGTACCCTTGGCAATCTTTATGTCCAGCGCTGTGCGGATCAAGGCCATGAGAGTGGAGTTGAAGTGGACCGTGTTGTCATCAGCCACGGGCAGATCCATACGGAGCAATCTCTGCGAGGAAGCCAGTCAGGCAGTAAGAACATTGAGGAGAAGGTGGGGTGCATGTGGAACCTCCAGGTGAAAAGGGGGAAGGGCTCTGAGCTTGTAGCAGGGAAGGAGAGTGGGTAGAAGGGAAGAGGGGGTGGGTTCGGAAGTTGAAGGAGTTGTGCATAGCATCTGCAGCAGGCCCTGACTTTGTCTGTCAGCCTATAGTGGCTCAGACTTAAGTGTCAAATTAGGCGCATATGTGATTATGAGTGCTGAAGTGACAAGAGAGTCGTAGTAATGCCCAAATTCTTGTTCATTTTTAAACATCTAAGTCACAAATTGATTAGTGGAGACTTTTTTCAGAATCACATTCTTATTTGCTTCATAACTGTCCAGGAACAGGCTGAGCAGCAGTTACTATTATCCAGAGCTCCCCCTAGTGCTTTGGAGGTTCACAGTGAAAACAACAGAGACCAGATGATAAACCAATAAGCCAACCGAGGGACTGGTCTAAGAAAGAGGAACACTGTGGTTTTTGTTTATTGGTTTTATCCTTTGCGGGTCTTGTTGGTTAGTAACAAACACACACGAATAATACGATTTACATCAACTAACAGAGTGATGTTCATGCATGTTTGGTGACAAAAGACAACAACCCGGCGACATCCAAGACATGCAGCGCACCATGCATCTCCCCCATCCCCACATTCCAAAAATATGCCTCTCCTTTAATCCGTCTTTCCCCCCAAATCCTTCTTGCGCGTTCCACCCCCATGCAGCATGCAATGCAGGCACAATATGCCTCACAGGACAAGCAGCTGTGCAGCTGTACACAGAAAGCATCCTCTGTTGGCGACATTAAAATGAGTTTGTGAGTTGCTTTAATGTGGCTGTTATCGGAGGCATTAAGAAAAATAGTAGACAATGAGGCTACGCTGACATTTTCTGATGTCAAATGTGTGAACAAATGGGTATAGACTCGAAGGGTTAATAGGTGAGAGAGAGCAGCGTTCTGTGGAAAAAGAGGAAAAAAAACAACAACAACAACAAAAACAAAAAAAAAGCCCACCATGGAAGCGTTGTTCTGGTGCTAAGACGCGTAATGATTTTTCAGGTGAACATAATCCAGGCGTGTGTAGGAAATATGAGGTGAAGCGAAATATTTCTTCTGCCAGAAAACAGATATAATAAGAACTGAAAGGGAAAGCTTAAGGGAAAGAGATGATAGAGAAAGAAAAATCAATAGGTTATGAGCTGGAGCACATAAAGAGAAAAAGTGACCGAAAATAGAAAAATAAAAGTCAAAACAATGTAATGTAAAAAAAGAAAAGGAATCACTGCCATACTTAGTTGGCTGTGTCTGTAAAGGGAAAAAAAATAAAGCAAGCAGTCCTGCCTGAAAAGCCATGCTGTCTCTCTTCAGGAGAGAATAGATCAAGGGTTAAAAGCAGCGACACTAAAAGGATAGCTATTAGGTGGACTGGATGGAAGGTCCTAGTTAAGATTTAGATTCGCCTGGAAAGCAAATTGAGACTTATGCTAAATAAATTTGGATCTAGTAATATTTATCAGAGAAGACAAAGATGCTCAACCATGCATAAAAAGCATTATAGAATGCTAAGCACACCTACCAGGATACATTTTGGTATTTTTACTTTTACATTTCAGGAAGGAGGCTCATAGTTTGAAAGTTTATAGGCCCAAGTTGGATGATGGCGGGTGTTAAACATAAAATGTTCAATTAAAAAACAGAAAAGTAGAGAGTTAAAAAGCTTGGGTCAAATAGCACATTGTATCAGATCACAACGTCAGCAATCTTGACTTCTTTTATGTAATCGGATAAACGTGTTTAATCACATGCAGCTTTAAATCATGTAAAATCTCTGCACTATTTGCCCCAGCTCTACTGGAAGAGAAGTGGGAGGTGGAGAAAGCAATGGAGTGATCGTCTGTGCCTACAGATTGTGTGGCTTGCTGCCTCCTCAGGCTAACAGTAATCTGAAAAAGATTTTTTTTAACCTGATCACGTGTAGCATGTAATGTAAATGTGTTATTAATGTTTAGTATATTCTTAATCTAACGGTTTGCATGATATCCATTGTACCTGTATTGTACTTGACAAATAGGGCATGTGCAGGAGTGATGCGGTGGTGTTGGTGGGGACTGGCCATGCAGGGGGGAAAGTGAGGGAGTGTACATGTGTGGAGAAGGGAGCAATATGCAGAGATAATGGGGGGGGGGGGGGGGGGGGGGGGGCTGGAAACAGAATAGAACTGCATTGACGACAGAACCAAAGGACAAAGAGAAGATTGGACTTGCAGATAGAAAAGGCTGCTTGGGGGCTTGGAGCTGCTACATGAAGGGTGACAGAAAAAGAACTGCTTCTGTATGGCAACCAAAGGCTCTCTGAGGAAAACACATCACTGACACAAGCCCTTCTGCTCTCTCTACCATGAGAAGTAACAGAAAATATCTGTGTAGGTTGATATGACCTATTTCTGTGTGTTTCTGTGTATGCGTCTACCTCATCCACAGGATGGAACGAGTCAGAGGACATAAGTCTAATGGACCTTCCAAGCCCTGCTGCACACGCATGCTTCTGTGTAAGTGTATGTATTGAAGGGTGCCTACATGTGTGACACGTTTATCTGCTTAATAGGTGTCTTAATGTCTTCATACAGCATTGATCTATACAGTTAAACGAGGACACTACTAATCGTGAGGTGTGTGCCTTTTGTGCTTTTGTGTATGTGAGCTGTACACGGTGCAAATGAGCTGAGAAGGTCCCTCTTTGTCATCCCCTCCTGTGGATACAGACCCCTTATCTAAACCCGTCAACCTAACCATCCTGCTACCTCCACCCACAAGTCCCACATCACCACACAACGTCACAACACCGACCAGCCCACCCCCACTTTCCACAAAAAGAAACAGGAACAGAACCAAAGAAACAATGACACTAAAAGTTTACACCACGTTGATAATTTAAATCATTGTTCTAGATAGCCTTCCCCCCCAAAAAACCCACATCACCCATAGAAGACTTGGGTGAAGATGGGGGCCTTTCTGACCTTGTAGGCCACCCGAGCTGGACACCTCTTCCCGAGGCCTAGTGGAGGACTCATGTGCCTCAGCATGTCATACATTTCCCTGCAACTGATCCTGCCACTGCATCATCAGCCATGCCACCACCCCGTTAACAAGAAAGAGAGAGATGCAGATATTCCAAGAAGGAGAAATACAATGGAGAGAGAGTGAAAGAGTAGCAGAAAAGATTTTAGAGAAAGATAGACAGAAAGCAAGAGAGAGAGAGAGAGATGACTGAAACAATGTTTTAAAAAAAACAACAACAGAGAGACAAGGTTATTGGGAGGATTTGGAGAGACTGTTTTGGCTGTGTGGCTTCTCTTTGAGTAACAGTACTCTCTAACAGGTTGTCATATCAGAGAACAGGGTAAATGACAGTGGATAGGGAGGCGAGCAAGAGGAAGAATTTAAGGAATAAATATCCTCTTGTAGTATCAGAAGATAATTCTGTGCAAGAACAGAACAGGCAGAGCCTGACAGCGGGCGCCAAGCTGCTCCTGCTCAGACAGGAGAGGAAAAGGAAGAGGAAGGAGTGAGGGAAGAAGTGTCAATGCAGTTTCTGTCGTTCCCCCAACCCCCCAACAACCAAGAACAATGCAACACTACAGTGGGCGACCGTAGCTTGCTACATTATAGCCATGTCTCCACAGCAAGCAAAAGGAAAAAAAATGCTCATATATTAAAAAAAAAAAAAAAGATTATTTTTTCCAACATGATAAAACGCCTTGATGTGAATTACCCCTCCCTATTTCGGTTAATGCATTTCGCATGCTTCTCTGGGTGTCTGCATTGTCCCGCACATTCTCTCGGCAGTTCAGAATGCAAGTCGATAATGGTGGAAACAAAGTTGTAAAGTTGAAATGAAGAAGAAAACAAAGCGGCATTCACTCCATTCCTGGATGCTGTGGCTAGCAAGAGTGATTTAAGAAGTTTTGTTTGAATGGAAGTCAAACCTTGCAGGCCACCCTATGGGGGCATTTCTTGCCTAAGCCAAGAGGCGGGTCGATAACTCGTAATAAACTGTACATGTCCTTATAATGTATGCGCCCGCTGCAAGAAGAATACAGGGAGTTAACAAACACGCGCACACACACACACACACACACACACACACACACACAAGAAAAACACATGCACGCGCACACACACAGGCACACACATCAAGAAAGAAGAGGGGACATTGGGAGGAAGAATACAAGATTGACAAGAACACAGTATCTGGAAATACTTTACAATATAGAAGAACTGTAAAAACTGACTCTTACGACATCACTTGAATGCACTTATACAAACTCTACATGCAGATACAGAAATAGCAGAAACATAACTGAATGGCACATTCTGTTTAAAGTTGTCCTAAACAGTGCCTTCTTATTGTATTCTCTTCTTCTTCTTTGTTTATTACTTGGTTTCCTTAGAGGTTAAAAAATAGCATGTTAGTCTCAAGAAAGGCAATCCTAACACAACTGTACAATAGAAATGGTGCACAGCATATTTATTGCACACCATATTATTTGTATTTTCTATTTATAGTAGTGCATTCTATAGGAAGGCATGAGGGAAAAACACAGGCACTGGAATACAGATACCATGAAACTTAGCATGTCTACAATATACATTTGGACTACACGGAAGCTTCAGTTTCGAGTGTAGACGTTGCCGTGTTAAGTTTTTGACAGTATACCGATTCCAGAAGAGGGAGAGTGTTAGGAAGGGGTGAAGGGAGTTTACAATAAAGGCGAGGACAGAGTGGGAGGGGTTGTACGGTGTGAGAGAGATAACCAGATGTCTGATGAGGTTATACTCAGATCCGTTACAGCCCCCTTGCAGCTATTTCTTTAGTAAATTAATGTTTTAAAAAGCCGATGCTTGTATGTGTTCAATTCTCTTGTTCACTGTATCACTTTAAAAAAAAGTCTTCACACCAAAAAAAGAAAAGAAAATCTCAAAATTAAGGAGAAGTAGCCGCTTTAACTTCTTGCGTCTCTCTGTGTGGGCAAGCTTATTAAAATATAGAGAAAAAGATGCATTAAAGGTGTCTAAATATCAGGTTTTAAATAGTGTCTTTGTTGTTGTATGTACAAACTCTTAAAAGTATAATTTTATGAATATATGTGCAAGTACTACATGTGTAAACAGATCTGGTCCTTGTGCTTGTGCCTCTTTACACCTGAGTATAGGCGTTATATAACTCACCAGGCAGCAGGGTCATACTCCGCCCATATCCTGACATACTCATCCAAATGGTGAGGTCCTAGTATGGATGAATCTCTAGTCAGGTACTCAAAGTTGTCCATGATAACAGCTACAAACAGATTCAGCATCTACGCATGCATGCACACAAACACACACAGCGACACACATACAAACAGAAAAGTTACAAAAAAAGTTACAAACAGCCACTGATTTCACAAAATCACTGGTTTAATAGCTGTGACGTGAAATGCTAATTTACTTAATCAGCTTTAACTAAAAGATGGACAATTTTATGTTATTGTTAGTCTTGTTATGTCATATTACGTTATACCAAGTTATGTCATGCAATTTTACGATATGTCAGGTTACAATGTGGTATTTCATGTTACGTTATGATATACTATATCGTGATACATTATGTTACGATGTTATGATCGGTCACATGATGTTATGTTAAGTTTTGTCAAGTCATCTTATGTTGTGCTGTCGTGTTATGCCATCCCTAGTTATGTGTATGTTATAATGTGTTTTGTCATGCTGTGTGACATTGCATTGCACTGTGTTGTGTCATGTAATGTTATATTATGTTATGTCGATCAGTAACTGGGATAACCCGGGGGCTCACCAAGAATGAACAGAAGAAGATGAACGACACAAAGTAGAGGTAGGCAAACTGGCTGCCACAATCTGGATCTACATTCCCTGACTTGAGGTCACAGTCCTTACCCCCAAGACACGCCAACATGATCTCGTGCCATGCCTCACCCGTTGCACTCCTTCAAACATACAAAAAGATTATTTTACCTATCCAGAATTGAATGACCTCAAGAGAGACTGGGGCATGCATGGAAATGTATATTATAGGTTTACAGAGTTACATATAAAAGCACCTAAAGAGAAGCATAAGAGCCTCTACAAAGGTCCTGAAGTTGTTATGTTGGTTGATGGCACTGTCTCCAACTTCTTCAATTGCAATATTCCCAAACAGCTGTCAAACACAATGATACTGTTAAAAGTGAAAACTAGACGATGGTTGTTGATCGCTGAACATTTAGTCTTTTTTGCCACAAAAACATACAGGAACAAAGATTATAAGTAACAATCTGAAACTAAGACATAAATCCCATTTTGACATTTTTGTAATGTTCCTTCTCTTGCTATTATACTCCAAATATGATCACTCTTTTCACTATCATTTAGTATGCTGCACTCCTCGTCATTATAGTTATACTATAAAATATATTTAATGCATCCCAGCAGCACTGGAGCAAGTTTTAGGTTGAGGTTCTCACCCACCTGCATCCCAATGATGGCGTAGATGAAAAACAGCATGGCAATGAGGAGGCAAACATAAGGCAGTGCCTGAAAAGAGACACAATAAATGTTAACTAATAAGCTAGATCCTGCATCTATCTATCTATCTATCTATCTATCTATCTATCTATCTATCTATCTATCTATCTATCTATCTATCTATCTATCTATCTATCTATCTATCACCTGGTGGAATATCTCACAATTAATACAGTGGGGCAAAAAAGTATTTAGTCAGCCACCGATTGTGCAAGTTCCCCCACTTAAAATGATGACAGAGGTCAGTAATTTGCACCAGAGGTACACTTCAACTGTGAGAGACAGAATGTGAAAAAAAAATCCATGAATTCACATGGTAGGATTTGTAAAGAATTTATTCGTAAATCAGGGTGGAAAATAAGTATTTGGTCACCTCAAACAAGGAAAATCTCTGGCTCTCACAGACCTGTAACGTCTTCTGTAAGAAGCTTTTCTGTCCCCCACTCGTTACCTGTATGAATGGCACCTGTTTGAACTCATCATCTGTATAAAAGACACCTGTCCACAGCCTCAAACAGTCAGACTCCAAACTCCGCCATGGCCAAGACCAAAGAGCTTTCGAAGGACACCAGGAAAAGTATTGTAGACCTGCACCAGACTGGGAAGAGTGAATCTACAATAGGCAAGCAGCTTGGTGTGAAAAAATCAACTGTGGGAGCAATCATCAGAAAATGGAAGACATACAAGACCACTGATAATCTCCCTCGATCTGGGGCTCCACGCAAGATCTCATCCCGTGGGGTCAAAATGATCATGAGAACGGTGAGCAAAGATCCCAGAACCACACGGGGGGACCTGGTGAATGACCTGCAGAGAGCTGGGACCAAAGTAACAAAGGTCACCATCAGTAACACACTACAATGGCAGGGAATCAAATCCCGCAGTGCCAGACGTGTTCCGCTGCTGAAGCCAGTGCATGTCCAGGCCCTTCTGAAGTTTGCCAGAGAGCACATGGATGATACAGCAGAGGATTGGGAGAATGTCATGTGGTCAGATGAAACCAAAGTAGAACTTTTTGGTATAAACTCAACTCGTCGTGTTTGGAGGAAGAAGAATACTGAGTTGCATCCCAAGAACACCATACCTACTGTGAAGCATGGGGGTGGAAACATCATGCTATGGGGCTGTTTTTCTGCCAAGGGGACAGGACGACTGATCCGTGTTAAGGACAGAATGAATGGGGCCATGTATCGTGAGATTTTGAGCCAAAACCTCCTTCCATCAGTGAGAACTTTGAAGATGAAACGAGGCTGGGTCTTCCAACATGACAATGATCCAAAACACACCGCCCGGGAAACAAAGGAGTGGCTCCGTAAGAAGCATTTGAAAGTCCTGGAGTGGCCTAGCCAGTCTCCAGACCTCAACCCCATAGAAAATCTGTGGCGGGAGTTGAAAGTCCGTGTTGCTCGGCGACAGCCCCAAAACATCACTGCTCTTGAGAAGATCTGCATGGAGGAATGGGCCAAAATACCATCTACTGTGTGTGCAAACCTGGTAAAGACCTATAGTAAACGTTTGACCTCTGTTATTGCCAACAAAGGTTATGTTACAAAATATTGAGTTGTATTTTTGTTATTGACCAAATACTTATTTTCCACCCTGATTTACGAATAAGTTCTTTACAAATCCTACCATGTGGATTCATGGATTTTTTTTTCACATTCTGTCTCTCACAGTTGAAGTGTACCTCTGGTGCAAATTACTGACCTCTGTCATCACTTTAAGTGGGGGAACTTGCACAATCGGTGGCTGACTAAATACTTTTTTGCCCCACTGTAAGTGCCTCTATTGGTCTTATGAAAATCCCTCCATGGACTCCAGAAATTTCTGAAAACCATTGTTTTGAAATCCAAGTTAAAAGTTTAACCTCAAACATGCAGTGAAAATAAATATGAAGACCTCCGTCCTCTCTTGGCTCCTTTGTATGATACACATACAGTGGGGCAAAAAAGTATTTAGTCAGCCACCGATTGTGCAAGTTCCCCCACTTAAAGTGATGACAGAGGTCAGTAATTTGCACCAGAGGTACACTTCAACTGTGAGAGACAGAATGTGAAAGAAAAATCCATGAATCCACATGGTAGGATTTGTAAAGAATTTATTCGTAAATCAGGGTGGAAAATAAGTATTTGGTCAATAACAAAAATACAACTCAATACTTTGTAACATAACCTTTGTTGGCAATAACAGAGGTCAAACGTTTACTATAGGTCTTTACCAGGTTTGCACACACAGTAGCTGGTATTTTGGCCCATTCCTCCATGCAGATCTTCTCGAGAGCAGTGATGTTTTGTGGCTGTCGCCGAGCAACACGGACTTTCAACTCCCGCCACAGATTTTCTATGGGGTTGAGGTCTGGAGACTGGCTAGGCCACTCCAGGACTTTCAAATGCTTCTTACGGAGCCACTCCTTTGTTGCCCGGGCGGTGTGTTTTGGATCATTGTCATGTTGGAAGACCCAGCTTCGTTTCATCTTCAAAGTTCTCACTGATGGAAGGAGGTTTTGGCTCAAAATCTCACGATACATGGCCCCATTCATTCTGTCCTTAACACGGATCAGTCGTCCTGTCCCCTTGGCAGAAAAACAGCCCCATAGCATGATGTTTCCACCCCCATGCTTCACAGTAGGTATGGTGTTCTTGGGATGCAACTCAGTATTCTTCGTCCTCCAAACACGACGAGTTGAGTTTATACCAAAAAGTTCTACTTTGGTTTCATCTGACCACATGACATTCTCCCAATCCTCTGCTGTATCATCCATGTGCTCTCTGGCAAACTTCAGACGGGCCTGGACATGCACTGGCTTCAGCAGCGGAACACGTCTGGCACTGCGGGATTTGATTCCCTGCCGTTGTAGTGTGTTACTGATGGTGACCTTTGTTACTTTGGTCCCAGCTCTCTGCAGGTCATTCACCAGGTCCCCCCGTGTGGTTCTGGGATCTTTGCTCACCGTTCTCATGATCATTTTGACCCCACGGGATGAGATCTTGCGTGGAGCCCCAGATCGAGGGAGATTATCAGTGGTCTTGTATGTCTTCCATTTTCTGATGATTGCTCCCACAGTTGATTTTTTCACACCAAGCTGCTTGTCTATTGTAGCTTCACTCTTCCCAGTCTGGTGCAGGTCTACAATACTTTTCCTGGTGTCCTTCGAAAGCTCTTTGGTCTTGGCCATGGCGGAGTTTGGAGTCTGACTGTTTGAGGCTGTGGACAGGTGTCTTTTATACAGATGATGAGTTAAAACAGGTGCCATTCATACGAGTGGGGGACAGAAAAGCTTCTTACAGAAGACGTTACAGGTCTGTGAGAGCCAGAGATTTTCCTTGTTTGAGGTGACCAAATACTTATTTTCCACCCTGATTTACGTATAAATTCTTTACAAATCCTACCATGTGAATTCATGGATTTTTTTTTCACATTCTGTCTCTCACAGTTGAAGTGTACCTCTGGTGCAAATTACTGACCTCTGTCATCATTTTAAGTGGGGGAACTTGCACAATCGGTGGCTGACTAAATACTTTTTTGCCCCACTGTACACTGTACCTTTAAGCACAACAATGCTACCAATGTTAGGAACAGCTTCCTCTAAAAGAATTGCTGGCAGCCAATTTAAAATGAATAATGCCTTTTAACAACACGTTTTACAGTTTAATATAAGGTTCAAATCAAAATCAAATTCTTTTTTTTAATATACTTTTGCACTGCACCAAAACCTCTTTTGTAAAAGGAAGGGATCTATACAATGAATACACTGCACTGACATGTAGCGTCTACACATATCAATGCATGTGATTTTTCAGGGTAATAAGCTGTATAATTGGAAGCAAACCTTGAAAGACTGAACGAAGGTCCAGAGCAAGATTCGGATGGTTTCTCCCTGTCTCAGCAGTTTGATGAGACGAGCTGCTCTGAACAGCCTTAGGAAACTTAGGTTGATGAAATTATTCTACAATACAGCCACAGTATAACCAGAGAAATGGGGGAGTTGAGGAAGGGAAAAGCAAGGGAAAGAGAACAGAAATAAAGGATTGTGAAAAGGGAACAAGAGGGGGGATTGGGGAATGGAAAGGGAAGGAAAATAGTTAGTCGTACTTCAAATTATGCAGGCAATCTTCCTTACAGACGAATAAAAAAAATGAGAAGAAAAACAGTCAAATCCAAATTAAAGAAGATTCAAACTCAATACAAATAATAATAAAAAATATCAGGAGCCAAACAAGTCAAAGCAAACCAAACTCAAATCAGCAAGGCTCCAAACAAGCTTTTCATATCCAGTAATGTAGAATCAAACCATACAACACAGGGGAAAGGAAATCATCCAGATCTAACCAGTTTCATCCAATTGGGATATATGTTTTTAGTAATTGTGTTAGGACTGGTGAGGAGTTAGAGTGCAGGGACTTCAGGACACTTCTTGGAAAGACAACCAAATGCACTAATTCTCCGAAGGCAAAATATGCAACGTTTCAAATGAAGCAAGCCGCAGCATGCAGATGTGAACCAAACACAAGGCAAAGCAGCCAATGCAAGGCAAGCAAAAACGGCAGCTCATGCACCATCCAATAGGACCGACTGCCAAAGTCATGTGACATACAATAGTGATGTCACTGTCAAATAAGAGCAGAGGGTGGTTCAAGGACCAACAAAGGTCATTACTACATAGGTGAATTTCTTTAGGTTACCATTTTCCACTCTCATCAGACTGAACACGTGACTAATAAACTGTACATAGTTTAGCAGATAAATCTATTAGACTGCAGGTTGAGATGTGAAGTGCTCAAAAGTAACTGGTATCAGCACATGCAGGCTTTATTCAATTACTGCTTATATTGCATTGCTGCATGTTTCTGTGTGTGTCTGTGTGTACAGGGGTTTCTGCCAGTGGCATGCAATGGGCAACATGCATCACTTGTTCTTCCTGCCACTGTCAAAGCTTTGGATTTAATATGTTGTTACTAGAAACACTCTCCCAGCAACTTTTATACATATATGTGGATAAATTTTACCATCTACTGTAGTTTCTAAAACCCAATCCTTTACAAACCGAATATTAGTGTTGAGTAAAGGATATATTTCAGCACACGCTTGTGGAGATATACAGTGACTAGCTGGGAGATAACAAACGCAAATGTACAAGTTAAGGGTTCAGAGTGATCATAGCAAAGCAGTCAAGCAAACTGTACACATTCCAGAGCCAGAACGTTGACTGGGATGCAGCTGAAACACATGCAGTAAAATAAGATCTCCAAAAAATTACAAACCATCTACATGTGGATGTTGCAGAGTTATGGTTTATAGCAGCAAATTTTTGGATTATTGGTTGGTTCGAAGAACAACCAGAGAGATTGACCAAGCCAGTTGTCATGGGTGGACACAGAGGAATCATAGTGCATTTTGATTGGATGGAATCACAGCAAGTAGTAGGTGTTGAGGGGAGAAGGGGATTGGAGAAGTAGATTACAGTAGATCGTCGTTAAGTTTGAGGACGATTTAAAGAAAGCATGTGAAAAGATAAAAACAAGAAATAAATCAACAGTCATTCAAAGAGAAATTAGCACAAAGGTAAGTGTCTGTAGATTTTACACATTCATAATGCTGATACCAAGAATCAAGGCAGCATGAAAAAAGAAAATACATGGATTCTAAAAATCCATGACTGTATGTCGATACATAAGTGAATGAAATCTTGAGTAGAAATAATCAAGACCAAATGAACAAAGATTCACGCTCTGTACCAATTAATAAATAAATAAACTAATAAATAAATAATAATAAAAAAAAATAACCAGGAGCTAAACAAGTCAAATCAAACCAAACTCAGAAATAGAAGATTTTCCTATCCAGGCAGGTAGAAACAAACAATACAACACAGGGGAGAGGAAATCATCTAACCATACTCAATCAATTGGGATCTATATTTTTATAATAATGGTAAGATTGGTGAGGCATTAGAGTGGAGAGACAACAGGGCATCTCTTTGAAAGGCACTAATTCTCAACCTTTCTAATGAAGCAAGCTACAGTACTAAGATGTGACCCACATACAAGGTAACCAAAAACTCATACACCACCCAATAGGACTGACTGCCAAAGTCATGTGATATATAGTAATGATGCAACTGTCAAAGAAGAGCAGAGGTGGTTATAATAATGTAATGTTTGCAATGTAGGTGGATTTTCCACGTAGTTGAGGCAAGAAATATTCAGAGCACATAGCCTCCACTTATTACGGCTTATATTGCATTATTATAAATTGTTAAAAAAAAGAGAGAAAAGCCTTTCAGTAGTAATTGTTACATTGGCTCTTGATTCTTGGTTACAGCTGCAAATACTCTACAACTCTGACTTCAACATTATTGGGGATAGTTTTTGAATTTCTTCTTAAATTAATTCTGTCCAAGAAATGGCTTCATCTCCTAAATACAGATTATGTACAGGGAGTGCAGAATTATTAGGCAAGTTGTATTTTTGAGGAATAATTTTATTATTGAACAACAACCATGTTCTCAATGAACCCAAAAAACTCAGTAATATCAAAGCTGAATGTTTTTGGAAGTAGCTTTTAGTTTGTTTTTAGTTTTAGCTATTTTAGGGGGTTATCTGTGTGTGCAGGTGACTATTACTGTGCATAATTATTAGGCATTATTAGGCAACAAACAAAAAACTCACTCTCATTTCATCAGTCTTGACGTTTCAGCTTGTGTGTCTTGTTCAGTGGTGGTCGTCTTTCAGCCTTTCTTACCTTGGCCATGTCTCTGAGTATTGCACACCTTGTGCTTTTGGGCACTCCAGTGATGTTGCAGCTCTGAAATATGGCCAAACTGGGTGCAAGTGGCATCTTGGCAGCTGCACGCTTGACTTTTCTCAGTTCATGGGCAGTTATTTTGCGCCTTGGTTTTTCCACACACTTCTTGCGACCCTGTTGACTATTTTGAATGAAACGCTTGATTGTTCGATGATCACGCTTCAGAAGCTTTGCAATTTTGCGACTGCTGCATCCCTCTGCAAGATATCTCACTATTTTTGACTTTTCTAAGCCTGTCAAGTCCTTCTTTTGACCCATTTTGCCAAAGGAAAGGACGTTGCCTAATAATTATGCACACCTGATATAGGGTGTTGATGTCATTAGACCACACCCCTTCTCATTACAGAGATGCACATCACCTAATATGCTTAATTGGTAGTAGGCTTTCAAGCCTATACAGCTTGGAGTAAGACAACATACATGAAGAGGATGATGTGGATAAAATACTCATTTGCCTAATAATTCTGCACTCCCTGTATTCCTATCAATACCATCTGTTATTCAGAGTTTACTTCTTACGCAACAAGAGTCTTTTCTTAAAATATGTCCCAACAATATACAAAGAACATTTGTACCAACCTTCAAATATTAGCTTTAGGTTGAGTCTCTCTGATTACCTTCTGTATGTAGATTTATACAAATGTACTATTTTTGGGGTTCTACGTTTAAATAGATTTTTAGGATTGAACAAGTGTTTCACAAATGATGCTCAACCCAGTTTCATGCATCACATAATAAATGCACTGACACACAATTTCATCTCCTTAATGGACATAGTGAGGTAATACAACATTTGAAAAATCTGAATGCAGGTCCTAAATAAACTGAATTAACTCATTTTGTTTACTTGGTTCAGCGTGTCATTACAGGCAATTTGGTGCAATATTTAGCAAAAATGTAATGCTGCACACCAAATCTAGGGCACTCATTCATCATTGATCTTAATATACCCATAATGTTGTTGATGCTGTTGTTGTTTCAGGTACTTCTGATGCAGTTGCAAACTGATGCACCCACTGACCACCCTAATATTATAACAAACTAAAAGGCTGCTTGGAGAGGCTATGGCTCACTATAGGTAATCAGCATGCTTCCTGCCTTCCTGCCTGTCAGTGGCTCGGCACTGGTTGGCTGTATTCCCATCCCACCAACTGGGACAATTATATAAGACTTTCAAGAGATACTCATGCATGACTGAGCAACCCAACACTGGCCTCTAACTCATGCTCTCTCCTTACTCCTTGTCTTGTCTACTTAATGTTTTTTAGATGGTGAGGCAGATGTGAAAGTCCACAAACACATTCTGAAGTTCACCAAACATACCTCAGTCATGCCTGTTTAAGAAAGAAACATGCTAATGTAATATCACATCTGTTTGCTTCCAGTTTGACTTTTCAATACAGGAGTGTAAAACATAAACATCTGTACACAGACACCTCAAAATCTGGTACTTACCCCAAGCTCAGTAACGAGGATGTCTGTAATGCTGCCCAGAACTGTCACACAGTCAAAAATATTCCAGGCATCTTTGAAATAATTCTGTGATCAGCATAAGAGAGAGGGAAAAAAGAAGTACAAGAAAGCGAGAGAAAGAAGAAGAGACGAGACAGGGACAGAGAAGAACAACGAGCAGGATAAAGGAGAAAAAAGGAGGATATGAGGTGACATGAGGCAAGAGTGACACAGTAAAAAGCAGAAGAACATTGATGTGGCAAGGAAGCAGACAAAGAGTAAGGAGGGGAAGAGATAAAGATTGACAGAGAAATTGAGCAACGCAACGGGATGGAGCGCAGACAGATCACATGAAAATAACAAGCAAAAGGATGTATAAGTCATATTTAAATGAAAAACCATACCAAGGAGAAAAAAAAGTAAGAAGTAAAGAATTAGAAAATGAGACAAGGACAGAAAAATACAGAAGGGGAACAAGAAAGTGGAAGAAAACAAATGTCAGTGTAGGACAGGAACAGGAAAGAAATTAGATGAGACAAATTGACCATCAGTGAAGGGAAGCTGGAAAGATACCAGCACACCAGGGACACATTGTACTGCATCACAAGACTATAACATCCATCAAACAACACATACAGTACAGCAAAAACCAATTTGAATTTCTTTCAGTTTCAAAACCTTTTAAAAATTCTATTACAGCCCTCCATTTATAGATATATATGCAAAAAAAATTTCAATCTATATTTGATTAGAGATTTTCTAAAGCATTCTTTCAATAAGTGGGGACACTCAAAGCAACGAGTCATGTAATACTCGGGACAAAATGCTAATAAGCCTCTGCTTCTTTGCTTACCCACATATTGCCTGGAGCCAAATTGTGCATTAGACAAGTGGAAGGACCAGGGGAGAGCAAGGGAGGCGGATATTAAAATAAACCACTTTGACACACACACACACGCACGCACATACACACACACGGACACTAATATCTCTGAGGGCTGGGATTATGTGTGCTTACGACATGCCTAATACGTACATAAGTTTATCCATGAATCAGAGCTGATGCTGTCTACTCACCACCCGCTCTCTAATCTTTGCTTCTCTTTTGGCCGCCTATATGTCACTCACTTTCATTTTTTCAGTTAATATATTATAATCCCACCTCTGTCCTTTATCACCTCCCATTCATTGTCAAACTATCTCGTCTGTACTTTTTTCTCTCATCTGCATCTTTTGCCGGTAAAATAACTTTATCACTGATTTTTTGTAGCTTCTGATTTGTTTAAATTTTTGGTTTTGTAACTGAAAAACAAATCATTTGATTATTGCCAACAATCCGAATAGCATTAGACAGTGTAATACATAGATTGGTGGAGAAAGTGGGGGATACAGGGTAATCTAGTTGAAAGTCAGGCCCAGATGAAGAGCTGTTTTTGGCTGTAAACGTTTTCAGTTTTTTGTTTTGTTTAGTATATGGGCATTCTGTTCATTTTAAATGGTAAAATTCATTCAATACAGAAAAAAGGCATGAAAATAAATATGTATATATGTTCTTATTGGCTTCTCATATTTTTACAGAGCAGTACATCGTCGCCACACATAAACCCAGAAATACTCACCAGTGCTCCAAAGGCGATGATCTTGAGTACACACTCCATGGAGAAGAGGGAAGTAAACACTATGTTCAGGTTGGCTAACACAGCTTCATAGGTGTCGGAGGCTCCGTAATACTGTAAACAAAAACACACATAGGCAGTACCTCTCTCAGAAAAGCAGAAGTATTTGAATCATTCCAGACTAGTAAAGGCTGCTTGTATTTTTTTTTAAGGCGCAGGCAACAAGAGCTAATGGTATAAATTTAGACGTTAAGTTCAGCAACTCGGTGGCTGTCTTGGTGTTTATGTTGTTCTGTGCGTTACTTATTCCTTGTTTGGAGCTTGCAGGCCTTTACCTTCATCATCAGCACGATTGTGTTGAGCGCGATCATCGCCATGATGGTATACTCAAATGGCGGTGACACCACAAACTCCCACATACGGTACTGAAAGCTTAGCTTGTTTTGTGGCATGTGGCGTGTCAGAGGCTTGGCGTTGATGGCAAAGTCTATACAGGCTCTCTGTCAAAAACAGCAGAAAAAGACATTTTCGGTTTGCATCGTGCCTTTCCATCATGCAACGCTCCAGTTTCGGAATCCTTGCTCACCTCATTCTTTTCTAAACTGTAATCTTCCATCATCTTGTCGCCTTGTTCCTGGAAAGTGATGATAATGAGAGCTACGAAGATGTTGACGAAGAAGAAGGGGAAGACCACGAAGTACACCACGTAAAAGATGGACATCTCCATCCGGTATCCTGGACTTGGGCCCTGATTCTCGTAAGTCGCATCGACCGAGTGTTTCAGCACCCTGAAGTGACAGTGAAGTATTGTTACAGGTTGTCAATATCCACACTTGCTCTATTTATGAATGAATATATTCACATATAGGCTACTCACTGCGGCCACCCCTCTCCAGTAGAGACAGTGAAGAGGGTGAGAAGGGCCCAAGCCACATTGTCGTAGTGGAAATCGTACTTCTTCCACTCCCGCTTCTGCGCCCTCACTTCGTTATCACGTTCGTACACCAGATACTCGCCTCTGAAAAACACAAAATCAGCACAAGGACTGAAAGGAAAAAAACTTATAAACGTTTGCATTAGGTATGACACAGAGGATGGAGAGGAGACACTTTAATCTTTAAGGATTAAACCAAAAGTTATGCAGGTCACCAGGACATTTTCACAGCGCAAGGTGAAAGGAGTTGGATTTTTTTTCCTGACCTGCAGTCGCGCTCAAATTCTTTGGATTCATCAGTGCAGTAAAAAAAACGCCCCTTGAAGAGCTGAACAGCAACCACAGCAAAGATGAACATGAAGAGTAAATAGACGATCAGGATGTTGAGCACATTCTTCAGAGAGTTCACCACACAGTCAAACACAGCCTGAGGACAAAGCAAGAGAACAACATAATATTAGGGGGGGTTAAAGAATAATAGATGATGGTAGATCAGGGTGTAATTTGTTTAATTTTCTTGGTTGTTGTACTTACCTTAAGGTAGATTTCATCAATAATCTGTGTAAAAGTGAAATATAAGTAATGGAGTCTCTTTGCTGCGCAAGCGTACCTTGAGTTTGGGAAGTCGTTTAATAGTCTTTAGAGGTCGTAGCACTCTCAGTACCCTCAGCGACTTGATGGTGCTGATGTCTTTTCCCTTGCTGTTCCCCCTACACGTGTTTACACACCAAAAACAAAGAAGACATACATGTACACACAGGAGAGTGAAAGTTACAAGTCTCAGCAGACTTAGTATACGCAGCACATGAAAGCCTTAATCCTCTCGATTCCAAAATGGCGATGGGCAGCCATTTCTTGATGGCATGTGTGTCCGAGTTAACTCAAAATCAATGAGTAACTACGTCTGGGTTAAGTGCATAGCAACGCATGCAGCATTGCTATCAGATTACGCTTTAGCCTTATTCCTAAGTGTGAGGATAACATCGTAGCTACATGCTAGAATTAGGTGGGGATTTATAACTAGAGTACATGCTATGGGAACAACTGATATCATTCCTGTCTGAATGCTATCTCCCTTGTGTAGTGTTTTGCAATGTATTTCAATGCCTTTCAAAAACACTAAAGCCTCAGTTTGCCCATGCGCAGTTAATGGTGAAATCTGTTCATGCTGCATTGAAACCTTGCTTTCCATGCTGCAGTATTTCTTCTTTTAAGCAGCAGTTTGAGGGGTGGAGAAATTTATTCTATAGAGAGACATTTAGAGAGAGAGAGTTTAGCTGTACTCTCAGCGAGAACAAAATTGTATTCTGTCGTAGGGCAGTTGAGTAAGAGGAGCAAAGCAAGGGGCTCTTCTGCTCGTCACCGTAAATGCGTTAAAAGTTTTAACACATTTTCAAAACGCCTTCAATTTCAAGCATATGCCACAATTTGGTAGTGTTGTTGTGCTTAAAAATGGGAAAAACTTTTTAAATGAACAAGCCAAACTCTCTCTTGATGACTCATCTAGTTAATTTCTATAAGCTCCAGGATTAGCTTGTTTCACAGCATTGTTCAGACAGCATGGAATCTTGTCTTGCATGGTTTTTGGCCAAGACAAAGATTTTATAAAGCATTTCCCAATGAAATGCTGAGCCAAACCTCTCTTTGTTTTTTTTCACTTTGGCAGTGTAACTGTCCAGGCACATATGCCATAGAGTGTTAAATTATAATAGACCTCAAAGGCTATGTTCAGACTGAAGACATGGCAGATTTGTTCCTTAAATCAGATGTTGTGATCAGACTTTCCTTATCTTTAAGTGTTACAGTCGGATTTGTGCTTCCAGACATTACCAACCTAGCTTTATGGGTTTCTGTGGTAACGCCATAGGTATCTCTCTAGCTATAGCAAGTAGCTTAAGATCCCTAGCTACTTGCTATAGCTTCCAAGGTGAAAGGTGTTGTTGTCCAAACTTTCTGAATAGGTTTCTGTAATCTAGACATGTCAAATACTGGATTTGGGCTGGCACTGTGTACAAGGCTGCAGGAGCCTAAAGAAACAATGCAGGAGTTAACTGATGCTGACTTTATGTAAACTGGCTGCGATTAGTTTAATAGAAAATTTGACTGTAATTCAAATGCCCTGATTTTAACAAATCCTCACATATCCAGTGTACAGATCAGGGTGAAGAGGTCACTGAAAGTGATCCTTAGGGGGGCAGCAGCTGTGTATACAGCTGCCTGTGTCTTACAGCTGTTAGACCAGATGGCAGACTGGTGGTGGCTGTGTGTGTATTTGCACACAACCACCACTAATGTGTATATCTGCATGAGTGTGTGTGTGTGTGTATGCAAATCACTGTGTCTGTGTTTTTATCCATCTTTGGTTAAAAGTTTCTTTCTTGATCATGTTCATATCCATATTTATTGAAATAAAAATGTGTGGAAAAACCTGCAATTAAAGCACAAATATCTCCTTTGCATCTGTGTGAATCAGCTGAGGACCTGACAGAAGTTAAGATGAGGTTTAGTTGGGTTTGAGTCCGAGTTGTTCCATGGTGAACAATGGATTTAAAAAAAAAAAGAAAAATAATATAGACAGATACACATTTCAACTTTGACAATGGATGAATGAGAAGGAAAGAGATGTGTGATCAGAGAAACAGATACCAAGAGTGCAGAAGAAGAAAATGAGGAGGAAAAAGTGAGAGAACTTTACCCGCTGCCGCTGCTGCTCGTAGTCCGAAGAGAGATATGAGTAAGAGGTGAGAACAACAAGACAGAGGAGACAAGGTGGGATAAAGAAACAGAATGGGACACAGAAAAGGAAGGATTTTGAGGGAAACATCCATATGAGAGAGAGAAAGGGGAAAAAAGAAAAGACAGTACCTTCTCTTGTTAGATCAACCAACCTACTCACACATTCAGATAATCTCTTACATTCACAATTTAGCCCCCCCCCCAAAAAAAACAAAAAAAACAAAACAAAACTGCTTGATGAGTGTGCAAGATTTCAAATGGTAACTAGTGCTACTCTGAAAATGATCTAATGTGTAAAACGTCATGATTAACAATTAAATATTCAAATTACTATTATTAAGGACCAGCAAGCCCACATATAAACTCATTTCAGGCACATAGCAGAGTAAACACTACCTGGTGAAAAAAACCATCTTAGAATGTCAACGTGCGCTTCAAGGCAAACCAAACTTGATTAGTCATCATCTCTGACTCTGAGCCTGTCTGGATCTGAACCTCAGTCTGACTGCAGAAATATGAAGGACAGCTGCATAAGTGGTCCAAGACACAGCAGCCCTCAGACCAGAATAATTTGATTAAGGGAGTGATAAACATCTCCAACAAGACTTCTGATCGCTTCAGGAGTGCTGTTTGATTTCACCAATTGAATTAAGGTACTATCTGGATGGGTAGGAATCTTTTCTTACTGGTTCCGATCTCCCATCAGCCATTAGCATGATAAACCTCTACTATAGTCAAATTGGGCTTGTTTGTTCATTTTCTTCAGATTAAGGCTACATTATAATTCATACTCAACATTTCCACTGGATGAATTTGGTCTTGCAGAGAAGATACACAGAGAAAGAAAATTCAGCAGTGAAACAGAAAGAGGTTGGGACACACAGAAAAGGTGGAGACAAAGATCTCTGTATATACAAACAGAGAGACACAAATTCAACTAAAATGAGGGGAAAGAGTGTTGGTTAAAACACACACACATATAAAGATGATTCACAAAGAGTGAACGTCTTGACAATGGATCACCTCTACCAGAACCGTGGAGCACCTGCCATGTTCATGAGTTCTTAATTCAGCTGGACTTTAACAATGTACTACGGCATAGTTATAAAGTGAGCAGATAAGCTGGACAACCTAGTTTATGTTAGATTAAACCAAAACTATTTTAGCATAACTGCATTTGAAAGCTGGAAGGTTTTTATTAGTTGAGATTATTGGTAACTTGTTGGGTTTAACTCTTACCCACTGGTGGGGATAGACTGCTGAAGGCACAGACCTGAATCTTGGTGAAATAATTCACGACTATTCCCAGTGACCGTGCCAAAATTTCTAACATTTTTGCCATAGTTCCAGAGACTCTCATTAATTTCAGTAAACAAATTACCGAATGACAAAAAAAGCCTATTTCTTCATTTAAGCGTGCAGAATATTTTCTTCGGTATATCTGGAGAAATACCCGTGAAAGTGCACTGTTTCACAGACTTTTCCGAGACCAGAATGATGAGAAAACTAAGTACATTTTGAGTGTCGTCGTGATGTATGATAAAAAGAGGTGGAAGAATGGACACAAAGTGCAGAGGAGGAGCAGTTCAGTAAAGGTGGCATAAAAGATGGGTCATTAGGACCGCAAAAAAAACCCAACTGTTTGAGGAGATCTGAGGGGACAACGTCACAAGATATCATTCTGGGACTATGAAAATCCAAGGTGTCATCTTTAGTTCAAGTCATTACTCAAGTGTCAGTTTTATTCAATTCAATTCAATAAAACTTTATTGATCCTGAAGGTTGACCCCGAAGGAAATTGGGTTAAGGCTACCGACCTTTGCCAGCGCCGACTTACCCTTCTGACCATACATACATTACACAAACATCACATGGGGAAGACAGGTCAGAGAGGTATAAAGTCAAAAGTTCAAAATGTATTAATTTATTTGTGTCACTTAGCTATTCCCATATTAATTTGCAGTATATTAATCGAAGACCTCAAGTGGTTAGATACAGAACACACTCACAGAGTCTCTGAAAGTTTCTCATTTCAGTTCAGTTTAAATAAAACTGTCAAATATATTCGGATTAATACAAATTCTGTACTGTATCACCTATTTACACTTACAGGAGCTGCTCAGCCTGGAAACCCATACTATGAAGCTCCTAATTCATAGTTTTTGTGTTGTTGTTAAATTCAGAGGAGGTTGGGAACTCTGCAGCAGTGTGTTGGTGACTTTTCTACACTGTGTACCTGCCTAACCCTGCTTTGTAACTTTTGTAAGGTCTGCCATATTGTGGTTGTGGTCCATTTTGCAATAATACCAGTTAAGGTTGACTGTGGAATATTTAAAAGGGAAGAAAGTTCATGAACTGACTTGTTGTAGGTATGGTGTCTTATATTATCACCATGCTTAAATTCACTGAACTCTTTAGAACAACAAATGTTTGTAAAGGCAGACTGTATGGCTAGGTGCCTGATCTGTGGCAAAAGCTGTAGTTAAAAGAGTGTGAAGCCCAAAACTTTTGTCCATAAGTGTATGTTACTGGTGTTTAAGTTAAAATGAGCAGAGCATCCTCCATCCAAGAGGCTCCAAGTCCACCAACTTCAATGACCCAACACAGAAGAATGCTAGGTGCCTTATAATCCAAGTGTCCAAAAGCTCATAGCAGTTTAAGCTATGTAGGTTTGCTTTCAGTCACTTCCACAGTAAAAAACAATATCCAGTGTCTTCACATATTGCAGACCTGTGTAAAAATCTATGGTATATCATTATCATTAATTTGAGAGCACATATATATTATGCGGAAACATATCTACTAGGGGTGCAACAATACTCGTATCGATATTGAACCGTTCGATACAGTGCTTTCGGTTCGGTATGCATATGTATCGAACAATACAAATTTTTTTATTTATTTTATCAACTTTTCTTCTGACCATGCTGTCTGTGTTGAGCGCTCAGTGGATGTGCGTTCGACTACTCCGCCTAGGCTGCACTGTCGAGTGCAAATCCACTGAGCGCAGCGCGAGCTAGCAAGACAGAAGCTAAGCTCGTTGCAACATGGCAACTGCCTTAACGCTACCCGAAATTGAACCTCCCCCACCCTCATTCAGAGCTGGCGTTTGGTACTATCTTGGTTTTCATGTGAAGCATGACCCTGATGGTAAGCGCGTCATGGACAAAAGTAAAACAGTATGTCGGATGTGCCACGCAATGCTCAATTTGTGGGAACTAGTGCGTTAGCACAGTTAGCTTGTTAACGTGTTAACGCCATCCAGCCCCACGCACGGGGCGATCCATGGTAACTTGTTAACGGAGATTTGCCGCGTTATGGCGTTAATGTCATTTTAACGAGATTAACGCTGACAGCACTAGTGGGAACACAACGAATATGACTGCACATTTACGCCGACATCATCCTAGTGCAAAGACAAGTGGAAGCAGACAAAAACAACAAGCACGCATGCTACAAACTTTACCCGGATCATTTAGACAGAGCACATGATTCTCCTTATGGGGACCTGATATGTTTAATATGCTGCTGAGAATATAGCCCAGAAGAAGCGTATAGTATAGCTTTTATTTTGAAAAGAGCCATTTCTCTGTTATAAACTCTCTTTTCCAAAGATGAGTGATTTCTCGATCAGATAGATATTTTTATTATTATTATTTTGTTGTTTCAGCAACATTAAATTTAAAAACTGTACTTTTGAGTTAAAATATGGTAAATGGTAAATGGCCTGTATTTATATAGCGCTTTACTAGTCCCTAAGGACCCCAAAGCGCTTTACATATCCAGTCATCCACCCATTCACACACATATTCACACACTGGTGATGGCAAGCTACATTGTAGCCACAGCCACCCTGGGGCGCACTGAAAGAGGCGATATAAATATATATTTATAATTTTAATAAATGACAAATTAAAAAGGCATGAACATTTTTTTGTATCGAAAAAAATATCGAACCGTGACACCAAAGCATCGACCCGAACCGAACTGTGAATTTTGTGTATCGTTGCACCCCTAATATCTACATATATGTGTATATATTATATCCAAAACATGACATCACATTAATACAGACTTCTAAATCTATAAATTGCTTTATATTCTCACATACCATGCAAAAGCAAAATTCATGCTTTGTACCAGCATAGCACTTATTATCTACAGCCTAACTCAGTAATCAACATGTAGTTGTATTTTTATCTTTACAGCCATGCAAATCAAGTAAAGATTAAAGTACCTGCTTTGTAGTAGAGAACGTAGTTGAGAATTTTGGTGACCTGGCCGGGGTTTGCATGGGCCCTTTTACTTTAGAACGCCCTGGGCACTAAAGGGTTACAGGTGCAAAGGGTGGTCCTCACCTCTCACATGGGGAGGTAGATAGGGAGAGGATGCTGGGATCTATTTTATAATGTGGGAGTGTTTACGCAGAAGCAGGAAGGAGCTTGAAATAGGAGGGGCTTAAAAATTAAAGGACTGCAGGAGCAAAATGTGAACGTAAGAGAAATGAAGTAAGGACATGGCCAAAAAAAGAGGACAGGTCTTTTGCACTCTAAATAAAGGTAAGACTTGGGTTTATGGTGGAGGATAACAGGACACAAGAGAATGAAAAAGTGCCAAGAGAGAAAATGTATGCGAGTGAATGAAAGAAAAGTGTGTAGGATAGAGAAAGTAGAGGCCAAAAATCAGCCATGGTTGAGTGAAGAAGAACAGGGGACGCTGTACTCCAAGGTACCAGTGAGAGGGGAGAGGAGCGGGAGAGGAGAAAAGAGAGCAGAGGGGGAAGCAGGAGGGAGACTTACGCTAAGGCGTAGGCGTAGGCCACCAGAGCACCACTAACCACTATAAAGTCAAGGATGTTCCACAAGTCCCGGAAATAAGAGCCCTGGTGCAAGACCAACCCCAGATCCACCATCTAGAAAAGAGACCAAAAACAAGGACCCATTACAGCCTTTATCAAAAAGAGGAGAATGTTTGTCTCAACACGGAGGAAAAATGCTGATTTGTCTCACCTTTACTAACATCTCAAAAGTAAAAACTCCTGTAAAGACGTAGTCAAAATAGCGCAGAACCTGCACAAAGAAAAAGTGAGCATATGATGATTTTGTATTTTAGATAAGTGCAGTGTTGCACTTATTTTGCATCATCTGATATTATATTACTAAAGAAGGCAGTACTTTAAACTTCAACTGTTTCCTGTGCATGTGTGGTCTGTGAGTTTGTATCATTTTGCTGAGTCTGAACACAGAAAATCCTGAATATTGTGTGTGCCACTTAATTGTCTACCCACTATAAAACTGTCAATAATCATTTTAAGTGCTGGATTTATATGTTCTATCTCATACTCTATATAGTTAATTCATTTACTGCTCAGACCTCCACGCACGTAAGGCTTGGGAGATGGCAAAAATAACCTTGAGAGTAAATACAAAAACTAATAGATAAATTATATGCATAATATTTTTGTTGCCAAAAGAACCAATAATACATGTATGATGAATTTCTTACATCGTTTCGAGGGGAATTGGGCCAAACAGGGTCTTCAGCTGCCAGGGCAATACTGCTCATTGCAATGACCAGCAGGATGCACATCTCAAAATAACGCAGGGTGCAAATGTAATGGCATGCTCGTCGAAACCTAGGAGCAGACAAAGATATTTGTTTTTCTCTTGCATTAATGCAATGCATACCATTATGTTTAATTTATAACTATAATGAAGGCCATTGTGGAGGCTAAACAAAATTTAAATCCCTCTCAAATACTCAACTAATGTTTAAACAGCTCTGTGTTAATGTTTACACAAACTAGACCTGCTCATTTGCTAAAATTAGGCTTTGTGTCTTCAACAAATTTTAGCAAATGACCTCTTTTCATGCTATGCCAGCACAGTCTAGAATACATGACATCATAGCTGGACTGGCCATCGGGCGATTTTTTGTTTTTATGGGCCGATGGATTTTTTTTTTTTTTTTTTTTTTTTAGGAAGGGTATATATAATGAAAGGTGTTGGATTGGCCAATTGGTCATGATCGACTCTGGGCTGGACCAATTACAGCCGAGGAGGCCGAATGCACCCGCCCCCTTGTTTAGCAATCACGTGATTTTCGCGCATTGCATGCCGGGAACTCGTGGCAAAACAATCCAAGTACCGCATCAAACGCAAGCATTTGCAGCACCGCAAAACGTTCATTCTCCGGTTCCAATACCTTCTTGTTTTTTCTTTGCCGCACAAAAAAGGAATGTACAAAACGAAGGAGAACAATGCCGGTCCGTACAAAGACAGACTCGACGAAAAGACAAAGAAAAGATACGAGGAAAAATCAAACCAGTAAAAGGGTTAGACCCTTACGAGCACACAGAGGGACAAAATACGTTAGCGTGCTGCCCAACTTTCACCACGCTCATATTTATAATTACACGGTTCTTGGGGTGAGTGCATACACTCATGAAGTTTAGTAACTTCAGGTCACTGCAACAAGCCCAGGTACAGTTTACTGACGGAGGGGTACAGGACCTTGAAATGCACCGTGTAGAACGAAAGACCATCGTACGAACAAAGGTAAGTTTACCAGTCTCACAAATCGTCTTCATAAATACACATTCCTTAACCGTTTATTAATAGGACCTTTGAGCTCAATGGTAATTAATTAGCAGTGGAAATAATTTCTGGTTCATTACAGAAATGTAGCAGTGACAATAATACTGTATGCTGTAATCGCACTGGACAATTAGTGATACAAAAAAACTGTTTTATCCTGTGAATAAACGTATATGTTTTTGTCAATGTACCATAATAACAGAAGCGAAACGCAATATCGTGTCAGGACAATTCACTATTTATGCACAATAAATAAAGGAGCATAGCGCGACAATTTCTGTTCAGCGCCAGACTTGCTTGTAACCTATATCACCAATTATGTTATGAAAATGACGCATTAACTACAACAGCAGACTGACCTTTGTGGGAATGCTTGGAGCAGACTAACCTGTGAGCTGGAGTGTTCTGGGACGTTATATTTGGTATATCCAGACCATCCGTCGGCTCTTACTTCGGAAACATGGCTTAAAACATTTCTCTTCAACGACGTAATCCGATTAAAAAAAAACGATCGGCTTCCTGTGGCTGTCATGCGACCGGCTGTTGCAGTTAATAATACAACAGCTTCTTGCCATTTTTTGTGTTTCTTTTTATCGCTGTGTAACTGAGTTCAATTGAAAGCCTGCGTGCGCTAGTACCTCTTGCCACAAGTTCCCAGAATCCTTTGCGGTTTTACCCCTGAATGACGTCACATTTTCAATCTTTATCCTGGTGGGCCGGTCTCTAGTCAAAATGCCCGGGCCGATTTTTTGTCCCAGTCCAGCCTTGCATGACATTATGATTGAGCTTCATTTGAAATAGTTTTTGAGATAGTGACAGGCAAGTCAATCTTTCCATCAGCACTGTGGGCAATTGTGGGACCACAGTAGAAAAGCTAAAGTAAAGCAGGGTTTACCCAAATATCAATCTGGGAATCCATCAGTTTGTCAGTGGCCGGGCAGTGGCAGTCTTTTCTTGGTTTCTGGTGTAGCTATCAGGATCAGATAACTGATATGTGGTTCATGCCTCCATTTTCCATCCATTGGGCAAACCATTGTAAGGTACAGACAATTTAATAGACTGCTAAATCCACACCAAACTGCATCAAATTAACTAAAGAGGCAAGAGTAGCTGTCTAGACACTAACTACATCCTTCCCTACCCTCAAAATATTATACCAACAATCAACTTTATCTCATACTTTTGGATCAAAAGTCAACTACAATAAAGCTGACTTTTGACTGTGCAAAGTGTAGGCAACAGAAAACAGCTATACAGCATTAGAGGAGTGGAGATATGGACATTACTTTTTTTCACTGCACAAAAGGACAAGAGCGTGAAGGTAAAATGGAAACTGCATCCATTATAGTATTATACTGCTTCATCTCTTTGCAAACATCTGCACAGACAGCATGCTAACGCAAAGCTAGCCAAGAATGATGATAAAGCTGAGTGCATGTTGACCCCAGCCCAGCAGCCAGAGCCTGAACTTCAACAAGTAACAAAAGCAGTGATGAGCAGTCAGGCTTGCAGCCTCTGTTTTGACCTGTTTATGTTTCTCATGCTTTCAAGTCTCTTTGGGCTGGTTTTCATCTTTTCTTTGTGTTGCTGACTTTGTGTTCACACTTAAGGAAAGATGTGTCCTCATTAGGATAGGGATTTAGCCAAAGGTTTATATGGTTAACTGGTAATTATGAGACAGTGTGTTTCAGTTTGCAATTTGTGCATATACTACGTGTGCTAGCCTGTGCATTGGTAATTGTTAGTACGTATCACTTACGGATTGGTGGTCGAGAAGATGAACATGGAGCTATATGGAGGCATGGGCCTAGGCCCTCCTTCCCCTCCTTCCTCATCATCATTTGTAGGAGGTGGCAGAGGTTCAGTGTTGGCATTTTTATTAACTGAAGGTAGGAGGAAAACATTGTAAAGAGCTATAAAGTAGCAGAAGAAATACAAAAGAAAAGAAAAACACATCCATTCACCCCTACCTTGCAGTATGGCATTGGTGGATGGAAATATGGGCATGTCCACAGCAGTATAATCAGGGTGGGGCAGCCTGATCACACTGTTTGCACGGTGATGTCCGACATTCCCATAACTATCCAACGTGACCAAACTTCCACGAGTGCCACTGTTAGCAAGATGAAGGGCAGATCCAAATCCAGGGGTGACAGTGTGACTGGCCACTGGATAGGGGCGACCCTCGCTAGGTGGTGTAGAACCAGACACCAGTTTGGTGTTCATGAGGTTGTCCATGTCCTCACTGTACTGGCTATTCTGCCTTGAGAGACTCTTTTGGATGGGCCGTGTGGTAGATAGGTTTGGGACACTGCAGTCCCTAGGAAGAGGTCAAAGAAAGAATTACAGCCATCAGATTAGAGGAGATTGTAAAAAGGATGACTGGAAAACGAAAAATGAATGACATACTTCCTTCTGTGTGAGCACATACGCTTCCCCTCGCCCTCTGTTTGGCTTCCACGCCGGCTTCTTCTTGACCTCTTCTCACCGCCATTGCCTGCTCGCTCATGCTCTCCTCCTTCCCTACTCCCATCCACTCCTTTGCTCTTATGTCTTCCAGATTTTCCAGCTCCTCCCCCACCTTCCTCACCATCTTCAGCATTCTTTCGATGTGACCTTGGCTTCCTGTGTTCGGACTGCCCTCCTCCTCGACTCCCAGTCCGCGTGTGGTGATGGCGCCTGGATACCCTCTCCTCTGAACCCGGCCCAGGAATCACTGTAGCATCCAGACGGACATGAGAGCTGTGGTGATGCTCACTTTTGCGGCTCCGTCTACTCTCCGTGGATTCTCCCCGCTCCATGGGAGGTCTGGGTGGACCTGAACCTCCTCCACCATCCCCTCCCACTTGGCCATGGTGCTCAGGATGGTGCTGGCTGACACAGAAGTCTGAGTTGTTGCCAGTTGTCTTGTTTGTGTTGTTATTACGATTTTCATGGGGGTCCACCACTAAGGGTCGATCAAGATGGGTCTTCATGTCTGGACGGATGTGACGTGAATAGTTGACCTGCAAGGAAACGAATGGATAGCGAAACAGCACAGAAGGAATAATTTCAAATTTTGTAATTCATGAGAGGAGGCAAAACTTTAGAAGACCTACATTTCAGTTATATATTGGAAATTTCCAACCAATATTTAGACCATAGTTGGTAAATAAGCCACCGATAAATGATTAACAAGAACAAATGAAAACCAATAAAAGTCATCATCAACACTCGTGGCCATAACTTGTGTACACTGATAGCACAAGTCTAGGGGCCCTTTTTGCCTTTTCCTTTACATTGTTGTGCTCCTCCCTCCCTGTCCTTGCCTTCCAGCGGTCATCTGCGTCCAATTCGTTATAGAGGGCCTCGCGGCTGGATGCCAGAGTCTGCTTCCTCAGCTCCTTGGTGCGCTGCTCCCACACTGACTTGCTGACTCCCTTAATGTGGTTCTTCTGCTGCTCCTTGCTGCAAAATGAAGAATGGTGGAAAAGGTAGAAAGGGATTGGCCTCGTTAAGACCTGCTTTAAGACTTGATGCTATGCAAATGAACGCACAAAGACATGAGAATGATGAAGTGGAAACCAACACTAAAAATATAAGTACATCAAATAGCAAGGACATAAAGACACACTGGGGGCCACAGACACTTAAAGGGTCATTTGACTGGACCTATAAAACAACGCAGCTCTTAACAGAACAGGGCTTTGGGTATCTGCACAGCTTGCCGAAGCACAAGGCAGGATGGCCCTATTTTGGTAAACCACGTGGGAAACAGTGTGGAGGATAACACTGAGGCGAGGTCCGAATTTGTTCAAATTATACACAACTAATCATCCCATGGTAAAGTACATACAATTTAATGGACAGATTTTGTGCAGAGCAAAAATAGCCATTGAGCTGAATTGAATGGTTTATATTAGTTAGAATAACTGATTTCTTGTTTTTGCAAAAAGATGAGATAAAAAAAACACCCCCAAACTGTCAGTGACCACCTCCTTTCTTACCCTCCAAAATTTCTATCAACTTTAACTCACTTTTCTCTCAGGGCCAACAGTCAATGACAATAAAGCAACAGCCGTAGGCAACAGAAACAGTACTTTAAAAAATAAGCCAACATAAAGAAAAAGCTAAAAAAAAAAAAAAAAATAAGCCAGATATGTACAATAATTTTGAAAAAAACAGATGTTACGAACAAAGGGCCAAGAAAAGGATAGAGATCTAAAACATGAAAAAAGCAAGGAATGGTTGTAAAGTCAATAAACAGAAGGAAGTCATAAATGAATAAACAAATAAATAAATACCAGTCCAGAAAGGGGTCAGAAGCGTTGTGACACTCACTGTGTACTTTGTTGCTGAGGAGGGAAACAGCTGGTGAGTGAGATGACACAAAAGAACAGAAGGAGGATTTCATTCCAAAATGGGCTATCCATTTATTTTTTTAAAAGAAAGGAAAAAAAACACAAAGTGCCAACTCTAAAAAAAATTATCGCTATCCACGACAAAAGTGTTACATGTCTAAACTACTAAAAAAGTAAACTATAATCCTGAAATCCAAAAATGGAAGCGAATCTTAGAATATTTTTTGTCAAAAATTTAAGCATTTTGGAATGCAACCCTTCGTACACACAGACACAAAAGACACATACACACACTCAACAAAATCCATTTTCTTCTATCACTCATTTTCCCTTCCCAAGTGCTGCTGTTGTGCGCTGATCAGTTTTACTTCTTTATAATGTACTGCACATGTTTACCCTTCACTCTCTTTTTCCACTGAAGCTCCTACATTAAAAAAATACTTACCAAAATATGGTCCTGTGGGTATATCCTACATGACAACATACACTGGCATTATGACAACATGTTTTAAAATTTTAATAAAACATGTAATATCTGCATATTTTTGACCTGTACTGAAAACTGATAAACCCTGAAAAGCTTACAGTAAGATTTAAAAATAAACATTTTAAATATGAAATGCTCTGCTTTGTCTTAAAGAGGGTTAGGGGCACTTAAAAAAGTAGATACATTTTGGTCATGAATTTATTTCTGAATTCAGAATTTGTGCATGATCCTCTTCCTAACACAAAATAGCACGCTAATAATTTAAAGGACCAAATCTATAAGGACAACCTAATTTAATATGATTTTTATTGTTTCCAAAGGCTTCTTTAAGCTTATTAAAAACACAGTGCTGAAACTTTTAAAAAAATTATTCACTATCATTAGAATAATACTTCCTAAAATGTCTTTGCACTCTGTTTAGAATGCATGGCTGTTTAAGAGAGAGCAATTTCCTTTTGAGAGTACAAACTGGACTTGTGTTGCCTTGGTTTTACGTAGTTTTCTCTGAGTCTGCCATATCTTCTTAAGAGATTCTTCATGCACCACTGATGTCCCCAAGTTTAAAATCCCTCCTTGGGAAAACAGGGACGATCTCCTCTTGAATTTAAATGTCTTTCTGTCTCTATCTCTCTCTTTCTTTTATTTGCACCACAGAAATTAGGGATTTGGATTTACACTGGCACAGTAGAACGTAAGGCAATCTGCAGCCCTACAATGCTTAAAGCTTAACCGAGACTCTATGGTAAACCTCTGTCCTACAGTCTGCTTTCAAAAGATTCAAGCAATTAGGCAGCATGGTTTGTGAAGGTTGTTTTTCTGGATAAATTTGGACAAAAAACCATGGTAACCTAGAGAAGAAATGCTGGATACTATACCAAACCGACATTACCTGAAAACTTCTTTTCTCACACACTCACATACATCCACACACATACACACATACAGACAGATACACATAAACTGTAGTGAAAATAAGACATATTTATATCATAATTCCAAGTAAATTAAACTGATTACACAGACACAGATGGTCACTTCATAGTGAAGCACACTACACGGCACAAACAGTAACAAGAACCTAAGCGATTCATAAAATGATGGAAATGTTAATAAGCATATGTACGTGTGAGTGTATTGAGCTAAAACTCTAGGGCATGTTTGTTCATTGTACCTGCGAGTGACAATGAGTGAGCACAGTCTCACACACCAAACTGCTAAGGACACGACTGTGCTATTACGTATGGTATTTAAAAACAAACATGGTACTCCTGTGTTGTGCTGAACGTATTTTCATGCACGTATTTGTATCTGAGAGCAAAGTGTGTGAACTTTACCAGACGTGAAAGTACAGAGCCTTGTGTGTACAGAGAAAAGGGATCAAAGACTAAGACGAAAAGTAAAGGAGAAGAAAGAGATGACAGAGAGAAGGACGAGAAGCAAGTATATGTGTGTTTAGGCTATCCCCAATTTCCTTTCCTTGCCAGATAGATGAAGACATGATTTATTCCACTATGATGACAAAATGGCAAAATATACAGAGAATTTTTACATTCATGAACTTTAAATTTTATATTGAAACAGAAAAAAGTCAGTTTGGAAGATGCTATTTGATCAATGAATATATTGCAATTCTAAGAAAAAAGTGGGGCTGTGTACTTTTGAAGGGTAATTAGTCAATAAAGCTCATTGTGATGAAAGACTATTTGCAATCACCAACATCACCACACGTTCATAAGGTGATGAAGTGATGTTTTAAGAATCCAAACTTGAACAGATTATGGTTCACTGACGGTTTTCCTGACTTCAAACACTCAACTGTGCTATACCGTCCACTTCCCAAAGTGCTGAGTCCGACATAAGTACTAGACTCCCAGATGGTGACACAAAAGTAATAGAGACAGAGACTCACGCTGCAATGGAGAGGTTTGCAGCAGATAGTGGGCTAACTTCAGCCACTTCCTTGGCTTTCTGCAGGGCAATCTTCTGATTGGCAGCTTCCTCTTCTTCCTGTTCATCCTGCAAATGTGGATTAGAAAATAAATCAAAACCCAAATATGATAAAGGCAGGAAAAATTCACATGAGGGAAGCAGAAGAAGTTCATTGATTAGAGGAGGATAACTCGTGGTTAATGTGTTAGTGTAAGAAACTGCACTCATATTAGACTGTACTATACCTTGGTCAGTTCCTGTGCGTTGGCCAGATTGTCCACAGCGATGGCCAAGAACACATTCAGCAGAGTGTCTGAACACAGAGTTAAAAGCAATCCAGCATCTGGGAGATTGTTTGTGCAAGAGAATACAAAATGTAGATAAAATAATTGGCTAAGCCACTTATATTATAATGTACCTCTTGGCAAGTTGATGTATTGGATTGCAGCGTATCATTATTGCTACAGTATCATCCTTGATACAGATCCCTTAACAGTGTGTGGTTCGACTTACAGATGACAACACAGGTCTGTATCAGTATATGCCAGGACAGTGGATTTATCAGAATCTCAATTAGGATTATGACAGTGACATCTCCGTGTTGACAATCACTTTGGTATTATAATCCCAATTCCAGAAAAATTGGGACGTTGTACAAAATGTAGATAAAAACAGAATGCAGTGGTTTGAAAATCGAATAAAACCCATATTTTATTCACAGTATATCAAAGAAAATATCAAATGTTTAACCTGAGAAAATATACTATTTTAATTACTGACAAAATGCTAGCAATCTAGATTGTGCCTGACAGAGGTTTAACCTGCGTGGCAAAGAAAGGGATTTCTAGAAGTGTTCCCAAGCCCATGCAATGATTGACAGAATCACAGAATTCTGTCTATTTTCAATGCAGTGCCACCTGAAGGCGAGCATCCATTTCAGGTTATTTAATATTCGAAGATTCAATGTATATATTCCTGGTTCTGGTTCTTTTAGTTGTTTTTCTTATTTGTGTTATATTTGTAGTTTCTGGTCTTAGTTTTGACATCTGGGGCCCGTTCTTCGTACGTCGCTCACTACATCCAAGATCAAATGACACATCCAAGATCAAACCATCGCGCTAACCGTGAGCTCGCTAATCCGGTTCTCCGAACACACCTTCCGTTGACGATTAGTACAGCTGGACGCAGTAATGTGACATCACTGGGTGTCGTAAAAGGGGCTACGCATCGATAGTAGAAACATTGATCGGCAACCCTCTGATTGGTCGGCGAAAATGTCGAAGGAGTGCGCTCGGCTCGGTATTTTTCGGCAGCAGAGCAAGAACTCTTGAGTGAGGGATTTCAGGAGTTTCAGAGTTTAATCAGAACGCAAGGGAACACTGCAAAGGCTGCAAAAGCAAGGAGAGAGGGCTGGCAGAAAGTTGCTGACAAATTAAACTCGTAAGTAATTTAATAATAATAATAATAATATATTGGATTTATATAGCGCTTTTCAAGGCACCCAAAGCGCTTTACAATGCCACTATTCATTCACTCTCACATTCACACACTGGTGGAGGCAGCTACGGTTGTAGCCACAGCTGCCCTGGGGCAGACTGACAGAAGCCAGGCTGCCATATCGCGCCATCGGCCCCTCTGGCCAACACCAGTAGGCGGTAGGGTAGATTTATTATATTACACTATATTATCCAATATTATATTACATTATATTATATTGTTATATTATATCCTCTTTCACATTAGAGCCACAACAGGACCCACTAGAACATGGGAACAAGTAAAAGTGAAATATAAGAATATTCTATAGAATGGTAATATTTATCACTTATATTGCTTTTCGTCTCTTGGAAAGAGACCCTGAAATAATCTGTTTGTTTGTTTATAACAGCAACCAAGAAAAGGGCAGAGCAAAAAAAGACAGGTGGTGGTCCTGCACCCCCTCGTCAACAAGTTGGTTAAGTAAATAATACCCTCACGGGAAAATCGATATCTCTCAATGAGCACACTGTCGCGCTGAGCTAAAGGATCCTGTCTGTCCCGCAATATACGCTGAATTCTGAGGACTCTCCTTATCAATCTTGCACCTTCCGCAATGGGTTGCTCGCGTAAACGGACAGGACATGGCTGCGACAGGCTTCCCAAATCCACCTTGGCTTTTATAGCCGTGGTCTCTCATCTTGATTACACGAAGTAATTTACAATTACTACTCTGAAATATGAATTACATCTGTAATAATCACATACATGTAATAGAATGTTAATAGTACATTTCCCTTTTTTAGGAAATGACCTGTATGTATCTGTGTGACATCAATAAAAGGATCAAGTGCTGCATTATCTTCAGTTACATTGATGTTATTTATTTATCGCTGTTGCTTTCGTATAAATGAAGCGGACATACCTGCGTGGCCGCGATCTAATCCTGTTTACATAAAGTAAACCTGCTCCCGAGCAGGTTTACGCTTACGGCTCTGTTGCTATGACAGCAAGTCCCGGATGAGCTTCGGGGAACCGAACGATCCAAGATCACGCGAAATCGTCAACAATCTAATCCAGCTAACTTACTTAGCGAGGTACGAAGAACAGGCCCCTGGTCTTTAGGTTCTGTTTCCATGCCTCTCCTGTTCGGTGTTCCTTTTCTGTCTCCTTAGTTAGTCTGCTTCCCAGTGTCAAGTGTTATCGTACTTCCTGTCTTATTTTGACAGTCTCTCATCCTGTGTTCTCTGTGTTCGGTTTTGCTTCCCTGTCCTGTTAGGCTGTATTAATTCCAGCGGTGCTCCCTGCTGTTTCCCTTCCTCTCATGATCCTGTGTGCATTTAGGTTCTCTGTATTCCTCCGCTTGTTGTCACATCATCCCTGTCTGCTATGTGCTTCCCTGTGTTTCCACACAGCGCTACATAACATGTCCCTTGTGCACAGAGATTCCTCTGGATTCTGTATTTCATGATATTATGCACTGCATATGATCAGATATTCAAAGCACTCAAAATTTTGCATTATTACAGGAAAAGTTTTCTAATACTGTTCTGCAATTTGTTGACAGTGTTTTTGCAGATTGGTGAACCTCTGCCCATCTTTATTTCTGAGAGACTCTCTCACTCTCTCACATGTTCTTTTTACACCCAATTATGTTACTGACCTGTTGCCAGTGAACCTAACTGGGTGCAAACTCCTTGAGGTGTTTCTTTTTAGACCACTTGCTTTTCCAGCCTTTTGTTGCCCCATCCCAACTTTTTTGAGACATGTTGCCACCTTCAAATTCAAAACAAGCCAGTATTTTTTTTATAAAGCAGTAAAATGTCCCAGTTTTAACATTTAATATGTTTTCCATGTTATATATGGGTTTGTCCACTGCTTCAAAACCTTTGAAGAACTGAGATTGTACATAATATGACTCTGTAGCTGAAGATGAAGAGCTGACTCTGCCCTCAGTCCAGCATGAATAAAAGAAGCATGACTATTTCTCAGAGATTGTTCTTTTTCTTACACGTTCTCACTTTGATCTTTTGTCAGCTGTGCCAAAGAACAGGTTGTCAGTGAATAAAACAGTAAATACAACACTGACTGAAGCTCTTGCAAGTGACCGTTGGAGAGCGCCTGGCCCCTGCAGTGAATTGAGCTTCTCAGGCAGACCATCATGCAGGTTGTTTGTCGGATGGTTTCTGTGCAATGTCTCGATGTTTCAATGCAAGACTAATTGCTTCAATGTCGATATGCCAAAAAAAACGATTAAAGGAAGTCAGGCTAAGAAAAAAAGTAGCACTTCTATTCAGAGTAACAGCAACTACAAAACAACAGCAAACAGCAATAGGTAGAAAGAAGCATTCTAACTATTCCACCTTTGAGGCTGTCCTAAAGAAAACTGTAAAAAAAATCTGCATTTAACCTTTGTATGACTTTTTACTGTGAGTAAAGTAAAAATGTGTAAAATACATCTACAAATGTCTCCACTCTAAATATCTGAGAGCTGCGCATGCATGTAGGCTTATCTGCAATGTCACTGTCAAGGGATACAGTTGCCAAAAAGCGTGAGTACAATGAAGAAGACGGAGAAGGCCATGCCCTTGTTGACTCCACCCTGAGATTTGATGCCATCATACATCACCATATTCCAGTCCTCGCCGGTCAGGATCTGGCAAACATACACAAATATTCAGACGATGCTATGACGAGCACTCTCACATCCACATATTTGCTCAAAATGCTATAATCAAAGAACAGACTCACCCTTTTCTACACACTACTTAAATATTTGAACATGTTTTAGCAGAATTATGCTCCCACCTAATAATCTTTAAGGGTTCTAGAGTAGCATTTTACATTTTATATCACTTCCTCGTGCGCAAATCCTCTTTAGTCCTTTCAGCGTTTAGCTTTAATCCAGCTTTGTCTTCGATTTTGCGGCTTTTTCTCCCTCCACTAGCCTCTCCCTCCCCTTTTCTCCTTTTACAGTACATCGCTCTCCTCTGCTTACCTGGAACACCGTCATTATTGCTGCGGGAAATGTATCGAAGTTGGTTGGAGGGGTGCCACTTTCAAAATTAAACCTAGCAGTGAAAGAATGAAAAAAAATATATATATATAATAGGAGCTGAGAAAACAGTGAGCATAGAGAGAACGACTGAGAGAGCCAGAGGCAAGCACAACAAATGTTTGTCTGAAAAACCAGCGCTCTGAAAAACTGCCTTAGGTCAACTGGCAATTAGCAAAAACCAATAGGTTAGCAGAAAATTAAATCATGGCTGTTAAAGGGGAAGGAGAGAGACACTGACTGTCCTCCGAAGAGCTGCATGCCCAGCAGCGCAAAGACGACTATGAAGAGGAAGAGCAGGAAGAGCAAGCTGATGATGGACTTCATGGAATTGAGCAGAGACACGACGAGGTTACGCAAAGACGCCCAGTACCTGGGAAACAGACACATGGAAATGATGATAATACCATGTCCTTTATTTTAATGTATGATCATTACTGTATTACAAGTGACTCACTTGGTGACTTTGAAGATCCTCAATAACCTGAGAGCTCGTAGCACACTGATGCCAAACGATGTGCCCGGTTGGATGATGGACCAAAGGACTTCAAATATGCTACCACATATCACCTAATATAAATGTAAGCATATGCAATTATAGATAGTTATTTATTATACTGAGCAAATAATCTACAGACATCAGCATGCAGTATGGCACATTTGTGTTTGTGTAAAGTCTATAGCAGAGGTTTTTTTCATCTATTGTTTTCATCCCACAGGTGTAAAGTCCGTCTATAGACCCGCTTATGAGTTTGTACATTGTGTTATTTTCTTATTGGGTGTGGACTGAGAAGGGCTCACACTGCAGTCGAAGCAGTTGAAGGAGGAGTTGAGGTAGGCCTGTCTGCCCAGGCCGTACAGTTTTACAAACATCTCTGTCAAGAATATTCCCAGGAAGATGAATTCGGCAAAATCTGCACAGAGGGAAGAACACAAAAAGAGATGAGGGTGAAAACCTGAGCGAGTCTCTGTGTGTGTATTCGTCCCAGAACCATTTTTGAAAAAGACTTAGTCTGCATGAAAGGAAAACTGTGTGTGCTTGGATGCGCTTGTGTTAAACGACTGGGTCAGCTCTTTCATGGATTTAGCCACATTAATGAAGAATTTGCTCACCCACTCCTTTTCCAATAATCTGTGATGAAAGTATTTGTGCATTTGCGGAGATAATCGGCCCATACTTGCACTAAGTATGCAAGCATTCACCTCCTACTCACATAGAAAATCTGAAAGTGGTTCAGGCTGGTCGTAGTGCACAACAGCCACACACAGCGTGTTGAGGCCCACCAAACACAGCACGGTCCAGTAGAAGCCCTGGGACTTAACAACATGACGGATAAAGAAGCGAAACCGCCGCTCCCGCCGCTTGAAAGTCGATCCCTCCAGCTTGGAGCTCTTCAAGCTGGCACGAGCAAACGGTGAACCTACCATTCAAAAAGGATAAATGAGGCACATCGTGTATCAACAGCTGCACTGTGACATAAATGAAAAGAAGTCAATGAGTGACCAAAAAGGCGACACAATCACTGGCACTAAAATGTTAATGCTATCTTTTGCCTGTATTTTTTTTTAATACAGGCAAAAGATCCCATCCCATTATTTCTGTAAATTATTAGGAGAGTAAAAGAATGCATTATTCTTTTATAGTGGACAGTTACTAAAGTAGAGTCAACTATATCGATGGACCTCCTATTTGCTGGAACACTACAATTCAATCAACCTTTCGGCACTGAATCTGCTTTTTAAGTACAAATTGATGTATAATTCACTTAAAGGTAGCACATGATCAAAGCTGCCTTATCAATTTTGAATTTCTAGGTTGCACCATGTCCATTATTGCTCTAAAGAATGAAGAAAAAAAGTTTGCTTTCAGAATCTTAGAGAAGTGCCTAGAATGACTGTGCTGAAAAAATGGTTTGAGCGGAGAAACGGGAATGAGATAACAAGGGCAAGTTAAAGATAGGGGAAAAAAAGATGAGGGGCTCGGGGACAGTGAAAATGTAACATTAGGAGTGCAGAGCAGCAGAGAGGGAGAAAGGAGAGGGAAGGGCGGGAGAGGGATGGAGAGGAGGGTCAGGTAATGCTGATATGCAAGATAAGATAGCATCTCTGTGTACCTGCGATTTGCCTTTGACTGTGGGTCTGTTTCTCCTGTGTGCTACTCTTAATGTGGGGATATAAATTCCTTTTTACAGTCATAATGGGAAATAAGTGTGTTTTAAAGCAAGATTATCATGGAGTTAGGTTTAGGTTAAGAGCTGTGGTAGAAATGTGTAGGGTTTGGGAGCTTTTGCAGAAAAAAACAAAACAAGTAAATGCAGTGTTCTCTGAGGGGATGTAAAATGGCTTTGTTGTGTGTGTGTGTGTGTGGTAGACAGACAGAGAGAGAGAAACACAACACATCTTACCTACTCCCAGGTCTCCCTCCCCTTCCTCTGAATTTAGAAGCTCAGCTTTGCTTTTGTGGTTCTTTGTGGCTCTCCTACGAGAACCTGTTATACAGTACAAATATATTTATACATTTACCCACAACACAACAGTTCAGCTATTCATTTATGCATATTTATATGTTACATTCGAAAAGAAAAAGGAAATTGATACCATCATATTCATTTTCATTCTCATCATCCGCCAAGATGACCTCTTCTACAAAACACACAAGCAAAAATGTGAATATATTATACATTTATGTGTAAGTTCCACAACATCTTCATACATCTTTTTAAATCATAGTCTCTGTTTCACTCAGTAGTCCCTCTTTTGTTTTATTAGCTTCTGTGTTTTTATGTAAAATTTGTCTTTTCAGGAAGATCAAAGCTCTGTCCCCTTTATCTGCCCCTTTATTCGATTTGACCCTCTTTTACTCTTATTTTCTCTCACATTTCCTGCCTTCAACAGATAGCTACCAGGCCGGAGAGGTGGACAAAACTCTCTATCCAAGGGTCTGTAATCTGTAAGATATTCAAGATATAATATGTGTTATAAGTTCCATTAAATTTGTGTCACTGCTTTACTGGATATGTGTTATGTTAAAGGTAAATGACATTGAAAAAAATGGCAAAAAGAAAGCACAACCATATAGAGCAGCTGCAATGGGAAACTTTTGAATAAGAACAAACCAAAACTTGTCAGTGCTAAGGTGTCAGTGTGTATTCAGCTATAACTATAAAATACAATGTAATATGGATCCTTCTTCCCTGAATAACAACTGTTGTGCAAGTGATTGTGATAATGTCACATTATAACTCATGTTTACTGTGACTGCTTTTATGATAAAATCCACAAAAAGGGATTTTTGGCCTCATTTTTTAAGTGTTTACTTTGACGTTCCGGGAAAAAGTGATGGTTTACTTTCATTCCAGCATCACACAAGCTGGTCTTCAAACTTACAGCTGAATATATATTAAGTCTTCTGAATTTCCAGTGGTTTGAGTGTTAATATCTAAGCAGAAATTTGCTGTGACATCTGACATGTATTACACTGTAATACATGTCAGGTGTTTTTATATGGTCAAATGTTGCCAGGCATGCACTCAGTCATACATACCAGCTTTACAGATCCACTCCAGGTAACCGTTAAGTTCCCTTTCAATCTGCTGCTGTCTTCGGAGCTTCAGAAACTCACTCCTGTTCTCCACACGCTCTCTCTCTTTGGCGAACTCGCTGCAGACACACACATGACACAAGTATATACCCTGCACATCACATCATCACCTGAGACCTCTGTAAAGCACGTTGGGACTGTTTCTTTTTATATATTTACACATGCACATAAACTTACCCCGACAACACACCCAGCACCAGGTTGAGCATAAAGAAAGAGCCGATGATGATGAGGGGGATGAAGTACATCCAGTTCCATGCACTCCCTGAGGCATCGTTGCTCTGGAAACACACGTGAGGACACACGCGCGCACACACACACACACAAACATAATTAATCAGGAATCAATGTTTTGCTCTTTACTTGAGTATTTGATACAAAGTGAATTAAAAGAAACCAGTTAATGTTAGATAATGGTTTATAAATGTGAGTTTAACAAAGGTTAATATTAATAAGACGAACTTTTCAGTTAATTTGAATCAAAGGTTGAATTTTTCATTCATTTAAATCAGCAAAGTGGGTACACCTGAAAAACTGAGCAGCTGTAGCTATATATACATATTGATTTGCTGAAAGCTGAAGGCATCAAAATTCATTCTCTACCTCCCTGCTTTGTCACATTGAGGTACGTTCATGTACATATATATGCACCACCACCAAGTTAAAGATATAATATGCTTTATATAGCCTAATTAAAAATAACCTACTGCTATCCTAGTGACTTATTCTTTGACGTTGTCATTAAAGAGTGGAAACAATGTGCTTTAAACTGCTGTCTACAACTTATGGAAACATAAACAAAAGCAGGCATGACATGATTTTGCTTTAAGTCATCTCAGTAAGTAAATGCGTATCTGCCACTCTATTTAGCTGCTCCGAGAGAGTAAATAATGTATAACAAATGCTTTGCTCTCTCGCTCTCGGTCCCTACCATCCTCCCTTACAGACCATTCTTTCATTATCATTCTTTATTCAGTTCTTATTGTTTTGTCTCCCCTCCTCCTATGGAACCCCTTAAGAACGCCCTCCATCTGCCTTTTCATCACTCCCTTATCTATCTCAATGCTAGTTTAACCTTTTCTTCATTCCTTTCTCCATAGCCATCTCCTCACTGTCACTGAACAACCTTTACAGTGATTTTATCAATCCCAACTTGAGACCCGGGCTTTTCTTTTCTGTTTCGAGCTCTCTTTCTCATAGCCTCCCTCCCTTTTCCTTCCAGTCTCCTCCATCTTTCCTTCTTCCTGCATGTAAGCCGGCATCGCCGCTGTGTACCCAATGTACCGCAGACCCTTTTTCTACCATTAAACTTTTATTGCTCCCCTCCCGAGCAGCTGCAAGAATAACTTGGGCTGAACAGGCCTTTTTAAATATAGAGCAGCACCGGGAAGGAGGGACAGAAGGAGAGAGACACAGAGGGAGATCGACAGAATGCAGGAAGACAAGCAGGAATAAGGGGAGAAAGGAAAGGACAGAGGAAGAAAGGTAAAAGAACTGGGTGGACGGAGAGGGAAAGGAGATGGGAAAAACAGATGACTACAGTAACAATCAAAGACCCTCATCTGCCTCTGGTGTCCACAGCAACCGTTGCCCCTGACAGCAGGGAACAATTCAGTCTTGGACATGAGTGATGGCATTGTTAGTACTCATTTAATAGGTAGATAAGCAGTTTGCACAGGTGAAATTGTTGAAGGTTTTAACAGTCTAATTTTTGTACTTGATTAGAGAACGCACTCTCAAATGGCTTTGAGTGAAAATACTCCTGTTAACAAACTGGAGTAAAATTTACATTTTACTCCAGCTTGTTAACAGGAGTTTGTTTAAAAATAAGTCTGACAAGCATTTTTAAGCACTTCATTAGACAAAAAGATCTAATGAAGTGCACCTTAGGTTATAAGGTGCACTTCATTAGATCTTTTTGTTTGCTGTTTTGTTATAGATATTTTAGCTAATGTGAAGGTTTAATCCGTAAAAAACAGCCACAAAATATGACAGAAATATTTTTTTTCCCATGATCACCAGATAGCAAAATACACTGATACTGTATTTTTTTTTCTAAGATGAATTAACAGGCAAACATGATAAGAGCAGGTTTGTGGAATTTTAGCATGCTGTAGCATTTTTTTTTTCTCTTGAACAAGACCTTCTTTATTAAATCTTTTATTTTTGCCTTGCTAAATTTAACACCTTTACATAGACATCCTCTGCTTTCCTGGTTGCACTGGTGTGGCCAAAACGTTGGTCACTGAATGTGTACTAGTGTTGCAAATGCTGTTCAGCTTGACATACATAGTAGAGCAGGTCAGTCCAGCCCTCCATGGTGATACACTGGAAAACGGTGAGAATAGCAAACAGAATGTTGTCAAACTGGGTGATGCCGTAGTTTGGTCCCAGCCAGTACTCTCTACAAACGGTGTCCTCTGGACACAGCCGAGATGGAAGCTCTACCCCACATGGAAACTCTTCCCGGATCTCTTCTAAACATGCGTAAAAGTGGGATAAAACAAGTATGAGCAAATTCCATGTACTCGCAAATGTATTTAATAATTTTAAATCCCTCTTGAGAAAACGTCAAATACTTCAGATGTTGAATGAGGCTACATCTGCAGAAACTGCACAGTATACCAAAAATGTACTATTTTAAGTTCT